>NW_006160120.1:2464923-2477669 GCF_000334495.1 Tupaia belangeri chinensis
CGTGGGGTGGACCAACCCCCTAAAAAAAAAAAAAAAAAAAAAAAAAAAAAAAAAAACTCTAAAAAATAAAAAAAAACCCAAATTCTCAGTAGCTTTCTGTCATGATGTGAATTTTCTTCAGTAGGTATGAAAATATAACTGTTATCACAAAAGTAGACAGTTAATGTCTAAACTTAAAAAGACGAGACGAGGTTCAGGACCCCAGGACTGCAACCCTGCTCAGTTTCAGCTCCAAAACAGAAGGATGCACAGCTTATACAGCCTAGAGGAGACGGCAGTGCAGAGAGTGGAGGTTCTCAAACTGGTGGCCCACGCCCCGAATAAGGCTCCAGATTTGCATTTCTGGCTTCTCTTCAAAACGCAAGTCTGGCCAGAGTGGGGTTACACTCGGCCTGGCACTGTGAGCTCAAGCTGAAGAGACTGGCTCCCTGCAGAGTGAACACACATTGCTCTCACCTTGCCACAGTCCTCACTCCTCCCTACTACCCTGCACTCGGATCATTCTACCCATCTCTAATCTGCCTGCCCTCCACAGGCATCTGTGTTTGCAAGTCTCAGCATGGAGCAAAGGAAAAAAATGGCAACTTAGTGCATGGTCACAGACAGAGGCCTGGGAGTGACGTGGCGTTCTGCCTACCGCACAGACAGACCCATGGCCCGTGGCTCCACTCGAGTGCTGGGCTCCTGCTCACCTCTCCCCACGGCGTAGACATAGGGCGGGGCAGCGCCCCGGATCTGGAAGCACAGTGCCTCAGGCTGGTCGGGGACTTTGACGATCCTGGGGCAGGTGGAAGCAGAGGGGAAAGGCCATGAGGATAAGCAGCATCACTTCCAATAACCCCAGGGCCAATCTGGGGAGCCCCCACCCCCAAGACTTCTGAGAAATCCAGCCCCAAATAGTACCAGCACCAGGCTTTCCACCTCCTAAAAATAGAGTGAAATTGCAGTTAACCAGAGCCCACACAGTGGATCTCTGATGAATCAGAACACACAGAAATTCCCCTTGGGCCTCCCACACCTTCTCCATTATTCTCTCCTGAGAGCTCCGGGGGGCCAGACCAGCACCTCCAGGGCCGACCTGTCATCTGGTGCTGACCCTGGGAAAACACCCACGTGGGCCCTAGAGAACACGGACTAAGGTTCAGGTCTTGGTCACCCTAGGGGCAGCACCCAGAGAGGGAGGGCCAGGGTAGCACCTGCCCGCAGGGGGGCAGTGAGGGCCGTTCATCCCAGGGCACCTGCTGTCCAGGGTGTATCGCCCTTCCCCTCCTGTCCACCAGAGCTGGCCTGGAGACTGTCTGCAAGCCCCAGGTGTTTCTAGAACTCTAAGCAGACTGTTCCACCTCCGTGGTTTCTGCACTTCCACACACCAACCCAACTATCAATCATCTTTTCACAGAAATAAATCGGCTCATCTTTTCACAAAAATAATCATAGTTAAAACTTTCCATCACTCTTGTCAATAGAACGCATGCCTTAAATAGAAAAGAGAAGTGAAAACCAAATGCATACGAGAGTTCAGTGAGCAGTTGAATACCCTCGTCAACCAGCTTCGGCCCACTTCTCCCGCCGTTTAAAGCAGAAAACGCTTCCCCTGGACCTAGGACCGCGGTCGGCCTGCCACCGTGCCAGGCTGAGCCACGGCCCCTCGCCTCTCCCTGCTTTCACATTTGCCCCGACAATCTAGTCTGCCCTCACAGCCAGAGGGATTCTGTCGGAACGTTCCAGTGGCTGGCACAGGTGCTTCCCAAGGGGACAAGATCCCGCAGGGCCTGGGCCCCACTGCCATGCCAACCTCACTGCCCACTGCTCCCTCTCGCCCTCGGCTCCAGCCCCCGCTGGCTTCTTGTTCCCAAACAGTCTTTACACAGGCCGTGTCTGCCTGGAGCCCTCTGCCTCCAGAAATCCTCTGAATCCCCTACCAGCACCTCAGGCCTTCCCTCCAGTTCTCAGGATTTCCCTGACCACCATCCCCGGCACACCCCGTCCTCTCCCCCAGCTGTGTGTGCGCGCGTATGCGCGTGTATATGCATGTGTGTGTGTGCCCGTGTGTGTATGCATGTATATTTCTGTACCACACTCTCCACCTCAGTGTGAGTCTCACTTCTCTGCTTTAACTGTCTCCTGCTCCATCCCCCAGCTGACCTGAGGTCTATGGTCCCCAGAGCCTGAGACACCGTTAGACACACAGGGGACACTCCACGAGCATCTGTAGGCTAATCAGAGGGATGGGCCCCTCCCTCTGCCACCCCCACCCCTGAGCCTGAGGACGGCGGAGGACGCCCCACCCTGACGCACTCACTCTTTGGCCTTGGTGGCCACCAGGAGGCGCAGTGGGCGGCGGGAGCAGAAGGACTGGTTGAGGATGGACTCCACCTCTGAGAAGGGCCGCAGGAACACCAGGTCCTCATTGATGGAGTAGATCTTCCTCCCCACCTGCAGGCCGGCCACCTGGGCGGGGCGGTGTCGGGGAGACAAGCAGGTCATTAACCTCCTCTCCTTGTACTAAGAGCTCAAAGGCATCCTGGCAGCACGATCCCGACCCCAGAGCTGGAGCGGGACCCAAGCAGACCTATCTGGGCGCCCTGTTCCCGCTGAGCTGAGTTAAGGGGCAGGTGAGAGACCCAGTTCTTGCCAGTGAGCTAAGAAGAGAAGCCTGCTGGCGGGGCAGACAGCAAAGATGTTCTTCCCCTCAGGAAGACACTGCCCAGCCTGCCCTATAGCATGTGAGCCTAAGCTGGCAAAGGTCAAAACACACTGCCCTGAGCCAAGACTCGCAGCCTCTCCAACTACCTCTGTCATCGGGTCACAAAGCCCCAGAGCTCCGGCCACCTGGGGTGAGCACGCAGCCATGAACAGTCCCCAAGCCCTGCTAACTGTCACAGGAGGCAGCCGGGCTTGGATGACGACATGGTGGGTGCATCTGCCTACCCACCTCCACCCCAGAGGGCATCTGAGAGGGCCTGGTGCTGGGCACTAGGCCACGGCTGACTCACTCTCCTCACTCGCCCCCTCCAGACTCTGCATTCATGAGAAAGCAGAGACTTCTGGTTCCAGTCACTGCTGTTTGGGTTTCTGGTGATCACAGCTGATTCAGAAAACTGACGTGGAAACCAGCTCCTCCTTGCGCCTCCCAGCATATCCAGGAGAGGGCACTAGTGAGTCACGCTAGGAGGACAGTGCTGGGCAGCAGGGCTCTATCCTAGGACTATGGGCTCAGTTACCTACAGGGGCCAGAGAACCCTGGGGAGCAGTTGTCACTCCAGGACCAGCCTGGCTGGCCTGCCTCAGGGAAATGGAGAGACACCCCTGTCCCACCTGTCTGCAGTCCCTGCCTCACCTCAGCCAGCGAGCCCCTCTGGACCGACTTCACCAGCACGGCTTTGTTCTTCTCCTCGATATCAAAGCCATAGTCCTCCTCCTGGGGCAGGATCTGAGGGCCAAGGCAGGGAGGCCAGTCAGGGCTAGGCCAGCTGGTTCCCACAGGTACTCGCTCCCCAGATCTACCAGAGATGGGGCACAGACAGGGGAACCTGTGGGGTTTGCCCAGACCCGAGCAAGCAAGACAGGGTCAAACATGGACATCCCTGCACACAGCAGGTGCTCAATACATGCCTGTCCAGTGAGGACGCACCATCTGGTTCCTACCACGGCCCATGTGGATCATGCACGTACTTCCTATGCCAGTCCCCCTCCCCCCCTCCCCCTCCCAACTGAGGAGAGTCTCCTCTCTCAGGCACCACTCCAGCCTCATCCACTGGCCCGCGCTGTCCGGGCTCAGTAAATATTCACTGACTGAATGAAAAAGCTCCAAAGGTGCCCAGCCACCAAGAACCTGGAGATAGGAAGGGATGCAGAGAGGGCCAGTCCCTCCTTGGGCAGGCAGGACACAGGCATGGGGAAGATGTTTACTGAGCTGCTACAGTTGCCAGGTCATGCGCTCTCCTGGTGCTAGAGACAATATGAATAGACCAATAGCCTCTGCCCCCGGGTAGCTGCTTACTGGGGGAAACAGACGCTACACAAAGAGAAAAATAATGTGATGCAAGGATTGTCTATAGCCTGAATTTAAATAAAGCACTTAAGGGGACAGGGCATGGGGGAGGGGGGGGAGGTGTCTGAGCCAAGTCCTGAATGGAGTGAGAAATGAAACTTTGTAAAGAGTGGGAGAAGGTGCTCCAGACAGTGGAGCAAAGGCCCTGAGTGGGTCCCAAGGCATGGAGGGTGGGAGAAGAGATCAGAGAGGCTGGAGTGGCGTGAGACGGGAGAGAGAGCACAGGAGACGAGCTGGAGCGGCAGGAAGCACCTGGGGGGCAGGACGCGCATCTGCATTTGATCCTAAGTGTGATGGGGAGCCCTGAAGAGTTCTCTAACGACAGGAGAGGCATGAAGTGGAAGGGAACAGCAGCCCCCCCAGTTCCCCGAGAGAAACTGACGGAGCTATCCCCTTATCAGTCAGTCTCTGGCTGCAGCTCTGAGGGTGGCAAGTGATCTAACTCTCTGAGACTCTCTGTATTGTTCGCTATGAGCCAGTCATTAAGGTACGGTTGATGCTCAGCCATCGGCAGGCAGAGAAACGGGATCTGAGGAGCCAGGCTAGTAAAACAGCTGCTCAGGCTTGGTAAATGCTCCCCCTTACCTACAAGGATATTGGGTCGTCGTAAAAGTCATGATATACATGGAAAAATATGTCACGACTTTTCCGATAACCTGATATTTTCAGCCACAGAAAAGGACAAGGTGCAGGTCTAAGACCTACAGCTATAGGGCTTGCCAGGCCTTCTCTGCACAGTGTGAGGCTGGGGGTACAGGGAGAACATGAAGACCTGGAAAGGAAAAGAAAGAGCCCAGAAAACACACCCTCTTTAGTGAAGAGCACTTGACCAGTGACATTTTGGGGGCCTCTTAGCCTCAAAAATGCCCTGGATCCATTTAGTGTCCAAAGTCAAGCCCCCTTCCTCCAGCCATCATCTGAAGGTTGTCCTGCTCCCAGGCCTGCGGGCGTGTCTGGGAGGGAGAGCGCAGCACCTCAGCTCTGCTCCTACCAGCAGGCGCTTGGCCAGGATGTTCTCCACCAGCTTGAAGTCGTTGCGCAGCTGTTTGTTCTTGCTGCTGGTTCCCTCCATCTCCTCGTCGGCGTGGAAGCGGAAGTACTGGGACTCATCCTTGAACTCACTCTTCTCCAGCACTGCAAACCCACAGACATGTGGCACATGGTCAGGCTCAGGTGGGAGAGCTGCAGCAGCATCTGCCAACTGGTAGCCACATGCTAGAGTCTCTGGATGAGTTTGGTTTGGCCCACACCATGTTTTCCTAAGATAAGCTCACGTGCCAACACCAGTGTTAGGGTATTTCACATAAAGATCTGGTTTTCTGACTTCTCTTAAAAATCTGAACTTGTCTCATCTGCTATAAAGCTATATGAGAAAGCCACAGCAACAAAAACAGTGTAGAATTGGAGCTGAAACAGATAAATAGCCAGTAAAAGAGAACAGAAATTACACAAGAGGGTTATGAGAAGAGAACTTATATGGGGAGGGAACCCATACAGGAAGGTTCTGGGTTTGGATGTCTTTATGCAAACTGAGTATACAATGCATGATGAATGACCATAGGGAGATTCTGCAGATGGTATAGGGGAAACTGACTTGTTTAGGAGAGAAAAATAAAATCAGATCCCTCCCTCACACCATATACACACACTTATAAATTCCTAATGAATTAAAAGACCTAAATATGACCAATAAAACTAAAGTAACTGAATAAAAAGTAAGAGATTATCTCTGTCCTGGGATATAAAGTGATCATGAACTCAAGACCAACGCATTCAAAGCTCCTGTCTCTTAAAAAAGAGATAGAGACAGAGACAGGAAGAGAGCCCAGAAAACACACCCTCGTTAGTGAAGAGCACTGTCTTGACCAGTGAAAAGACCACAACCTCCCCTGCCAAAAAGTACTACACTCAAATTAAGAACCTTCATTCAATGACAACTCCATAGGCAAATGATAGACTCAAAGACAACTGTGGCATCTAAAATCAGTAAGAGGCTAAGTATATAGAATATACTAAAAACTAACAAATCAACCAGAAAAGGCTGAAAGCTCCACAGATAACTGGGCAAAGAATATGAAAAGACCATTTACGGATAAGGAAATCCAAATGGGCAGCAAGTGTATGAAAAGGAGCTCAACCTCACTAGTAATTCAGAAACGACCTACAATGAGATACTTCAGACCAGGGATTGGCAACCTAAGGCCCCACAAGCCAAATCTGACCCATTACCTGCTCTCATAATTAAAGTTTTATTGGAACATGTTTTTACACCCATGTTTTTACATATTGTCTATGGCCACTTTCAAGTCACAATGACAAAACAGAATAATTGCAACAGAGACTGCATGGCCCATGAAGCCTACATTTTTGCTCTCTGTCCCTTTACAGAAAAAAGTATGCTGACCCCTGTTCCAGGAAAACCAGGAAAATAAATACCAATAACCAGTAGCAACCAGTATGTGATCTGATCTCTGAAGTTTACCATTTAACTAAGTACTTATTTTGCCAGGTACACTACAGATACGTTTTTAAGTTCATTTACTCCTTAGACAAGGAAGGATTTGCTGTACCTTTTATATAGATGAGGAAACTGAGGGCCAGACAGGCTAAAGTCAACTGCCCACGGTCACACAGCCAGCAGGCTATAGAATAGCCCTTGTCTAGGCTCTTCCAGCTAGGGTTCTTGGGACAGGGACGAATACAACCAAACCATAAAAAGGAAAACCAGGGGCCAGGTGGTGTCATAGAAGTAAAATGCAATGCTCTGCAAGGCTGACCCATATGGCAAGGTTCTGGGTTCGCATGCTCAGACTTCCCCGAGTACACAGGTACACGTGTGTCCATGATCTGGAGCTGACAGAGGCTGGGGGTGGAATGCAGCATCAGGACCTTGTTGGGTATACAGTCTCTCTCTCTCTCTCTCTCTCTCTCTCTCTCTCTCTCTCTCTCAATAAACAAACTTTTAAAACAAGAGTGGAGGCTAAAGGCTTAGTAAGGCGAAGGCAGCTGAGGTCAGTGGACGCCAAGGGAGACCAACTGCTTCAGCCATGAGACACCCTGCTGTCCCTGAAGACAGAGGCTTTCCCATTTGGAGACTTAGTGGAAAGAAGCGGGAAGCGTCTCTTTCTTCCCCCTGGTTTTCCAGGATGGTTCACCAGGGACTCTACCTGTTTGTGAACGTCTTTCTCAGGCACCGTTATTACCTCTTTGGAGAAAACAGACACACAAATTGCTGCTTTCCCCGGAGCCAGACCGGGGAGCCAGGCCCCAGGGCCTCCACTGTAAACATCAAGTTGGAAGAGCCTGGGAGTGGGAGGAAGAATCGTGATGTTATGTCTCGGCTGCAGTGTCTGGGGACACAGCATGGAAGCCTCAAGTCCACGAGCTCAGCCAGGTGACGTTCCACAGTGACCTTTCAGTCATTGCTGCTGGTCAGGTCTGTCAGGGACGCGGGTCTGGGTTGGAATCCCTGCTTAGTCCCTTACTAACTTTATGCCCTTAAGCCTTCCTCAATTTCCTCAGCCAGGGGATAACAGCACCAAGTTTGCAGGGTGGCTGCAAGGACTAAATGACGAGCCTGGAGTGACAGGCTGGACCACCAGCCTTCAGGTGCCTCCCTGGAGACACCGTAGGGCCCCGCAGCCCCAGTTTAGATGCCATGGGCGATGCCGTGGACACCCGCCTCACCCTCTGCTCTGTGCCCTCCCCTGTATTTTGCTGGAGCCACAACCCTAGAATTTGGCTCTTTTCTTATTTTAGCCTATTTATGAATTCATGGCAGGGACGGGGGAGCAGGACCGCGCCCTGCAATTTCTCTCCCTGCAGGGCCTGAGGGCGTCAGGATTGCCTGGGAGTCACCTCCCCATGGAATGTCCTCAGCCTGCAGTCTTCCCGGAATAGCTGCTGGGGAGGACCCCTAATTAGCCTCACCCACAGATAGGAGGCTCTGCCCAGCTGGCTGGCTCGAGGGCCAGAGCTGTCAGAGGGCCCCACGGGGAAAAGAATGCCTTCCTAGACTGAGGGACTTTGGTGAGATGGGCCGAGGGGTCGGAGCACCCCAGGCTCGCTCACTGGGCCTGCCATGGCCACCCAGATGGGCAGTGAGTCCCCACAGAACCATGGACATGCTCAGCCCAGAGAAGGAGGAGACGCTAAGGCCTCCAGAGGAAAGCTAGGGAAACTGACGCCCAAAGTAGGACCAGGGGCCTATTGAGAGTCAGTTGATGCAAGCCAGGATGGAGCCGCTGATGACACCCTGCTAAGAGGACAGCAGATCTGGCAGGCAGACCAGAGGCTGCAGAACCGCCACTTCCTGTTTGTCTAAATAAAGTTTTATTGGCACATAGCCATGGCCATTTGTCTCAGTATTGTCTGTGGCTGATTTCATGCTACGAAGGCAGAGCTGGCAGCTGGGAAGAGACCATGTGGCCCACGGAACCTGAAATACAGACTCTCTAGCCCTTCACAAAGAAAGTTTGCCAACCTCTGTGTTAGAACAAAAAGCAAAGACCAGGCAGGAGGAACACCCAGAAGACGTTTCTGTGGCTCAGAGTCCTGAATCAGACCATCCCTCATCCTTCCGCCATAGCACCTGGGCCCGAGCCACAGGGTCCCCCTCCTGGAGCACCACAGTCACCTCCTCACTGGCCTCCCTGCTTCCACCTCCCTCTTACAGGCCAGTCTTCATAGGCATCCAGGGGATCTTGTAAAATCCAAGACAGTCACATCCCTCCTCTGTTCAGAACCTCCCCGGACTCCCACCTCCCTCAGCAAAAGCCAAAGTCCTCCCTTCCAAGCCCTCCAACATTCCAGAAATGCACTTATTTATTTTTGGTGCAGTACATACACATGTGCATGTGCACTAGGCTCCCAAGAAGCTCCCAAAGTTGTCATTTGTCCCCAGAGCCCAGCACAGCACCTGTCACGTGGAAGGCTCCTGCTAGATAATACCTGATGACAACACCCTGCCTGGGACCAGTCCAACAGGAAGAGACCAGCTCCTTACAGAAAAGTGCACCCTAGCCAGGAACAGAGTGACAGAAGATGGGATGGAAGCCTTGCTGGGGAGGGGTCGACTGAGCAGAAGCACTGAATAAAGGAGGCAGGTGGGGCTCCCCGCAGGGAGCAGTGCATGCACAATGGCCCTGAGGAATGTTCTAGAAACAGGAAAAGGCTCCTCCGCAAAGTTACAAGTCTACCCGTCCTACTGAGGGAAACAGTGGTTGAGGGCGTAGCTAGGAAGTGAAACTGGCCAAGTTCAAATCCAGGCTCCTCCTGGTCGGGTGACCTGGACACATCTCTTAGCTCTCTGGGCTCCCAGTCCATCGTGTGCACAGTGGGAGATACAAGAGCACCACCAAGGGACTGCTGTCAGGTGACCGACAGACACAGGGCAGTGTTTGAGAGGCCAGGCACACAGTCACTCCTGTGCTCCCAGTGTTGGCGGAGACGTCCTCCTGCTCCTGCTTCCCGCCCTGGACCCCTCAAACTTGCTTCTCTCCCAGGAGGTAGTTGGGGGAAGGCTGGGAAGAGAGACTTGATTGTCCCGGAAGGGCCTGCCTGGCTTTTTGTTCACACCACCACCCACCAGCCTGCTGGGCACACACGATCCATCTCCTGTCCTCCCTTGGAGAGCCCTGGAGCCAGGCCCACACCAGCTAGCCTTGCTGCCCGCCTGGGAGCCACACCCAGTCCAGGAAGAAAAGCACGGGAAACCCAGGGTCTGGCTGCAAACTCAAGCCATGTTTCTCCAGGCAAGATTTATCAGACACTTTGGTTCCCGCTGGACACCTGAGACAATTTCTCAATCAGTGCACAACAGGGAGGGAAAAGCGGGGAGATGCACAGGTCACCCCAAAGCCCTGGTGGTCTGCGGAGCCATCACCCGACCTCTACCCTGGCTTCCCCCAGCATGTTGTGCAGCCTCCAGCCCAGCACATGCTCTCTCAGCTCCAGTTCCCCCATCTCCACTGTAAATTGAACCAGGGCTCTGTGAACCCCAGGTCTTCCGTGCCTGGACATGCAGCCTGGGAAGCAAGGCTACGAATGGTGGGCTGAAGGGAGGTACGTTACCGTGGTGCATGAAGCCGTTGTTACACAGGCCCACGCCGAGCGCGACTGCCTCCTCGCGGGTCTGGCAGTCTCCCTAGAATGGAACGAGAAGGGGGCAGCATTAGACAGGCAGCATCAAGGGGGCTGTGGGTAGCAGAGAAGAGCCCAGAACCCAGAGGTGGACTCCATGAAGGCGGGGATTTCTGTGTCTTCTGTTTCCCAGACCTCGCCCCAAACATTTAATGACTTTTATTTGCCACATGTACTCGCCAGAGAGAGACAGAAAGGGAGAAGAGAAAATACCCCTCATGGGCGTGGTCCCATTGCAATCCCTTCTCAATTTCTCCATCCTGCTGCGTTTGGGGGCATGCACACCCACAAACATGTGTTTTTTCAAGCTGCCAAACTAGGATTTGAACTGCATGGTTGGCCATGCAGGATCCTGCTCCCTTAACCACTAGGCCACCAGCTGGCCCCTTGTGATTATTTTTAATAAACTCCAAACAAGAAAATTATTTTCTTCTAAGGATGGTCCCCAATTTACAATGGCTCAACCTACAATTTTTTGGCTACATGATGACATAAAAGTGAGACATACACAACCAGCCACCCTGTTTCTTGCGATCAGTTCAGTATTCAGTATGTCACACGAGTACTCAATATTTATTATAAAACAGGCTTTGTGTCAAATCTGCTGCCTCACAGGCTAACGTGTTCCGGGCACGTGTAAGGGAGGCGGGCCTAAGCTGTGAGGTGAGGTGCATTCCATGCATTTTTCCCATGCATGTTTGACTTAGGATATTTTCAGCTTACAATGCGTTTGTCAGATCAGCATGTAACTTACAGCATGTAAGTTGAGAAACATCTGTATTCGTGACAAGCGACACAAAGGAAAATGGAGATTTTAAGTGACAGACATGGATGGCTACCCAGCAATGACCCCTTTCTGATCTCTCCTGAGTAATAAAACCCTCACCCATGTTCCAGCCTCCCTTGCAGCTAGAAGTGGCCAAAGAGATGTAAGCTTCTGAAAGTTCCCTTCCTGACAAAAGGGAAAAGCAGCACCACCCCTCCCAGCCTGGGACAAAGGCACGTGAGGCGCGATGCCTGGGGCTGCAGCAGCCACTGTGGGACCTGCAGACGCTGCTGATGGTGAGTGAAGGACAGACGCGCGATCTGCTGGACCATGGGGCCTACAAACCAGGCTGGAGCCACTGGTCCCACATTCCCTGACATGCAGCATCTGTGCGGGTCACTGTTCACTTGGGCTTTTATTCTTGCCACTGAAACATCCCACACTGACGTGATCAGGACCAGGGGACTATGACCTGACTCAGGCTTTCCCACAGACATGACACCCTCAAACCTGAGGAATGACCAGGCATGGCCAGTGTGTAGCATCTGCCGATTCTGCCTCAGGCCAGCTCTCCCCCGTGGACAGTCCTTATGGCTTGCCATCCTCCCAGGCCAAGCTGGGAATACTTCGCCACCCTCTTGGGTGAGGCCAGAAACACACATGTCCCTGTCCTGGACACGTGACACTCAACTGGAGGAGCCTAAGCACAGAACAACTAAGTGAAAGTGCCCGACGATGCATTCCTCGGTGCCACTGTTCTGAGGTTGCGGGCACCCTCGGCTCTCCCTAAGGCCTGGCTCCTGGGTTCCCCAGTCCAAGGAGGTCTCCCTTCCAATGAGTCCTCCTGTCCTCTAAATTAGCCAGTCTGTTTTTGTTGCTTGTAATCCTCATGATCTCAGTACATCCAGGCAAAGAGTGTGCAGGGTATGTGTGTGTATGCGAGGTGTGGTGTGTGTGAGGTGTGTGAGGTATGGTGTGTGTGTGTGTGTGTATGTGAGGTGTGGTGTGTGTGAGGTGTGTGAGCGAGGTGTGGTATGTGTGTGAAGCAGGAAACAGTGGCCGGGCAGAGGGAACAGCATGGCAGAGGTCCACAGGTGGGATGCAGCCCAGAATGCAGGATGGACCATGAACAGAAAGGCAGCCTGGAGGAAGGGGAGGGTGGGGAAGGGAGGGAAGGAGAAGATACAGGGAGAGGAGGGAGGGGGAGGACAAGACAGCAGAGAAGGGAGGACGGAGGAAAGGAGGGAGAGGACTAGGGGAAGGGAGGGAGGGAGAAGACCAGGGGAGAGGAGGGAAGTAGAGAAGACCAAGGGAGGGGAGGGAGGAGAGGACCAAGAAAACGAGGGGGGGGGAGGGAGGGAGAGGACCAGAGGGGGAAGGGGAGGACCGAGGAGGGGGAAAAGGAGGACCGAGGAGGAGGAAACGGCAGGCGGGAGCTCCTGCTGTACACCTCTGCGATCTAAAGTGCTGGCAGGTGCTCAGGAAACATCTAGACTGGAGGAGGGCGGTCTTCAGGGGACAGATCATGGCGGGGTCTCAAGCCAGTCACTGAGCTTCCGGTACAATGGGACAGTCCCAGGGCACGACCTCTGCCCTGCAATAACAGCTGGAGGCCAGAGGTCTCCGGGTCACAACTGAGGGGCTGTGGAAGGTCTCCCTCAGCTCCAGGGGACATGAATGCCGTTCCAGGGCTGCAGGCCTCTATCGGCTGGGCATGTCACTGCACTGCCTGTCCTGGGCTGACTGGAAAGGAAAGATTTCCCCCAAGGGGCCCCAGCCAGTGGC
>NW_006160120.1:2477694-2486478 GCF_000334495.1 Tupaia belangeri chinensis
GCAGCGATGAGCAAGGCCACATCCGGAGCAGCTGCCCCCAGCTGTGAGGGGCCAGCAGTGGGGGACAGCTGGGGCCCAGGTGGCAGCAGGCCCAGCTCTGCAGCCTGGGAGGTCCAGGCGGGCATCTGGAGCCCACCTGGTTTTCCAGGGTGCTCCCTGCCTGTGTTCCCAGCCTATTTCCTCCCTTTCCCCAAAGGGCCTTGCTGTGACCACTGGAGGCTTCTAGAACCACGGAAGCAGCGGGGTCTCAGGATAGCAGTAAAGGCCCCACATGCACCCCAAGAAGAAGCACCACCCACCTCACCCACCTCACCCACCAGCCGCTGGAAGGCATGCAGCCCTCACCAGCCCCACTCCTCTGCCTCATCTCGCCCTCCCCATCCACTCGCCCCCCACACTGCAGTCATGCTGGCCCCTTGCTGGCCCTTGCACCCAACTCTGGGCCTTTGTACTTCCTCTTCCCCTCCTCCTGGAATGCCCTGCCACCCCACCTCACCTCCCCCCAGGTCTCAGCACCATGTCGCCTCCACCCTGAAGGAGCCCTCCAACCCTCCACCATGCCCATCAGCTGCGGCTCCCATCACCCCCGTGGAGGCCCTGACACTGGCCCTCCCATTTATTTACTTTAAAAGGGCCCACCTCCCGCTCGTCAGCTCACGACAGCACCCAGCACGTTCACCTGCGTCTCCCCACAGTGCGGCTCAATATCCAGCATTGCTGGGGCACAAAAGAGCGGAAGAAAGAGAAGGAAACGGGGGAGGAGGGAGAAAGAGTTGGAAACTGAGACACCGTGGGGCTCCGCATCTGCCCAAAGTTCCACAGTGACAACAGAGGCCTCTGGAGCTGGACCTTCCCACCACTGTCACAGACAGGGAAACTGAGGCTCCAAGAGAGGTCAGCTGCCCAGGGCTGAGCAGGCTCTGTCCTTCATCCTTCATCTCTCCTACCTGCCCTCTCCGCCCACGCCGAGACACTGGCTGCCCCGCCACCTGCCTGGTCACAGTAGACGAGGCAGTGCCCGGTACGTTTCGGCAGAGCCAGCTCAGCAGATCTCAGGTGGTGGGGGCCCTCCAGCACCCGGCTCCTCGGCCTGGGCCCACCCTCCCTGCCTGACCCTCTGCCCCATCAGGGGTGGCAGCTCGGTCCTGTTCAGAGGGCAGGACTCTGCGTTTGTTTACTGGATTTACAGTTCCCGCACCCCCAAGCCCTCTGCGAGTTCTTTAGCCCTCTACCCCACATGTGATTTGCACCGCCCTCAATCCTTGTGAAGGAAACGGGGAATTATAGTAACGGTTACATTTACGAAGCAATGACGCCAGGCCAGGCACCACTCCAGACACTGTGTGTGACCATCCCTTAGACCCGCACAACGATCGGAAGTGGGCAGTACTGGTTTCAGCTTTCCTTTACAGGTGTGGAAACTAAGACACAGATTAACAACTCATTCAAGGCCACTGCTGAGAAGCACCTAGAGGTGGGATCTAAACCCAGGTCTGCCGGGCGAGCAACAAAGCACGCGCTCGGAACTGGTTGCGTGAGCTCCTGAGGGACGGTCATAGTGCAATGGTGAGAAGCGCTGCTCTCCGCAGACATGCAGATCTGAATTCAACTCCATTTGGGGGGGGGGGGGATAGGCCTTACCGTCCATTTCTTAGCAAGTGTCGGATAACACAGCCACTCCTCGCAGTGAACCTATGCAGTGAACGTATTTGGCTTGAAAAGTTCTGCTGCAAGGATTTTTATAAACTTGCTTTTGAAGTTATTTGGTGCCAAGAAACATTCACTTTACAGACTGGCTGTGATTTCTCAGCAGTCACTGGGAATTGGTGCATGATGAGAGAATCCAGCCAGCAAATTGTTTTCACACGGAATCAAGTTTTTATGAAGGCTAAATTTAACAATGAATGAAACCGACATAAAGCTCACTCTGTAAATGTTTAATTCAACATTTGTCCATTTGATTTTGCAGGTGTCTCCTCATCTTTAAAAGCTAATACGTTCTTTTTTACAGACAGTAAACACTCTTATGAGCTCCCTGAAAAAAAATCACAGAACCGAGGCATGAGGGATGAAAACGGCCTGGGGCTCAGATTTGCCCCTGCAAGGCTGTGCACATGTGGGCCAGGCACTCAGCTTTGCTGGGCCTCAGTTCCATACCTACAAACAACTTGGAAGACTCAATAAGATAACACACACAGCCTAGGCAGGGCAGGGCCCAAAGTGCTCACTATACAGAAGAGGCAGGCAGATGGGCGTGTCTGAGGCACCTCCAAGAGGCAAACATCTTTGAAAAGTTGCAACAAAAACTGCTACACGGAGTTTCCAAACCTCGGGCCAGTCCCTAACCACTGGGAGCTTTTTTGAAAGGAATAACTTGGATAGTTTGGGGATCTGTCCCCTTTTGCCCCAGACCAACCACTTCTAAAACTGAAAGTCCCAAAGTAGAAGCAGCCAGGTGTCCACCACTGGATGCAGCTACACATGGGTCCGGGCCCAGTCCCTGCAGTGAAGCAGGAGGGTACCCCATGCCTCAGTTGGGCTCATGGCAGGCCTGGACTTGGTTCTCTGTCCAGCTAGACAGGTCTGGCACGGTGGCACGTTCCTGCGACCCTACCTAACTGGAAGGCTGCAGCAGGAAGAGTGAGACATGATGAGACTCTGTCAAAAAAAACCCTCCTGGAGGCCAGCAGGTGGTGTGGTGGTTAAGGCACCAGACTTCCACATGGTTGACCACAGTTCGAGTCCTGGACCCAGCAGCTTGAAAATCATGCCAAGAGTGTGAGCCCAAAATCCTGAGACAAGAGTGGAGGAGAAGGGATTATGCTGTGGTCATCTCCCCGAGGGGTTGATTTTTCACTTTCCCTGTCTCTCTCTAGAGAGTGTATACATCCTATCACAGAAACGTAATCCTGGGGCCAGCAGTTAGCTTAATGGCTATGTCGCTGGACTCCCATGTAGTCGACCGTGGTTCAAGTCCCGAACCCGGTGGCTTACACTCACGCCGGGCACGTGTGCATGTGTGCCCAAGATCCCGAGAGGAGAATGGAGGAGAAGGGATTGCGGCGTGGCCATCCCCCCTGGGGGGTGATTTCTCGCTTTCTGCCTCTCTGTCTCTCTCTGTCTGTCTGGCGAGCGCACACGCCCTATAG
The DNA here is from genome assembly GCF_000334495.1 of Tupaia belangeri chinensis. Lineage (NCBI taxonomy): Eukaryota > Metazoa > Chordata > Mammalia > Scandentia > Tupaiidae > Tupaia > Tupaia belangeri. Next base: position 2,480,844 of record NW_006160120.1, read on the forward strand.
CAACAACCGCTCAAAAAAAAAAAAATGTAATCCTCCTCCACATATACACACATGCTAACTCTCATAAACTTTTTTTATTTTTTAAATGTGGAAGCCTGGGGACCACAAAGGGTGTAATGGCTATGTCACTGGACTCCCACGTAGTCAGCAGCAGTTTGAGTCCCAGATGGCTTAAACTCACACCAGGCACGTGTGCGTGCGTGCCCAAGATCCCAAGAGTAGAATGAAGGAGATGGAATTGTGGCGTGGCCATCCCCCCTGGGGGGTGATTTCTCGCTTTCTTTCTCTCGGTCTTTCTCTGTCTCTCTGGTGAGCGCACGCACCCTATAGCAAAAACCTCTCAAAAAACAAACAAATGTGGAAGCCTGGGCTCACACGAGAAAGGTCCTGGGTTTGTATCCTGAGACTTCCTTGAGCACAGGAGGTACATCCATGACAGGCTGGCTGAGCCTGGGGCAGATCGCAACATACAGACCCTACTGGGCTGTCTACACACACACACACTGCTGTGGTTTGGATGTTTCTGTCCCCTCTGAAATCCATGCTGAAACTTGATCCCTAACACAGCAGTAGTAAGAGGTGTGGGTGGCCCTTAAGAGGTGACTGAGGAATTCGGTGCCCTTATGAATGGGCTGACAGAGCGAGAGTGGCCCTTCTGTCCTCCCACCATGTGAGGACATCAGCATTTCCCCCCTCAGAGGACACAGCAGCCAAGCGCCATCTTGGGAGTGAAGACTGGACCCTGACCACACACTGACCCTGCCGGCACCTTGCCCTTCGACTGCCCACCTCCAGAACTGTGAGAAATAAATGTCCATTCTTCCTCATTTACCCAGTCTCAGGACTTTCGCTACAGCTGCACACATGGACTAGGACAGGTAACACGGAATGTTATTCAGCCTTTACAGGAAGGAGCTCCTGGCACCTGCTACAAGGTGGATCAGTTTTGAGGACATTACGCTGAGCGGAGTAAACTAGAAAAGAACAGGCATGTACGAGTCCACTTAGATGCAGTCCTTGGGGTAGTCGAATTCAGAGGCAGGAGCAGAATGGTGGCTGCCGGGGGCTGGTGGAAGAGGGGAGGAGAGCTGTTTAAGGCTGCAGGGTGGCAGGTGGGGAAGGCGACGAGAGGCTTTTTGGACAGATGGTTGTGACAGTCGCACAACATCTTGAATGTATTCCACGCCCCCAGACTGTACGCTTAACAGTTAAGGTAGTAGACTCTGTGTGTTATTTCACCAGCATTAAAAACAATAATAGAAGCATTTAAAAAAAAAAAACAGAAATCAAAAATGCCCCACATCCCAGGAAGCCCCAGCCCTGGGCAAGACCAGATGCCAGTCACTCAGCTTGGAGCAGGTCCTCACCTGGGCCAGCAGCCAGTCCACCAGCTTGCTCCCGGGAAGCACTGACTTATAGGTCTTCAGGTGGTGATCGCGGTCCCTGCAGAGAAGGGGGAAGCACAGAGGGAGGGGTGGTCCTGACCTTCCCGCCTGGTCTGCCCAGGAGAGACTGCACCACTAACTCACACAGACCTAGGACGGGCTGCTTCCACCTAGGAGAAGACTCTAGAAACTCTCTCTCTCTGGCCCAGGGGGTCTCAGTGGGGCAACTGTGCCCTCCAAGGAACACTTGACTATGTCTGGAGACATGTGGCTGTCAGGACCTAAGGGTCTGGGGACAGAGGTGCTCCTAGGATCTAGAGGGTCGAGGCCAGAGATGGTGCCAAATACCCACCCTGCAATGCCAAGATGGCCCCTAGCAATGAGGACCTCTCCGCCAAATGCCCAATGCCAAGGCTGAGGGTCTCTGTCACTCCATTACAGTAGCCAGAAAAGCTCCTGTCTTCCCTTTCTCCTGTCTGTTCTGTTGCTACTGTTCACTGTTTATTTCTACCTACCTATATGTCTAGTTATTTATTTATTGGATAGAGGGAGCCAAAAAAAGGGACAGAGGAAGAGATGAAAGCACCTCTACCCATCCCCATGGGGCATGGTCATGCTGCAATCCCTTCTCCTCCATCTCTCTCTCCTTTTGGGTGCACACACATGCACCTGGCATGTTCTTAAGCCACCAGGTCTGGGACTCAAATCACAGGCTTTGCCATGTGGGACCTAGCTGCAGAAAGACTTGCTGGCCAGTGCTGCCAGAGGTGTGCTGGGGGCAAGGCGGGGTCGTAGTCCTCACCCTTGGGCAGTTCACAGGTAAGCAAGGAGGACAGTGCACAGATAAACAGACACATATGTAACATGTTGAGGAGTGAAAGTGTTAGGAAGAAAGCCAAGGTGACCTCAGACAGGGGGCAATGACACGTTATAAACGTGGCCGGAGGGGAGCCAGCAGGTGCTGTGGTGGCTAAGATGCTGAATTCCTACATGGTCAACCATGGTTTGAGTCCCAAACCTTGCAGCTTGAAAAGCCATACTGGGCGCATGTGCATATGTGCCCAGAATCGCAGGAGAATGGAGACGGTACTGCAGCATGGCCATCCTCGCCGGAGGGTGATTTCACACTTGCCCTCGGTCTCTCTCTGGCAAACACATGCACCCTATAGCAAAAACCTTAAAGAACAAGTACCTAGAGAAGACACCCCACCCCTTAACATGGAGCTGCCAGGAAGAGCAGGGGAGCAAAGATAAAGGTATGAAGGGACACACTCTAGGGGCAGGGGCAGGGCTGCAAGGGCAAAGGGCCAGAGGTGGACTCCACAAGCATCTCCTGTCTACAGAGGAAAAAGCTAAACACGGAGAGGCTGAGTAACTGCCCAAGGCCCGCAGCTGGAGACAGCAGGCAGATCTGGCACCCTCCACCACCACTGCAGTGTTCCCACCAATCAGCTCACTTGATCCCAGTGATCAACCTACAGGGTCAGTGTACCGACAGGCCCGCTTGATGGAGAAAGGGACTAGGGCTCAGAAAGGTGCCATTTCCAGCCCACAGCCACACAGCTGAGAGTGGGGGATCTGGAGCTTGGACTTCACTTACTTGATGACCGGAGTGTAGAGGCTGTGAAGTCGGCAGTAAAGCCTCACGCCCTGAAAGAGAATGGGGAGTCTGGGATCAGACTGCAGCCCGGGAGCTGCCACGCCCAGGATAAAGCAGGAGCAGTGGAGGCGCACAGCAGGCCTGCGGGGCTCAGGCCGCTCCACAGTGACCTTGGGTGGGGGACCTGGGTCAGGTCCCGGGGCTGGCGGGCAGGGCCCCTACCTTGGACATGATGTCCTCCAGCTCGCTCCGGGCCTTGTAGGTGCCGTCGTCATAGCGGAAGCGGTACATCACCTGCTCGTTCTTGAACTGGTGCTTGTCAGAAACTGGAAGGACCCAGCAGGGTGGTGAGGCTAGGCCACTCCTCAGCCCCTCCTGCCCCAGGCCCACCAGCACCGCCCCTCACTGGGCCAGCAATCTTTCTCTGAGCGTCCTGCCCATGCTCTCAGCAGGTGGGAGCTGTTCCGTCCCCATCTGGCAGAGGAGAACACCAGGTCCTCGAACTATGCGGCCCACTGAGGTGCAGCCTGGGCACCCGTGGGCTGAGAGGCCCCAGAGGGCCCCTGATCCTGCCGTGCTGGGACTATGGGCCCCAGCATGTCCTTGCATCTTGGACAGGGGGACGAGTGTGCTGGGGTGTTCAGAACCATGTCCATGCAACCACCGTGACGTCGTGATCCAGGCCCACCAGCAAGTCCTCTAAGGCCCTGGACTTCCCAATATTAAGACTGACTCACACTCCCACCCTGGTCCAATTGGCCTTCATCTCCAGCTTAGACTATTACGGTGGCCTCCCTGATGGGCTCCTTTCTGCCACCCATGGCTCCAACAGGCAGCTTTCTCCCAGTGTCCACAGAGCTCCTGACAGCACATACATCCGAGCAGGTCTCACCTCTGCAGGACTCAGCGATGGCTCTGCAGCTCATTCAAAGGAGAAGCCAAAGACCCGACCCCTCTAGGAACCCAGACCTCATTTCCTAAACCTCCATTGGCCCTGTGCCCTCTGACCCCACCTCCTAATGCTCCCCACACTACTCCCTGAAAAAGCACTGAGACCTCTGGCTGGGGCCTCTGCACCAGTTGACCCCTGCCTGGAACCCTGTGTTCACCTGGTCCTCCCTCACCTCTCCGGCCCCACCCCCGACATGTCCTGCCCTCTCTCCTGGCCTGCCTCTCTCCCCAGCACCCGCACCACCTGTGCATGCGTGGCTGGCTGGCTCATTTATTTCCTCCTCCAGCTACAAGGCCAACCTCGCTCAGGGACTATCCCCCGTCCTGTTCGCTGCCATGTGAACAGTGCCTGCTGCATGCCTGCCACATCCTAGGCACACAATAAATATCCGTCGAATAACTAAAACATGAGCAAACAGTTCTTGCCTTTTTCGAAAGGACAGATAGAAAACACTCCCTTGCCCTCAACTTTCTCAGGTATCCCTGCCCGGCTGGCGCCCTCCATGAATGCTGGATTTCCAGCCCTGGAAGTGACTTTTCAGGACATCGCATTCCTGGGAGCCACGTGTGCCTGAAAATGGGACGCTGCATCAGTGCAGAGAAACAGCCCTGAGTGAGCAGAAGCACAGCGTGGTGGGGCTGACCCGCTCCTCCCCTCAGCCTGCGGGGCCCCAACTCCACTCACCATGGTGGATGATCCCATTCTCCAGCAGGGCTTGGCCCAGGTTGACGCCTTCTTCCGTCTTGCTGATTTCGCCAATTTCCAGGAGCCAGGCAACAAACTCACTGCCAGGAACAGGAGGTGCAGTTGAGAGGACATCAGCACAGTGACCGCCCTCCATGAATGCTGGATTTCCAGCCCAGGAGGTGACTTTTCAGGACATCACATTCCTGGGAGCCACGTGTGCCTGAAAATGGGATGCTGCATCAGTGCAGAGAAACAGCCCTGAGTGAGCAGAAGCACAGCGTGGTGGGGCTGACCCACTCCTCCCCTCAGCCTGCGGGGCCCCAACTCCACTCACCATGGTGGATGATCCCATTCTCCAGCAGGGCTTGGCCCAGGTTGACGCCTTCTTCCGTCTTGCTGATTTCGCCAATTTCCAGGAGCCAGGCAACAAACTCACTGCCAGGAACAGGAGGTGCAGTTGAGAGGACATCAGCACAGTGACCAGCACTAAGCTGGCCCAGCCACACCAGACCCCTGGGAATGACAGCTGGAACTTCCCACAGGGGAGCAAAGCTTCAGACCTCACAGCTGTCAGGGTTGTACCAACGGCAAAGAGGTGCATGTGACCAACCCCAGACCCTGCCTCAGGTACTCTGGGTAAATGGAGGGGAGGGGAGGGGAAGGAAGAAGAGAGGAGAGAAGGGGAAGGGAGAGGTAAGGGGGGAAGGTAAGGAGAGGTTGAACATGCAGGTGGGTAAATGGCTGACTAGACAGATGATTGGATGAATGGTTGAGCAGACAGGTAGGTGGGAGTGGGTAAATGGACAACTGCATGGACAGGTGGGTAGATGGGTGGGTGTATGGCTAGGTGGATGGATGGATGGGTGGGTGGATGAATGGGTGGATGGATGGATGAGTGGGTGGGGGGTAGATGGGTGGGTGAGGGGGTGGATGGATGGATGGGTAGATGGGTGGGTGGAGGGTGGATGGATGGATGGGTAAAATGGGTAGATGGGTGGATGGGTGAGTGGG
>NW_006160120.1:2487249-2488208 GCF_000334495.1 Tupaia belangeri chinensis
AGATGGGTGGGTGGATGGATGGATGGGTACACAAACAAAGTGAGTAGATGGGCAAGTGGGTGGGTAGATGGGCAGGAGGCTGGCCACAGGTGTGCAGATAAACAAGTGGTAGGTAAAAAGATGGGTAGACGGGACAGATATAAACAACTGGGTGGATGAGAAGACTGGTGGAAGGCACGTAAGTGGAAGGGCAGATGGTGAGTGGATAGATAAGTGGGCGGAAGGGTGGAGGAATGCTCGTGAATGACCAGATGGGTGGGTGAATGGACAGATGAACAGAAGGAATGAATAAATAAGCAGTAAGAAGTGACAGGGCCAAAAAAAGATGGTTATGGGTGTCAGGAGAGTGACTTCTGATCAAATCATGTGGTTTCCATACCTAAAATGCTCCATCAGGCTTCCCCATTGCTCAAAAAAAGTCCAGACTCTGTCCAGGTGGTGATGAGGCCCTGCAGGACCTGCCCCATCCCCATCCCAGTGGATCTTATCCCCCTCAGTTTACAACCACAGCCTTTCTTGTCTTTACAAATACCAAACACCTGCTATCTCAGGGCCTTTGCACCTGCTCTTCCCTCTGTCAAGAATACCTTCCTCATGAAATATTCCTTTTCACCCTTCAGGTTTCATTTCAAATGTCACCTCCTCAGAGCAGCCTTGCCTAACTACCTCATCAAGCAGCCCCTTACCCTACACAACCCATCTCGTCTCTGTGTCTTCCTTCCTTTCTGGCACTTTCCACTGTCAGAAATGATCTCACTTATAGATCGTTAGTGTTCATCGGCCATCTGCCCAACCGGAATGTAATCTCCCTGCGGGCAGGAACCGCTGTCTTATGGTCGGCTCTATGACCAGCAGCGAGAAGAAGACTTAAAGCACAGGCAGGCTCAGAGATCATTAACCAAACAAATGAGAGAATGCAGGACACAGCCAACGAGGAGGAGGTTCTGGGGTCAGCAGGA
>NW_006160120.1:2488239-2501977 GCF_000334495.1 Tupaia belangeri chinensis
CAGACAGGTGCTCATGACAGGCCAGTGCCCAGCAGCTCTCCTGTCCCTGATGCCTGCCCCGTGGAGTAGGGCTTGGCTGGGCCCCCAGCTCCTGGTTCCTGGGGGTATTTCTCGGACTCAGCACAGAGCTCAGCCCCCTCAGAGTCGGCAGGACAGGGGAGCGCCTGGAACGAGGCTGTCTCCGCCAAGACAAGCTGTGTTCAATGAAAGCAGGTGGCAGCTGGCCAGGGCGCAGAGCTCTCGCTATCGAAACCAGCTGTCCCGCCTCCAATTACAGGGCCGGAGGGGGCAGGGCTATTTTTAGCTTTCCCATGTTCGGCTGAGCAGCGACCTGCCTGTGTGCAGTGAGCGGTGTGTGCTGAGGTCTGCAGGCTGCCGGCTGGAGGCTCAAGGGGCCAGAGGAGAAGTGAATGGCTTTTGGAGGCTGAGAAAGAGGCTGTTCTGAGTCTGGGCACCCCTAGTTACATTCCCAAAGTCCCTAGTCTCTGGGACAGGGAGCACGTTGCCAGCTGCCGTAGGAGGGGAACAGATGTGCGTGTGCCCACTCTCGGAAGCTGGAGACCGGCATCCGGCTGCCCACCAGCTTTCCAATCAGGGGCCATCTCTGGCACGGTGGCCAGGGTCGGAGGACAGGAAATGTCCCACCGCAGCTGCTGGGGCAGGAGAAGACGGCCCAGAGGACAGCAGCTTTGACCCAGGTTCCTGCCCAAGCGGGTTTTGCCACCTTCCTGGGGATCAAGGAGGGCTCACAGCTTGCCGAGCAAATGCAGGCAAGGCATTGTCCTCTCTGGGGCTCACGACGGTCCGTGTTCACTCAGGGACCGTCTGGATTTAGCGGGTGAACTTGTTAGCCAGATGAAATCTTTAGCTGGGATCCAATGTGCAAAACCAGATAAAACTGGTGTCTAATGCAGGGACCTCAAACCCTCGTAAGTAACAGGCAAAACAGGCAGCAAGAGACTGCCTGTGTGTCACCACCTGTCTCATCTAAGGGCTCTGCAGTGTAGCCAACAGTGGTGACGTGGGAAGGCTAGCGCTTCTAACAACTTTTCAAGAGAAGGTAGAAATGTGACATTTCTGTGTTCAACTCAATCCCTATCCTCAAATGTCTTCTGACGATACCACATGAGCCGAGGAAAATGCACCTTCAAGTCACAGAGGGTCAGTGGGGCAGTTTGCCACCACTGGGTGAGGGAGAGGAGGTCAGTGCACACAAGGACCCTGAGTGAGAAGTAAGGTTAGGGACCAGCCACCGGCTGAGGGGGTACTGGGGTACAATAGCAGCAAGGTCCAGGCTTCCAGAAGGACATGACTCAGAGCAGCATGTGGGAGGTGGTCAGCCTAGCCTGGCGGAGAGTCTGGAACTCAGGGATGGGGCAGGTGAAAGGCTGTGTCCGCTTCCTGCCTGCCCCTAAGGCCCTCACCCAGTAAACATTTACTGAACCTACATGTGTCCCGGCCACGGCTGAGCTCAGGCCTACACAGGATGTCTGCAGCCTTCCAAGAAGGCTGTCAGAGTTGAGGCTCAACAACCTCTTACCACCCAGCACCAGAACCCCTTCTTCTTGTCTGTCCACTGCATGGGCTCTGAGCTCGAAGAGGGAGAGACTGGGGCCTGACCTTCATTCCTGTAGCTGTGATGCTCAGAGATGCTTCCTGGCAATGTCTGACAGAGCAATGCTGATCATCTATCTCACTAAGCCCCACACCTGTGCACACAGCTCTGCACCTGTGCACACAGGTGGCTGAGCCGGTAAGGCCCTTCCACCCCGGCTCCCCTTCTGACAAATGTCAGTAACTGCATGACGTCTCACCTTGTCACAGCTGGTCGCCTGGGCTCTGAGTTCCAGCGGAGCCCTCATTCTGAGCCTGAGTGATGAGTTACACTGTCCTCTCATTTCCCTGGAGGGTCTTCCAGTGCTCCCCAGTGCACCCAGAATAAATTGGAACCACTCCTTTTCAAGGTCTGGCTGATCTGGCTCCTGCCAACTACCATGGCCTTGACCCCCAACGCCTCCATCCACTCACTTCCTCCAGCCACGCTGGTCTCCCCGCCGTCCCCTGTCTCTCATAGCTCACTCCAGCCTGGGCGCTCTCGGACCTGCTGCTCCTCGGCCAGGACTTCATTTCCCAGATCACAGATCACATAGCAGGCTCTTGCTTATCATTTAGATCTTGGGTAAAACGCCACCTCTGCCAGGGCCCTTCCTGGCCTCCCTTACCGCAATAACTCCTCTCCTCCTTTTACCCCCTACTTATTTCCCTAGTGTACCCCCCAACTTGCTGAAATTCCCCTCTCCTCCACATGTGTCCACTGTCTGACTCCCGCACTGACCGGTTTTCGTCCAGGGCAGGGGTTTCATCGGTGTTCCCTATCTGCACACAGTAGGGACCCAGTGAACACAGACAAAGGCTGATTTTTGTCCCCCCACCTAATCTGAGGACACAAGAGGGCAAATGCCACATGTCTCCAATGACCTCCTCGATAACACACAGATCTTATCCCTCATTTTTTCCTTCATGAGGCACCTCTTTTTTTTTTTTTTTTTTTTTGGGTGGGGGCTTTAGAGATCTTTGGTATAAGGGGTGTGGGGGCACGTGCGCTCACCAGACAGAGAGAGACATAGAGACAGAAAGTGAGAAATCACCCCCCAGGGGGGATGGTCACACCGCAGTCCCTTCTCCTCCATTCTCCTCTCGGGATCTTGGGCACGTATGCACATGCGCCCGGCGTGAGTTTTAAGCCACCGGGTCCGGGATGCGAACCACAGTCGACTACGTGGGAGTCCAGCGACAGCCATTACGCTAACTACCGGTCCCGTGAGGCACCTCTTAACTCTGTCTCTGAGTAGGGCAGATGCATTAGCTGCATGGCCACACAACACATTCTCCCCACACCTGTAGGCTCCGTGCTGACATTATCTCACTGTGTCCTCTGAGGTACCTTTGACCATCTCTGTCGATCACTTACTGAAGCTCAGAGAGGTTAAGAAACTAAACCAAAGTCACACAGCCAGAAGGTGGAGAAGACAGGACCCAAAGCCAAGTCTGACCCAAAGCCTGACCCTTAATGGCTGTGAACATCAGATACTTTGGTACCCACGCGGTTTCCCATCTAGGCGTGAAAACGGAGATGGGAAACGTAATGAGCAAGGAAAAATGAAATGTCTAAGAAGAAACGATTAAGCCCAGGAGAGTGTGGTGGGGGGAGCACAGGCTCTGGAGTGCCCCAGCCCCGGTCCAGGCCCAGCCCTCCACCGGGTGACCTTGTGCAGCCCCTCCCTCTCTGGGCCTCAGTTTCCTGACCCTTCAGGTAGAGATAATGACACATCCCGCCCCAGGTGTTGCGTGAGGGCAAGAAGACACGGCCGGGTGGCAGCACGTGGCTGGGAAAGGGTTCTGTGCTGCCACAGCCTTCCTCCCGAGGGGCCAGGGACGCATCAGGAATGGCAGACACCCTAGCTGGGCCCTGGCGGGAGGGCGCCAGAGCCCAGGCCCGTGGGTGCACAGCACACCTTGAAGGGAGTCTGGTCCTTGGGGCCCTATGGTTACAAAACAAGCTGCAATCCTGGCCTGGCTTCAAGTGGGCAGGAAAAAATCTCCCCTAATCCTTCCTGAGGAGACAGAAAACCCTAATCGCAGACAGGTTATCCCATCCGGCTGGACTAAGCAGTTAGGCAGGAGGCAGGAAGGTTCTCTAACCCCTGGGCGGAAGCAGGCCCCACCCCCTCCGGACAGAAAACCTCCTTTCCGACTAGGATTAGGGATTAACTCTGGGGACCAGTCTGGCTGTCCTGCTCCCCCCCAGCCCACAGACTCTGGGGGCACAAACTCCCCCCCACAGACTCCGCTAGGGAGCTCAGGGTTCAAAGCAACTCTGCCACCCACCTGCTGCCCCTCCAACCAGGAGCCTCAGGCCATGACAGCCGGTGCCCCCCCACCCTCGGCTCCCCACACACTCTGTCTCCAGCCGCTCCATATTAGCCATGGACACCGACGGTCCATCAGGCACTGCAACCCCCACTGTCCAAAGCTGGGTCGCTGCTCCCTCCTCCAGGATGGCCTCCCTACCCTCTGGCCGCCCAGCTCAGACTTCCTCGCGCCTTCCACTCTCACGGGCTGCGAGTGAGTGGGATCACCCACTGGCCCAGGGCCAGCCCAGCCACCTCTCTGTCCACACGGTCCCCTGCAGGGTGCATTCACTCGTGGCCTCAAAGACTCAAGTCAACATCTCCACCGGAGCGTCTAGTCTCTCCACAGCAGGCCCCACCCCCCAAAATCCAAAACTGTGCTCCTGACCCCCGCCCCACCCCTGCGACCTGCTCCTCCCGCCACCTCCTTCTTCTCGAAGTGGCAACACCAGCCTCCCAGGGGCTCACGGTCCTCAATGCCTTCTTTATTTTCTTTCTTTCACTCCGTCAGAAAACACCCGCTGCCTTCAGAACTTTCCAGAATGCAAACATTTCTCACCATCTCCAGTGACTTCCCTGGTCTAAGCCCGGGTCAGAGGCGCTGTGACAATACACAGATCTTACCCTAGGCCTCTTCACAGGCTTCTGGGAACTTCCCAGAGGGTGGGGTCTGCATTAGTAACTTCTAAATAAAACCCCTGACTCAAAGGCAGCTTCTCTCCCCAGCTGGGCTGGGAGCTTCCTAAGGCTGGGAGCCCTCAGCATTCCTCCACCCTCCCCGGAGTCTAGCACCCAGCAGGGCTTCCAAACAGCTGGACGACTTGACAAAGACTGAATTTCATCTGCCTCTGCTTCCCTGGCCTTGCCCCAGGAGAGGGACCGTTCCCACGAGGAGACCCTGCCATCTGGCTGTCACCTTGTCTGTCACACTGCATTCTGACCTTTAGCTCTGGTCATAAAGTGGAGGATATATTCCCCACACAGAGAAAGGGGAGGCCCCAAGCCCTGAGAAGCTCGCAGGACCCTCCCCTGCCCTTCTGTGTAACCAGACCCTGCCAACATCTTGACCTCGAACTTCCAGCCTCCAGAACCGGGAACGATAAATTCGTGCTGTCGGAGCCGCACTCTGCAGCAGTTATGGCAAGCCGTGCCAGCAAGGGCCTCCCTTCCTCCTCGGCCTCGCCACACCGGCGTGACTATTCCTCATGCTACATCCCTCCCTGCTCGAGATGCCCACAGAGGCCTCGCCCTGACGACTGCAGACCCGTCAGGGCTTTGTGATCCTCCCCGCAGGAGCCTTGCCAACCTCATTTCTGAAATGACTGGGAAGCAACTCAGGTAGAAAAGGAAGGCCAGGTGAGGCTGGGACAGGACGGAAGAGATGTCTCCAGAGCGTCCTAAGCACAGCACATTTCGTGACGCCTCAGCTTGAAACACTGCTAGGCGAACGAGCCAACCGGGTGGTGATGTCGTACAGCCGGGCAAACGCATTTGAAAGAGCTGCTGTGGGGATCCCTCTAGCCTTCTGGACCTCTGAGGCCTGTCTCACAGGACTGGGGTCCTGCGATGGCTCCAGGGAAAGGGGTGGGACAGGGTAGGGCCAGGGCCAGGCTCCTCAGGCGGGTGCAGAAGGTGGCGCCCCAGGGCCCCGGGAGGCAGGGTGGGCCACTCACTTGCCAAGGAAGCACTTGGGCACGGTGCTCAGCTTCCGGCGGCGGTCCTTGATTAGGTTCACCTTCTTGTTCATCATCATGTGGTAGAGCTTCTCCCCCTTCTCCGCAATCATGACGTAGGCGTCGCGCTCCATGCCCAGCTTCAGGCCTGCGCAGGGGCACGGTCAGACTAGGGGAGGGCACCAGGCAGGGGGCAGCCCTGCTGCCTGCAGCTCCTGTAAGCCAGCCCTCACCAGCCCTCCACCACTGCCCCCAGCAGGCAGCCACGGGGCCCTGGCTGGTACCAGTCTCTGCTCTAGACCCCTGAATCACTACTTTCCAGATGGGGAAAGTTGAGACCCAGAGAGAGAGGCCAAGTCCTAGAGTAACAGGAAGCCAGGCCTTCCACCCAGGAGGGAACAGCACGATGTCCCTCTTCACTTTCCGGTGCTGCCTCCCCAGGCTGTGGGCAAGCTTCCACACTCAGAGGTTATGGGGAGCCCTGTTGGGATCTCCCTTCCAGCCAGGGAAGGACGTGTGGCTACTTCTCTGGACGACACTCAGGGGACTCTGATCCTAACCTCTGCCCATACCTCTCCATTCCCGACAGTAACAGCAACGAGGGATAGCACCAGCACATGCGTTTACAGCCCCCACGATGTGCCAGGTGCTCCCCACCAGCAGCCCATAATAACAAGGTCCCATGTTATCCCACTTAGCAGAAGAAACTGAGGCCTGGAGAACCCAGGTTCTATGTCCTAGGTTGCCCCCCCGAGGACAGGACCAGGACTCAGACCCAGGAAGCTGGGCCCCAGATCTGTGTTCTTCACCCCGGGAAGTGGAGGTTCTCCCCTGTGTGAGAACTCCGAGTTTGGACATTATTTGCCCTCATGGTATTTTAATAAAGTCTGATGCCCCATTTAACATCAGGAAATGTCACCAAAAACCAGATGCCTAACTTCTTCAGAAAGAAACATCAAGGGACCCAGCCACACTGGATTCCTGAAAGATGATGGTGACTTGGACCGGGCAGAAGGAGGAAGAGAGAAGCAGACGGATTTGGGGTGTAGGTGGAGGGCCAAATTAAAGGGACCCGCTGATCTACTGAGTCAGAGTGAGGACGGGGAAGGGGGACCGGGACGCTACTGGAGTTAGACACTCTGTGTGTCAAGGAGGAGAGGAGATTTAGGGCAGAAGCCAGAGCAGGAGCCATGAGTCCTGGCTGAAGCCTGGCAAGTAGAGATGGCTACGACACAACCAGGCAGTGAGTGCAGGTGGGCAGGGGAGGCGTGTGCGGGAAACTGGGCTTCTGTTTCCTCCCCTGTAAAACGGGAAGGTGGGAGGGTCTTTAGGACCACGTATCAAATCTCCAAGACGGCCAAATCCAAGACCTCACTGATCAGGATTACAAACCGCTGTCGCAGGAACGCTGAGCCCCATGTACCAGACAAGACCACTGAGTTGAGCTGGCCTCCAAACCCCTACCCCCACCCTCCGACCACACCCAGTCCTCAAGGTTTCTCATGTGAACTGCCTCAGGGGTGTCTGCCCAGAGGGACTCCTGACCACAGGTAATGGGCAACCCCAAAAAACCCTCCTCCAAGACTGCAAGGTTATGACTATCAAAAAGCATCCGGTGGAGGCCACAGAGCCCTGCGGGGAAAGAGGGCATCTGGGTTCTATCCTCAGAGGTGCAAACCTTGTGCCCATCCCTTCTGTCAGGTCTCAGTTTTACCATCTGCCTGGTGGGCGGCCTCTGAGTTTCCACCAAGTTAAAACACAGTCCTGGGGCTCCCTGCTCCTTCGGAGACCTGCTTCCTGCAGCTCTGACCCTCTTGGAAAGGACTTGGGTCCCCTCCCTAGGCACCCTGCAGAAAACACACCCAGCCCAGGATCCCGGGAAGGGCCCTGAAGCCGCCACCCCCCTTGGGCCAGGAGGGCCAGACGCTCACTCTCGCGTTGCTCCCGCTCGCGGATAATGGCGTCCAGCCACTTCTGCTTCTCCTCCGCCGTCTTGGCCATGCAGACAAACCACTTGTTCTTGGCCGTGTTGTGGATCTTCCAGCCATTGGTGACGGTGTAGCCATTGCTGTGGTAATCCGCTGGCAGGGACAGGGGCAGAGGAGGGTCGGGCAGAGGAGGGTCAGGCAGAGGCAGCGTGGGACTTTCGACATTGCCCTCTACACGCTGGTGAGTGGGGTCACAGGGCCTGCCTTGCCACCACAACACGACAGCAGGGCCATTGGCAGGATAGGACAGGGGATTGGAACTTGCAACCTTCCAGTGCTCAGTCCCTGTCCTGGCTATTCCCTGATGGGCAAAGACAGCCTTCTGCAAACATAGACCCCTCCCAACCCCTCAGCTGCAGGAGGCTTGCAGATCTCATGTCTGGACACCAATGTAGGAGTGACTCATGGGGAGACACCTGCCCGGAGCCCATAATTCTTCCCAGCCTCCTCCCCACCTTACTCGGGCACTGGGCATACCTACACCCTTAGTGTCAGCCTGGCAATGCCAAATTGAGTACAGGAACCTTACCCACTGCTGGCTGAGATACAAGACAGCAGACAGACTTCTGAAAACACGCTTGCATTACTAGGGAGGTTGAAGCCAGCCATACCCTGAATCAGAGCCCACAGTTTTCCTAAGGCTAACAAAAGGGGGTCTATAGCTGAAAGCCAAGGAAGAACCCCCTGCCCTAGACAAGTTCAAGGACATGTACACTCAGAGATGCTCATAGCCACACTGCTCATACAGTACCAGTGAAAACAACCCGGACAGCCATCACCCACGGCACGGATACGCTCTGGAACGGTCACACAACGCATGGAATATTACGCAGCACAGAATCCAACGGACTGCAAGGAGCTTTGTGCAGACCATGGAACGATCACACCAACATGGTGTTGAGTGAAAGAAGCAAGATGCAAAAGAATACAGAGCATATTTTGTGGCTATTTAAGTCTCTCTATAAAAAAACAATATAGACGAGGGACCTTCAAAAGATTCATGAAAAATGTATATTCTGAAAAAAAGATGCATAGATTTCAAAAAAATATATTTGCAGCAAAATAACCTTGTAATTTAATTCTATTTTTCCACAAACTTTTTGAAGTCTCCTTGTAAAATCACATATCTATCTAAAGCCATTGAAGCATATACAATCATCTACTCGTTTATGTTAGTTTCAAAACCAGAAATGTTTAATTGAAAGTTTAGTAGGGACTACTTGGGACAAAAGAATATCTTTAAAAAGCAAGAAAATGATCATTGCAAAATTCAGAGTGGTTACTTCTGGGGAGATGGAAGGCATATCACGGGGAGAGACTTGGGATGTGGCGTTTCACTTCTAAACTTGAACGCTGACCACCCAGGCATTTGCCGCATGTGAGTATGTTCTAGACACTGTTCTGTAGGTAGGTTACATTTCAAGATCAAAGAAAAAAAAAACATTTTAACGTCCCAGAGACGGTGCCGGGGAGCAGGTGGGACTGGGCTCCTGCAGGACTGGGGACGGGGCCTACCTGTCCCGTCTTCCACGTTCTCCACCTCCATGACTTCAGTGTTGATCCGCCCCCTGAAGATGTAGAGGGAGCCATTGATGGATTTGGTCCTCTTGGTGGACTTCTTGCTCCCGGTGACCCTGAAAGACAGAGGAAGGTCTGCATGCCCTGTGCTTCCCCACATGGGCACTAATGTTTCCACAGCACAGGGAGAGGAAGACACGGGCTCCGGGATGGACAGGAGCCTGGAACTGGGGTCAAGGGTATGGGTGGTCAGGTGACTTGAACATATTACTTCCCTCCCAGCCACAGGTTTCTTGTCTGGAAAATGGAAAATTCTGCAACAAAATTACAGTCTCACTGGTCTTCAAGAGTCACTTTTCAGCGAACAGGAGACATTGATGGGAGACCCACAAAAAACAACAGAAACCCATTTTTAGCTGGAAAATGGAAGAGGCCCACTGAGTTTCTCTAAGACAGGTACTTCCTACAATAAGACCAGCATGGAACTTGGAGTAGGCGACCCATCTATCCAACCATCCAACTGTCCGCCCACTCATCACTCACCCACCTATCCATCCCCACTCATTCACTCACTCTGGTGAATTCTATCACATACCTACTAGTAACTGCCTTAGTCTGAATGTTGGTGTCCCCTCCAAAAATCACTTCTTTTTTTTAAGAAGTACTTTATTTCATTCGTTAGCTTTTTTTTTTTTTTGACCAGAGAGAGACAGAGACAGAGAGAGAAAGTGAGAAGAAGCTGCCAGGTCCAGGACTCAAGCCATGGTCAGCCAAGTTGGAATCCAGCATGCTTTAACCACCACACCTCCTGCTGGTCCCACCTCCAAAATTCTTCTATTGACTTCTAAGCCCAAATGTGATGGCATTAGGAGCAGGGACCTTTAAGAGTTGACCAGGTCATGAGGTTTAGTGCCCTCATGAATGGGATTACTGCCTTATAAAGGAGAGCTTCCAGCAGAGCTGCGTATACATACACATACGTATGACATAGACATACATATATGTATTTTTGCAAACTTTGTATTAAAGTACAAAATCCATACAGGAAAGAAAATGATGCCCGAAAAAGCATATGACTAAGTAAACTTCTGTGATGTGATAAACCTGCATCAACACTCTGGGCACCCAAAAGCCCTCCACCACTCCCAGTAGCCACCCCCTAGCGACCACTATCCTGATGTCTAACCCAGTAGGTGTACTCTGCCTGTTTTTGAACTTCACATGCGTGCCTTCACAGAGTGTGCTTTCGTGTCTGGCTCCCTTCACGCAAACTCATGACCATGAGAGTCATCTGTCCTGCTGGGTGTAGCAACAGTGATGGGAGTGTGGCTTGCTTCCAGCCTGGTGCTGCTGTGAAAGTTCTCATGCGTGTCTTATGAAGAACATGTGTGCACATTTCTTTGGGCTAGATACCTAGGAGCTGAACTGCTGAGTTATAAGGAATGTGCATGAGAAGCTTTGGAAGATACTGCCAAGTTGTTTCCAAGAGGCTACACTAATTTCCCGTGCCCAGCAGCACAGGAACATTCCAGTAGCTCCACATCATCCACAACCAGTATTCTATTTCTCTTTCTGGCTATTCCAGTGGGTAGAGTAGTTCTCTCATTAAACATTTCATTTGTATTTCCCTGATTAGCAAATAAAGTCAAACATCTTTCTACATTCATTGGCCAGCTCATGTCTTCTTTTGTGACATGACTATCCTTTGCCCAAATTCTGTTGGGTTGTCTTTTTCTTATTTATAGCAGAAGTTGGAATTTTTTTTCTGAAAAGGGCCAAATGGTAAATACTGGGTTGTCAGAAAAGTCATGACACATTTTTGCATAAAAAAAATACGTTGTGACTTTTCTGACAACCCAATATTTTGGGTTTTGCAGGTCACAAGTCTGTCACAACTACTCAATTCTGCCCCGATGGAACAAAGCAGCTGCAGAAGACATGTTTAAACAAAGGGGTGTAGATATGTTTCAATAAAACTTTATTTACAAAAATAGACAGTGGGTTGATTTTGACCATAAGACTTCTTTAAATATTCTGGTTATGAGCACTTAGAAAGAGCTCCCAGTCTGAGGCTTGCTTTTATCGCCACGCTTCTTTTGCTCTCCTCGTGATACCCTTTGACGTACTGAAGTCATCATTTTAACACAGGGTTTAATGTAATGAGTCGTCAGGAAAGTCATGATGCATGTTTGCATAGAAAAAAACATAAAAAAGACATCATGACATTCCCAATAACCTAACAGTTTAACAACCATATTTTTCCTTTATAATTATATTCTTTATTTTTTAAAACCTTTGCTTATTCCCAAATCAAGAAGATATCCTCCTACTGCTTTCATCTAGAAGCTTTATTGTTTTACTTTTTATATTTAAATCGACAATTCATCTGAAGTTGATTTTTGTGTATGGTATGAGGAAGGGGTAACCGCCCCACTGCATATCAAATGAAGCACCATTTACTGACCTGCAGTGACATTTTTGTTGACTTCTAAAGACTGCTTATACATGGGCCTACTTCTGAACTCACTAATCTAGTCCAGGAACTCTTTATCCATGCTTACACCAATACCGCACAGTCTTAATTACTGCAGCCTTAGGGCAAGTCTTGGAAACTAGTAATGAAGATCTTCCAGTGCCAATCTTTTCATTGTCTTAGCTACTTCCGTCTTTGAATTTCATTTACACATGCTTACATATACACATGAACAACCTCCTCCTAACGTTTTGACTGAAATTACACTGAGGTTAATGACAAAACGAAAAGGATTTGTTCATAAAGTGGGCATGGGGGTGTGGGCAGCTCAGAACCAAGGACAACCAAGTGTCTGGCCAAAGCTGGGTAAACTTCTTCTCCCACCTCCAGACTTAAACTCAAGATGGCAGCTCTTTCCGGGTCTTGAGCCTGCTACTCTTTTTTTTTTTTTTTTTTGCCCCTGGGAGAGACTTTTGCTATGGGGCACGTGTGCTGACCAGAAAGACAGAGAGGCAAAGAGACAGAAAGTGAGAAATCACCTCCGAGAGGAGATGGCCATGCCAGAGTCCCTTCTCCTCCATTCTCCTCTCAGGATCTTGGGCACGCATACACATGCACATGCCCGGCATGAATTTAAGCCACTAGTCTGGGACTTGAACCATGGTCAACTACATGGGAGTCCAACGACATAGCCATTACACCAACTGCTGGTCCCTGAGCCTGCTACTCTTAGGAGTAGAGCTACACTATTTGTTTTCCTGGGTCCCCAGTTTGCCAACTACAGATCTTGAGGGCTTGTCAGCCTCCATAATCACATACAAATTATCTTTACATACACGCATGTGTGCACACACACACACACACACACACACAGCCTATCGGGTCTATTTCTCTGGAGAACCTTAACTAAAATAGATTTGGGTTCCATTTACTATGAGGAAGACCGAAGCAGATAATGTCTGGAGCAGATGTTAAGATGAAAGAAAAGTTTAGGACCAGCAATTAGCGTAATGGCTATATCACTGGACTCCCATGTAGCCGACCGTGGTTTGACCGTTGTAGCCGGAACCGGTGGCTTAAACTCATGCCAGGCAAATGTGCGTGCGTGCCCAAGATCCCAAGAGGAGACTGGAGGAGAAGGGATTGTGGTGTGGCCATCTCCCCTGGGGGGTGATTTCTCGCTTTTTATCTCTCTGTCTCTCTCTGTCTTTCTGGCGGGCACACGCGCCCTATAGCAAAAACATCTTCAAAAAATAAAAATAAAAGGAAAGAAAGAAAAGCTCTATTTCAGATACAACTTACACGAGTCGCACAGGAAATGCCCAAGTGAAGATGCATGTTTAAATTTCTTCCACTTCACACACCATGGACCAGGTATTATTCCAACGACGTGACATGTGCACCGTTTACACATCTTACTCTAGAAGAATAACCTTGTGAAATGTGTTTATCCCCGTTTAACAGACAGGAAAGCAGAGGCACAAAGAGTTGACATGATGTGGCCTAGGTCCTCCAGCCAATGAGCAACACATCCTCTGTGTTCCTTTATTTTTTAATAAGATATTTTTGCTGTAAGGTGGTATGCCCTGCTGCAGTTGGCCTAGTGGCTATGTCACTGGGTTCTCATGTAGTCAACTGCGGTTCACGTCCAGGATCCGGTGACTTAAAACTCACGCCGGGTGTGTGTGCGTGCTTGCCCAAGATCCCGAGAGGAGAATGGAGGAGAAGGGATTGCAGCGTGGCCATCCCCCCGGGGGGTGATTTCTTGCTTTATGTCTCTCTGTCTCTCTCTGTCTGTCTGGCGAGCGCACGTGCCCTATAGCAAAAACCTCTAAAGAAACAAACAAACAAACAACCACAAAAAAAAAAAAAAAAAAACACTCTATTCCACTCTGACTTCCAAGGAGCCTGTGCTTTCTAATTAGCCCAGGAGCTCTCTGGGTCAGAGACTTGCCCTGACCTGTTGTGGGTGGACGGTTCCCTGCGTGACCCAGGCAAACACAAAAGAGCCCGTGGATACCTTGCCACTTTGGGCACTCGTGATCCTGTGACCTCAACAGGGCAGGCCAGAGTCTCACCATCACTGCCCTACCCCGGGTCCCTGGAGCTCGGGCTGCTGGCTTTCCATGCAGAGGCAGGAATGTCAGACGCCCGCCATGCCCACTTCGGAGAAAG
>NW_006160120.1:2502405-2515448 GCF_000334495.1 Tupaia belangeri chinensis
GCGAGGCTCCCTCAGGAGACCGCCAGCCCCATTCCCTCTGGCCAGCCTGGTGCCCTGGCTGAGCAGAGGTAGGGAGCTGCCGACCACAGTGGGGCGTCCAGAAGGTCCATGTGAATCCACTACGCTCAACAGGAAGCAGCTGCCATCACAGCCGTCAGCCGGCCCCGGTAGAGGAAGGCCTGCCCCGGGCAAGCCAGGGATGAGCAAACTAAGCCAACAGTTGGGAGCAGGTCACAGAAGCCTGGAGGGACATTCTGTTTCCCAAACCTCAGTGTTCTGGGAAAAGTGCCTGCTCAGACAGCCTAGGGCGGGGTGACGGGCAAGGCCTGGGTGGACCTCGACAGCAGCCTTGCAACTACCAGGAGAGGACACCCAGGATGCCCCAGGGAGAATAAAGAGAAAGTGGAGGGGGGCATTAATGGGGGCAGCAGGGCATGAGACGGCAGCAGGAGCAGGCGGGAAGGAAACAGCAAAGGAACGCTAGCTTGTGGGACTGGCCACGGGGAGACAAAGGGAGAGGGACACCGAGGCCCATAACTAGAAGGTCAAGCCCCAGACAGGGAGGAAAGGGGGGAGGGCAAGGGACATGTGGCCTGAGCACCTCCACGCTCCCAGCGCTGGGCCCACGGGGTCGCGCAGCAGTGTGTGAAGGTGCAGTCCCAGTAACCGCGGCAGCGGCCAGTCTGCATCTGTGCACCACTTATGGTACAGCAACCCTCTGCTGTACATGCGATAACTCGGCGTGTTTTTAAAGGTGAAGAAACTGAGGCACAGAGAGGTCATCACAGACTTAGAGAAGTGGCTGAACAGGGTTCCAATCGTGAGGCCTAGCTCTTAACCAAACAATCCTGTAAGGTGTTTACTGTCTCCATTTTACAGAAGAGAAAACTGAGGCCCCAAGAGGCCCACCAAAGGAAGAGCACAGAAGCCCACGTGTGCACGTGATGTCCATCATCCATCCTGTGGAACCGGCCTTAGGAGGCCAGAACAGAGAAAGAAACTGAAGCTCAGAGACAGTAAGTGGCATGTTCAGGACCACAAAGCAAGTCGGAGGAAATGCTGAAAGCAGGGCCGGGAGTCTGGACCACAGCCCTCAGCTCCAGCGTCTGGAAAAGAACTGTTTCATCCCTGAGACAAAGTAAAAAGAAAGAGGATTTGAAAAGGGCTGCAGGAGCCAGCTGGGGCCACCTCCACCTGCTGAGCAAGAAAATGGGAAGCCAGGAGTCTCTGTCCACCAATCTACCCGGTCATCTGCCCGTGCCCTAGCTCCTCCAACCAACCATCCACCCCCACCTCCTAGCTCTCCTTCTCTCCACCATTCATCCATCCATCCATCTAACCACTCGGTCTTCCAACTATCCTGCCTTCTATACCACAGCCTTTGGCAACTACCGACCAACCACCTACCCATCCATCAACACACCAACCTACTGGCCACCTATCAGCTAACCTCCAAACCTCCCTCAGGCAGCCATCCTCCCAGTCATATCACCACCCGACCACCCATCCATCTCCCCATTCACTCCAGAAACTGCATTTAGGACCCAATCTACCCGTCACTGGAACACGCTGTAGCCACGCTGTACCAGTTTCTCCAACTGCCCACACATCCATACACCCCCCATCTTTCCAACTACCCTTCCATCCGGCCATCTCCTAAACCTCCAACTGTTCGACGACTCGCTCATTCAACTCACCTCCCCGACCGCCAACCACCGATCTAGCCCTCCCCCACCGGCCACACATCCCAGGCACACGAACGCCTGTGTCCATCCACCTCTCATCCACCAATCCACTCACTCCTGAACTCCACACAGACAGAAGCAAAAAGCCCCAGAGAAGACCCAGAGTTGAAAATACGTTCCTTTCCCTCCAAAAGCTTAACAGTAAAAGAGCTTCCCTCCTTCAAACCCTCTACCTCTGGACCTCAGAATCACAGGATGCTAGTGTCACAAAGAACCTCCACTCCCTGGCCATCAAGACCGATGTGTCTAACACATGCCATGAGACACAGGGAGCTCCTGAGACCTTACACGTGACTAGGACAAATCAAGATGTGTAACAGACACACCAGATTTTGAAGACGGTATAAAAAAAAAAACAGAATATAAAATATCTTTTTAATATGTTTTAAAACTGATTATATGTACATATTACAATTATATACATAATGGTAACTGGAAATAATAAAATGTTTGGGCATATATTGAATTAAATAAAATATAGGGTCACCAGGAAATTCATAATGCGGGAGCAGCAGATGCCATAACGGTTACATTGCTGAACTCACACATGGCTAACCATGGTTTGAGTCCTGGACCCGATGGTTTGAAACTCACACCGGGCGCATGTACGTGTTATTGATATTTCAAGCCACTAGGTCCAGGGCTTAAACTGGACCTGGGAGGAGAACGCAGGAGAAAGGACTGTGGCATGGCCATCCCCCCGGGGGGGGTGATTTCTTACTTTTCTTCTCACCATCTCTCTCTCTCTGTCTCTATCTCACACGCACGCACATATGCCCTAAGGTAAAAATCTCCCTCAACTCACAAAAAAGAAAAGGGAGGCCCAGAGAGGGGAGTGATGAACCTGAGGCATCACTATGAGAAAGTGGCCGGTTAGACCCAATCCAGCCTCCTGGCCCCTCTGCACGGCCTCACCCTGGGAACTCACCTGGATTTCCGCTTGCAGTAGACAAGGAGGTTGTCAAAGAGAAAGAAGGCCCTCTCCTGGATGTTGCCGGCAGAGATTTTTAACAAGGTTCCTTGCAGAAGGAGCTGGGTGCAGATGTCTGTAAGGTTGGAGCCCTGGGAGAGCAACGGGGGGGTGGAGTGAATGAGCTGGCTGATCCAGAGTACCCAGGATAACCCCTTCCTTTCCCAGAAACAGAGCCTACCTCCACCTCCCTCCACACCCCCAACAATCCTAATACACTACAGACAAATCTGTCAGCAGACAGAAAATTGATACAATTTGATTAATGGCTTCCATCTGTTGAGTGTTCCAGAACATTCCCAGGGAGAACATGTCAAAACAGTCATATGTCCATTTTACAGAAGGGGGACTTGGGGCAGGGAAGTACTGTGACTCGCCAGCTCCCAGAGCTAATTGCAGGCCCTAATCAGTGTCTGGTTGTGTTTTGGTTTGGTTCAGTTCGTTGGTTTTTCCTGCTTATCCTTTTCCCCTTATTTAAATACATCTTGGTAAGTCATTCTACCTCTCGCACAAGAATGCCACTTCCATAAGGGCATAGCTGTCCTCAAGTATATGCACTGTATTCCCAGCATCTACAATAGTCTCGGACACATAATATGTGCTCAATAAATGCGAGTAGAACAGGCAGCACACGCAGCGTGCACGCCAGCTAGGGCAGGATTCTGAGAGCACTCGATCTAGCTAAGGACATGCGTGCAGAGAGGAACAATTCCCAGGCTCTACCCCGCTGTCTGTGCTGAGTGGCAAGAATGGCAAAGGCACTAAGAGTGCATAGAGTATCCTGGACTTCAGTGAGGGTCAAGGCCACATGGTTGGGAAAGGCATTGAGAGGAGTGAGCTGGGCCTTAGAAGATGGCTAAGACTAAGAGGCTGAGGGCAGAGATGGAGAAGGCCCTGGCTGGGGAGGAGTCCTCAGAGCTGGGGACCATGCAGCTCAGAGAGATCCCAAAGTCTAAACAATGAAGAAGCTGGAAAGACATTCTGGCAGACAGAAAATCCCAACTGAGGCAGTCCTGGCCTCCCCTGGATCCATTCTCCTTTTGCCATTGTGGGAAAGGGTGCTTTGGCCAGCTCTTGGCTGCCAACCACAGAGTGCATTTCCCGGTCTCCCTTGCACTAGGCATGGTCATGTGACTCGATGATCACTGCCACATCACTTCCTTGAAAGAACACTGCTTCCTTCCACCTCAACCCTTTTCCTCTTCCCACAGCGGAAGACGGACACAGTGGAAGTGGATGCATCATAGCAGATGGTGGAGCATGGAGCTGGAAGGAATCCGTGCCCTGGTTGAGCTGAGTGCTGCCCACCTCTGCACTGCTGGTAGGAAGGCACTGGACCTCACTGAAGCCACTGCAACCAGTGCTTTTCCTACTACATGAGGTGAGGACACAGGCCCGCAACAGGTGGGCAATGGGGGGATATGTAGACCCAAGGGATGTTACACAAAAGCAGTGTTTTAAAAGAGATTCATAGGGCCAGCAGGCGGAGTAGTAGTGGTTAAGGCACTGGACTCCAATGCAGCTGACCACGGTTGAAGTCCCAGGCCCAGTAGCTTGAAATCCATTCTGTGCGCATATGTGTGTGTGCCCAAAATCCCAAGAGGGGAATGGAGGAGAAGGATTGTAGAGTGGTCATCCCCCCTGAGGGAGCAATTTTTTACTTTTTCTTTCTGTCTCTCCAGCAAGTGAACACATCCTATGGCAAAAATCCCTCAAAAAAAAAAAAAAAAAGAGATTCGCAGGCCAGATCTGCAGATTACACTACAGGGAGGAACAAAGAGACGTGCTGTTGTCCCCACATGAAAATGAACTTGGGGAAGTGCGGTGGAGAATTATTCACAGAGTCTCCTTCCCCAAACCTTCAACATCCAGAACCAACAAGAAGTTCATACGCCAGTGAGACCTGCTGGCTCAGTTAGTTCTGAGACCACGTAAGGGGAACTGGTTTTGCAACTAAGCAACTGGACTGTCTGCTAACACTCCCCTGCTGCAGTCAGAGCTGGTGTGACCTGCGCCCCGTGGTCCCGCTGGGCACAGCAAGCCCATTCACCGACAGTGCCAGAAATGCCCACAGGGCCCACTCCAGGCCCTGGGAACTCAGCTTCCTGTGTGCCCATTAAGAGAAATCACAGCTCTTGGTTGGAGTGGGGGCCCCCGTGGGCCTGAACACTCGCATGCCACAGGCAGATCTGACTCCCACAGCACAGCAACCAGCAAGAGACAGTCTGCTGGGCCAATACTCAGTCTTTGTACCGACTTCCTGGGTCTCCCTGCTGTCCCCTTGTGGGCAAGTGAGCAGTGATGGGTTCTTAACCCAGAGTTTCCAGAGCCCGCAGGAGGCACGGGCCCAGCTCCTCTCTAAGAACAGTCACGCCATCTTTGTTACTGGGCGTCTTGCACACCACACCAATGCTGGGCACAAGTCTAGCCAATGCTGCAGGGCGCTTTCTTCTTCTAAGAAAAATAGGACCAGGATCCTGCTCCATGGCCACGGCTGCCCCTAATGGCTCCGGAGGCTGCTCTGGGCCAGGCACCAGTCTGGCCACTGTGTGGACAACAGCTCCCAGGCCTCAAGTGACCCAGAAGTAGTGACTGCCATTATCCTGACTGTACAGATGAAGAAACTGAGGCAAAGGAAGTTCTCCAGGTGCAGGATGCTGGCTCCTGGGCTTGCTTCCGAGGTATTGCAACACACTGTCGTCTCCTGTGCTCAGTGAAACGGACTGAGGGACTCGCTTATCTGGTTTTAACTAAATCAGTCTCACGACGCAAAAGGGCAAGTGGCTTACAGAGGATCAAGGGGGGAAAAAAAGTGGGTGGGAGATGAAACTAGTGAGTAATGCAGGCCCAAGCAGACAGAGAAGGTGGAGAGTACGCCCCCCTGCCCCCGGCCCCATGAGAAGCCCCTCGTTGCCAAGTTCCAAGAGGGAGAGGACAACCATCTCATCAGATCGGCAGGAGGCCAAACAGAAAGATCAGAAATGACTAAGAGCCTCTGAAATGAGGGTCTGCAGCCACCATCGAGCACGACGAACGGCACCCTCGGCCGTACCCAGACACCACAGCTATGGACGGCGCAAACCGCTTTGCGACGAGACGTCGTCTTCTCTAGCTGGAACGGGTCATCTCACCTGGTGAATCACACTGTGAACATCTTTCCACCATTTTACATTTTCCAAGGAACTTTCGTATTCTATACATCACTTTAGCCTCTAAACGACCCTGGGAGATCCTTTCAGAGGTATCATTCATAAAATAAAACACATGAGGGAAACGAGGCCCACAGAGCAGGACAGCATCTGTAGCTATAACCTACGGAGGCTGGGTCTCAAAACCAAGTTCCTGGGCCTCCGCTTTCTCATCTGTCCAATCAGGATAATAACGGCACCTCTTCGTGTTCGAGGCATGCAAGAGAAGCTCGTTCGTTGCCAGATATTCTTACTTCAGGCCACTCTATTTCCTACTGCACCCAGAAACGGCAATCAAAATAAGGGCCTCTGAGCTCTCAAATGGTAGAGATATGCAGAGTCAGAAAGGATTCCAAAGACCCTTAGTTCTTATTTCCCTAGGCCCTTACTAAGAGGAGGCATCTGGAAACCACTTCTGCTTTGGCTGCCAAAGGGATTGCTCAATACCCTCTCTACATGGGCCCATGTGAGAAATTTCTTTTCCAGCTAAATACCAGGAAACTCTGTCCCCCAGAAAGACTGCTCTGCGTCTTCACTTTTTGACAGTGAATATTTGGTAACTTACATGTGCTGCTCTTTTCACGCTGGCTACCAGGAAGCTCAAAAGATGTTTAAATGAGTCCATTCTATTTACTCTTGAGGTTGAAAGTGGCCATGTGACCCATCAGTGACCCATGAGGTGAAAGGGGAAGTCTCTAAATGACTTCTGAGACAAGTTTTCCTCCACTGGGAAAGAAAGCTCTCTTCTCTCACTGTCCTGGCCATCCCATCTCTTCCAGTTTTATACACGTAATGTCTGGAACAGCTGCCTTTACAGAACCATGAAGGAAAGGCCAAGAAGACCACAAGAGGCCAAATCAGGAGCTCTGACATCACGAGGCTAAGGAGGCCTTAGAGAATGCACACATCATAACCGACACATTTGAGTTCAAGGCAACTTCCAGTGGCAGAAAATAGAAAACAAGCTAGGCGCTTCAAGCACAAAGAAAGGAGGGGCTTATTCAATCACTGAGAGAGCTGAAGGAGCCCAGAACCCAAGCCAGGCCCTCAGAGAACCAGCTCTGCAGAACTGGCCCACCAAGAGTGTGCTGCCCTGCCCCAGTTGAGAAAGGGAGAACATGACCACCTGCCCACGCTCACAGTCAAAAAAAAAAACACTGCTCAGGCAGCATGTAGGAGTTCAGTGGCTTTTGTCACTGCTGTCAGCAAGCATCCCATGATTGCTAGATACACACCACCAACAACGAATGAGATCCTTGAGTCTTGACACCAAGGAAGCTGGAACCTGGGCCTCTACGAATGCTATCCCAGAAAACCAGCCGTGGCCATGGCTGTACCTTGCTGCTAAATAGCAGAGGGAGGCCACTACCACGCTCCCACATTCCAAGTCTCCAGCAGCTGGATCTGATACCGGCATACTCCAAGTTCCAAGAGAGTCTGTAAAAGGTAGCGCTTCATTCACCAACCTCAGAGGGACAGGAAGGCCCTGTGGAAGGAGCATGTAAGGGCAGGACAAGTGCCAACCAATACCTGCCTCTTCCTGAAGACAGACCCCTCTACTCCACTTCCAGACCCTCAACTCCACAGTGAGACAGCGTCGCGTGAAGATGTCCCAGAACAGAGAAATGAACTGGATCCCAAGCATAGCAAGTACCTTCAAAGGCCAGGAAACCCTCAGGCAGATGATTCAGAAAGCAATCTCTGTCTGAGGCCCTTTCATCTTTAGTCGTAATCTTCCATTCCAGCTGGATTTCCTCTGATAACTGATTTTTTTTATTTATTCAGATTTTCTCATTTCCTTCTTTGATTTGCAGTAAACCTTTACTGATTGAACTAAGGTATGGGAGTTTAAACAATGAATTACGTTCATTCCAAGGATCTCAAGAATCCTATCCCCTAATAATCATGACAATATCAATAGGCACCATTTACCAAGTACCTATTTTCTATATGCCAGGTATAGAGGAGGATACTCAAGTGATGAAAAGATAAGACACCTAAAGTCACCCAGCAAGGAAGTGTCAAAGCCGGAATTCTGTCCTGGGGTAGTAGGGGGAAACTCAAGCATAACCCTTGAGCTCAGTGCCGACAGCTCAAAGACCTGCGTATATCAGACAAGAATGCCAGCACATGAAGAAGAAGTGTGGGGGAGTAATAGGGAGTGGTGAGGACTGTGGAGAACTAGAAGCTCGGGTGGCTGTTGCCAGGAGACACAAGGACCCAATATTACCAATTTTTCACAAGAAATTCAAAATCTAGATTTTATGCAGATTTAAGTGGGAAATAATTAAGCCAAGTTTTCAAACATTGCACAGGCCAAATACACTACAGGATGAATCTGGTAGCCAAGCCGCAGCATGGGCAGCTGTGCAGCCCCAGCCCCTCTCCAGCCCAGGAGGCCCCTCCAGCCTTACACGCACCTCCCAGCCCTCGATGTGCGACTGCAGCTGCTCCAGGGCTTCCAGCTTCTCCATCTGCCGCTTGGTCTCGTTGATATTGGAGCAAACGGTCTTCATGGCCTGCAGGGCACTCTGGACCGCAGGGTGATCTGGGTGCTTGCCGGGGGTCCTCTTGGCCAGCTCCTGGGGTAGAGGTGGGGCAGGAATAAGAGACGATATCCAGAGGGGAACCAGCCTGAGCTGAATCTCTGCTCTGCACTGTGTCACCTAAGGCTGGGGACATCACTCACTCACTCATTCTATAAATGTCACCTGAGCATGACTACAAGTGTCCTAGGGCCTGGGAATACATCAACGAAACAGACAGAAACTCCTCACCTGGGGGATACCACATTCTAGGAAAGGGGATGGTACAAACAATGAAAAAAAACAAGTATAATACAAGGTCGAGCAGTGATAAAAACTTTCAGGATGATCGGAGACCAGCCCTGCAGCACAGTGGTTAAGCGCTGTGTATTAGGACTCGAACCCCCCATAGCGGACCACGGTTCAAATTCCTGCTCCAATAGCTTGAAAAATACGCTGGGCATGTGTGCATGTGCCAAATCCTGACGGGGTGGAGAAATGAACGAAAAGGTTGTGGAACAACCATGCCCCACTGGGGGGTGTTTTCTCTCTGTCTCCCTCTAAAAACTCTCAGTCTCTGTCCATCTTTGGAGAGCACATGCACCCTCTAGCAGTGACCAAAAAAGACAAATCGGGACAAGGGGTTAGGGAAGTGTCGTTTCTAACAGAAGCTCACAGCCCCGCCATGTAGGGGCGTGGTCACGCAATGTCAGTGGCCACATGGGAGGGCTCCATGTTGGTGTCCCAGGGCTACCTGAACACACTAGGCACACCTATGGGCATACCCATGACCCTGGCTGGCTACAGGGCTTGAGGAAGGAATGCAGCGTGATGACCCTGTCGAGCGTGCCCATTTCCGACCCCACTGCCCCCACCCCACTGCCTCTCAGAAAACAGATCAACTTTAGAAAAAAAGAATAAAGATGGGGACCAATTTAAATAAAACTAATAAATAAAATTAAATAAATAATTCTTTAAAAAAGAAAGAAAGAATAAGGAGGTCAAGATCGGCTTTGCTGAGACAGTAACATTTGCACAGAGACACTGGAGGAAGCAAGAGAGGAGGATGAAGCAAAAGTCTAGGGGAAGTTTGTCCCATTAAGAGAAGAGGCAAGTGCACAGGGCCTGGGGTAGGAGCCGACACAGCATGGAACAAGGAAGGGTGAGCAGGCCGTGTGTCTGCAGGGCGGTAAATCAGAGATCGGGAGAAATGCAGAGATCAGTAGGTCACCGAGATGGCCACAGACACGGCCCCACCCCAGGCCCGGTGCTCTTATCTGCAAAATATATCAAAAATGCCTCGCCTTCACAGGAACATGGGACGGGGCGTGTGACATAGCTAGTCACCTCTTAATCCATAAAACCCCTTCTCACCACCACCCCACCCTCAGCCCAGGCACAGACTGGGACATTCTCAAGGCCCCAGCAGTCTTAAAAGATTTCCCAGTGTGATGAGAGAATACTGAGAAGAAGGGATTAGCTGGGCCTCAAGATATCAGGGGAGATTTTGGGGCCGAATCACCCAACCAACCGCCGCTGGCCTCTCGTCCAGGCCGTGCCAGTGGAGATAAGTCTCTGTAATCACCTTGCCCAGAAATGTGCCCAACGGCTCCAGTCTCTCCCCTGCACCCCAGCTCTCTACTCCCCCCTAAATCACAGATAATGTCCCTGCAGACGTGACACTCTCATGTGGTGGCTCTGAACAAAAATGTGGCCTCGAGGTCTAGCTCTGTTCCCTCTAACTAGAGGGCCTGGGGCCAGTCTCCCCTCCTTTCTGAGCCTCAGTTTTCATTGTCTGCAAACCAGAGAGCTGACAGGAAGAAGGTGATGATGTCGGCAGCAGTTACCACCTGCTAAGCCCCACTCTGTGCTGGTGAGACGTTCAGGGATTATCCTATTTATCAGACAAGGAGACTGAGGCATGGCAAGGAAGCCCAAGGCCTCAAGAAATAAGAAAATAAGAGGAGGAACTGGGATCTGAGCCCAGACCATCTGGTTCCACTCACGGCCATGGTGAAGGGCGAGCCAGACGCGCTGGGCAGAGGGCCTGAGACATATATGAGCATCAGTACATGCTGGACCCTGTCGTTCTGTCACTGGCACCTCCTGGCCAGGAGCAGCCATCTCCATACAGCAGGGCTGTTCTGAGCTCCCTGCAGAAAACCACCTCCCAAAACATCCCTTCTCCACTTCTCTCATCTCTGCCCTGCCTCTTCGCTGAAGAGCAGTTCTCACGTTCCCAGGCCCGGGTGTTCTGTACCATCAGGACCCCAGGGTGGCTGAGCTCCTGCTGTGTGCCCAGGAACATGTCCCAGGGGAGGAGAGGGGAGTCAAAGGGGCCCTGCTTTCTCACTGCTGGCTCCACAATAGAGGAGAGGGTGGGGGGGTCAGGCAACAACCCCATGTGGTGAAAGTGCTCCTGACAAATCAGGGAAGGAGGAGGACAGTTGGTCTGAAGCAAGCTGGAAAGGCTTCCAGGAGGAAGTGAGACAGAGACGGGCAGATGCCAGGACAGAGCCCTACAAACAAGGAGGGTTATAAACTATCAAAAAGTTTGTGAAAATAGAATTAAGTACAAGTTTATTTTGGTGTCAAAAAAACTGAAATCTGGGACCAGTAGGTGGCGTGGTGGTTAAGGCACTGGATGCTCCCACATGGCTAACCATGGTTCGAGTCCCGGACCTGGTGGCTGGCTCTCTCTCTCTCTCTCTCTCTCTCTCTGTGTGTGTGTGTGTGTGTGTGTGTGTGTTCAAATTAAAAATAAATGAATGAATAAATAAAATTAAATAATTTTTTAATGAAAATCCATGCATGGTTTTTTTCAAAATACATATTTTCCATGAACTTTACAAAGAACCCCCACCCTGTATTTTGACTCACTCATCATTCAACAAATACTGACTGAGCAAATGATCTGAGACTGGGCACTGGGGGTTGGGCAGGGAACAAACATCCCAAAGGGAGCTCACAGTCAAGAGGGAACAACAGGAGCTAGGTGATGTGGTGGCAAACTCTCTGCAAGGCCATCCCACATGGGAAGGTTCCTGGTTCAAGCCCAGAGACCTCACTGAGTATGCTGTCATGGGCTTGCCCTTGATCGTGAGCTGGCTGAGGCTGGAGTGGAACACACAGAACCCTAGTGGGGACTCTGACTCTGTCTGTCTCCCTCTTTCTCTCCTTCTTGCTCATGAAAGAATAAATAAATAAGCTTAAAAAGAGGGACCAGCATTTAGCGTAATGGTTATGTCGCTGGACTCCCACGTAGTCGACCGCGGTTCGCGTCCCGGACCCGGTGGCTTACAACTCACGCCGGGTGCGTGTGCATGCGTGCCCAAGATCCCGAGAGGAGAACGGAGGAGAAGAGATTGCAGCATGGCCATCCCCCCTGGGGGGTGATTTCTCGCTTTCTGTCTGTCTGTCTCTGTCTGGCGAACGCACGTGCCCTATAGCGAAAACCTCTTAAAAAAAAAAAAAAAAAAAAGAGGGGGGGGGGCTAGCAGGTGGCTCAGTGGTTGAGGCACTGAACTCCCACATGGCCAATCATGGTTCAAGGCCTGGACCTAGCAGCTTGAAATTCATGTCAGGCATATGTGCATGCCCAAAATCCTGAGAGGAGAATGGAGAAGGGACTGTGGGGTGATTCCTCACTTTTTCTCTCTCTGTGTCTCCAGTGAGCACATGCACCCTATGGTAAAAATCTCTCTTAAAGAGAGAGAAGGGAACTGCAAGGTAACAGCTAGTACTACCGCCAATACTAATAACGGGCTGGAGCTTTCTCTCAAGAGAGGGAACTGCTTCTAAGGTAGAGAGTTCCTATCACTAGACGTAATAGATTCGGGCCCACCCCTGCCTTATCCTGGCCCTAAGAGCACGTTGGAGCCCGAAACTGGAAGGTCTTGTGGTCAAGAGAATAGGCTGTGGGGGAGGGCAGTTGTGTGACCTTGCACAAATGACCTCACCTCTCTGAAGCCAGTTTGCACACCTGGAAAACAGGTTAACAGTCCTCCCAGGTTGCTGCAAGGATCCCACGGGATGAGAACGTGAGTCTCGAGATACAGCAGGGGTACAATATCACCATGGGCATCGTGTCCATGGTGCCCAGTAAGAGTAACAGTAGTGGTACCCTAGCAGTAGTCAGAACCACCAGCATCTACTGAGTCCTTCACTGTGTGCCAGGCCTGGACTTCCATGTGTGCTCATTACTTCCGGAATCATCCCAGTGGACTAAGTACTCCGTGATCCCTGCTCTCTCTATAAGGAAACAGAAGCACAGAGAGGTCAAGCCTCTTGCCCAAGGCCACCCAGCCAGAAAGTGAAACCTGGTGAGTGCTAACCACATCTGCAGGCCCCTCCAGAAACAGTAACAGCTGACAATATGAGCATCCCCCAAATTAGGCTCTTAGTACGGAAAAATGTCTGGGCAGGGACAGACTCTAGGGGATCCCTTAGGAATTTTTGAGATGGGGCCCAGGTGGTGGCAGAATGGTGTTTCAGTCCTCGGCGAGGCTGGCCCACATGAAATGGTTCAGGGTCTGTGTCCAGAGACTTCTCTAAGAAGCCTGGGCACATGTGTGCCTGTGACCTGGGACCGGCTGACCTGCTTCAGCATGGGGAC
>NW_006160120.1:2515480-2536068 GCF_000334495.1 Tupaia belangeri chinensis
AAAGAAAAAAAAAAAAAAAAAAAAAAAAAAAAAAAAAAAACCTGGGGGCAGAGGCACTGTGCCAGGGAAGTCTCTCTGTGAAAAGTCAGCGGAAACCCCTCCAAGCTCCAGGCCAGGTGACCTTCCCCGGCACCTGCCCCTCCAGCTTCATGTGGTTTTGCAAGCAGGGCTTCAGCCAACAGTTTCCTAGAAGAGAGGATGTCAGGGCAGAGGATGTCAGAGCAGAGGGGCCGCGTGCTTCCGTGAGCTGCCTCACAGCCCTTGCGCCACCCCACCAGAATCACATTTATCGAAAGGGTGCCCACAGGTGCTCACTGGAGGCAGCCCCGTCACACCAGCAAAGGTATGGCATCTGCCCACAGCAGGGTCCTGGGAGTGGTTGACCGGCAGTCAGCCATGTGGGATCCAGCTCTCTTAATCACCACACCACCTGGCTAGCCCCCAAAGGTTTTGTTTGTTTGTTTGTTTGTTTGTTTGTTTTTTAAAAGGTCACAGAGGCCTACCTAGTGGTACAGTTGGAAGCTACACAGCTGACTGTGAGTCCAGATCCCTGTGTTGGCCTGAAAACATACCAGGCGCGCATGTACATGCCCGACATCCCAATAAGCTGGAGGGCAGGGCAGAGGGGACCATGCAGTAAGGAGATCATGCCAAGAGGGTCTCTCGCTCTCTCTTTTGTGCACATGCTCTCTACCATGAATAAAATAAACTTTTTTTTAAATGGTCATAAAAACAAAAAACTAGGTGTTCAGTCACTAACAAAGAAGCATCAGACGGACCCATAAACCCACCATGTGAAACAAAGCTGGATCTGTCGCTGGAAGACGTGGCAGTGCCCACCCTGCCCTGTGACCTAGGGTTGATAGAGGCCCAAAGGAGGCACGGGGGTTGAAAAGTCATGCTGTCCAGGGAACCAGCAGTTAGCGTAATGGCTATGTCGCTGGACTCCCACGTAGTCGACCGCGGTTCGCGTCTCGGACCCGGTGGCTTAAATCTCACGCCGGGCGCGTGTGCGTGCCTATAGCGAAAACCTCTCCAAAAAAAAAAAAGTCATGCTGTCCACTCCACAGACAAAAAGGCAGCACAAAGTGGTGGCGAGTGTTACCAGTGGGACTGGATCAAAGAGAGGGGACCCTCTGCCCGCACAGGAAGGGGCTGGCATGCAGAGGCGACCACCATATGGTCCTGCTCCCACAGGCCAAGCTGGTGCTCTGAGCACCTGCAGCCCAGGGTCCCCTCCTCCCACTCCTAGGTGGACAGCAGGATACAAATGAATAGGTGCTGAGGAGACCCACCACTGCTCAAAGGAAAAAAAAAAAGGAAAAGAAAACAAGAAACGAAAGACATCTGGAAGTCCAAGAAAACCCAGAACGGAAAAGCAACACAGCGAAGAAAACCTCCACACACGCAAATCACATGCAGATTTCATGCAAATATATTTCCCATTTTAACAATTTCAGCCCCTGCTATCTGTCTAAGAAAACTGCAGCTTCCTCAATTAGGAATTAGTGGCATGGATAAAATAATGCTCCCGGGTCTTAAAAACTCCTTCCTTCCACTGGAGAGTTAAGAGGAGACAGGAGGAGGAGGACTGGGGTCCGAGAGCACACCCTCTGGCTCTGATGAGAACAAGCTATGTGACCGTGAACAAGACTCCTCCCCTTTCTGGACCCAAGCCTCCAGGCTCTGCATTAGTGGCTGGACCAGGCCAGACGCTATGGCCTGTCTGTCCCAGCAAAGCAGGGACACTGGCCACCCCAGGCCTGCATTTCCGTCCAACAAACACGTGGCTGCACTGAGTGGTGGCCGCCCCCTTGCACAGGGCACGCGCCCTCCAGTCTGCCATGGTCCACACCCACCTCGCCAAGTTACATCCAACCTGCCCACTCATTTCCTGCACTCACCCTGCAGGGACCTGTGTTTGTGTTCCCGGGAAGGTAGGGGCTCTACATCCAACCTTCCCATGAGGGCCTATACCCTCACTCCCAATTCCAGGCTCCTCAGAGACGTCTCTCTAAAGGCAATGGTAAAACTGGAGAGGTGATGGTGGCGATGGGGATAATAAGAGCTCTCAATTCCAAATTAGCAGAAGCAAAAAGAAAGGAAAAAACAAACAAAAAAAAAAACAGAATAAAGAAAAAAAGAGCAACTGAACAACAACAAAAAAAAAAAAACTCCAAAAGAAAGCAAAAAGGGAGAAAAAGAAACATCAAAAAAGATAACCAGAAATCAAAAAGAAAGATGTAAGAACAAGTTCAAACACATCAATAAACACAAAAATACTAAGTGAATCAAACTCTCTTCATTAGAAGACACTGTTGGGCCAACTGGTGGCATGGTGGTTAAGGTGGCAGGACCCCACATAACTGACTGTGATTTCAGTCCTAGGCCCAGCAACTTGGAAAGCAGGCTGAACGCATGTGCATTCTTGCCCAAAATCCCAAGAAGAGACTGGAGGAGAAGAGACTGCAGTGTGGCCTGACCACCCCAAGAGACTGTAAGGGGTACTTTCTCACTTTCTCTGCTTCTCTCCAGTAAGCACACACTCCCTCTGGCAAAATATTTTTAAAACGAAGAAGATACTGTCAGATTGGATTTTTAAATTTGAACTTGGTGATGTTTACAAAAGAAAGCACCTAAAGTCTAAGAGAACAGAAAGGTCGATGGTAATAGGATGAAACAGGACATTCCAAGAAAATACTTATCAAAAGAAACCTAATATATTTGCATTAGTATTGAACAAATGGGTCTTAAGATAATAGCTCGTAGTTACTAAGTACTTCTAAGTATTTTGCGGATATTTTTTCATTTAATCTGCATAATAATCCATAAAAGAGGAGGAAACTGAGACACAGAACTTAAAGTCACATCGCCAAGAGGCAGTGCTGACAGGCACAGGAGCGAGGCCTGCTAAAAATAGAAACCATTATGGTATCAGTCACTAATGTTTACTGAGTGGACCAGCTACTGGTGACATGCAAGGTGTTTTCCTAAGTTTTCTCACGCATTGTCCAGCTAAGATTCGCAGTAAGCCTGAGAGGCAACTAGCCCCTCCTTTCACGGCCAGCCAATGAGGCACACAGAGGTTCTGAAACCTGCCCTTGCTGACACACAGGCGCCTAAGAAGAGGCAGACCTGGGTTTCTCAGTTCAGACTCTTAATCACACATGGCATGGCAGAAAGAAGACTGCAGGCAGGACCCTAGAAAGAGTGACTCAGGAAGGCTCCTTGAAGACAGGGCACCTGAGCATGGCCCTGAAGGGAAGTGAGGGGAAGACCCTCCCCCTGAGGGGTGTCCTGGGGCTGGTGCTGCTCACCACACAGGAAAGAGCCTGACGCGAGGCTGGTGCAGGCCGGGGAGCTGTGGGCAAGGTGTCAGTGCTCGGGCTGGTAGACAGGATGAGGGGTGGTCACTGTGGTTGGGGAGGGACAGAACCAGGGCAAGGCCGCAGTGTAGACTTCCTGTATCTACTCTGCAAGATGGTGACAATCTAGATCCCCAGCAGTTGGGAGCACAGTTTATAACATCAAGTCGGACAAAAACCAAAAAGATGACCTGAAGTATCCAAAATAATCGAAAGGACTCTGGCAAATCAATACAAAAGGCAGCTATCCAACAGGGAATGGGCAAAGGGCCAAAGTGGCATCTCACATGACACGCCCGCTCCCAGCACCACCCTGTCTAGCTATCCCATGCCCAGGCCACCAAGGCGAACTGCTCCCTGGTCTCCCAACTGCACCTCACCACCCCACGGTCCACTCTCAATGCACGGCCAGGGGAGCCTGCTAGGGTGAAGTCAGATCCTGTCCTTCCTCTGCTCAGAACCTTCCATGGCTCCCGCCTCGCTCAGAGGAAAGACAAAGACCCCACAATGGCCCACAAGGCCCTGTGTGACCCGGCCCCGCTACTTCTCCAACGTCACTCCCCTCTACCTCACAACCTTCTCTCCAGTCACTCTGACCTCCTCAAGGTTTCTCAGGCACAGCAGGTGCATCCCTGGCCCAGGGTCTTCTCTGCCTGGAAGACTTTCCCCCTGGAACTCGCTCGGCCCCCTTCCTCACCTCCCAATGTCCCCCTTCATGGTCCAGCCTTCCCCAACCACAGCATCTAAAACTTCAAACCCCAAGGCACTCCTGGCCTGACAGGTCTTTCCCCAGGACCCTTCCCTCTGAACAGGCATAGCTTTTCCTATTCACTCACTTGCTGTCTGTCAGCCCTGAGAATGTCAACTCCACAGGGACAGAAGTTCAGGTCATGTTTTTACATTTTATATCTCCAGCACTAGAACAGTGCCTGAGATACAAAACAGCTCCTCAATAAATAGCTAGCAAATGAATGAATGGCTTCAAACCCTCTAAACACTGCAGCCCCAGCCCTGGCTCACTCCTGGAGGTAATCAGGAAGGTGCAAAGGGATCTACAGGAGTGGTGCCCTTCCTGTGTCGTTCACTGGTGTGTATATGTAATGTTGTATCCTTCCCTCTCCCCTCCACCTATATCATATAAAGTTTTCACATGTGCTACCCACAGTCCTTTGAAGAGCTGTGAGAGGTACATGTCCTGTACTCTGGGACACATGCCACTCCGAGCTGTCCCTCTCCACCAGGAACTGGGGCCAATACTTCCCTAGCGGTGGACCTCGCTCAGTCCTTCCCAGGGCTGCCAACGCTCATCTGGGCCACACTGTGGAAGACAGAGACAATAGCAGAGTGACAAGGCC
The DNA here is from genome assembly GCF_000334495.1 of Tupaia belangeri chinensis. Taxonomy (NCBI): domain Eukaryota; kingdom Metazoa; phylum Chordata; class Mammalia; order Scandentia; family Tupaiidae; genus Tupaia; species Tupaia belangeri. Next base: position 2,520,201 of record NW_006160120.1, read on the forward strand.
TCCACGCTGGCTGGGCTGACAGCTGCATCACCCACAGACAACCATGGGAGGACAGCAGACACCAGAGATAGTGCATGGACCTCGGGCTGCACCCCCGCAGCCATTCTGCAAAACACACCCCGATACAGAGCAGCAGAGCAGCTGCGGCACACAGACAGCTCCCAGGGCAGGCCCTGTCTGGCCCCTCAATGTTGGACAGGGTTTGAGGCAAGCTGACATTCTGACATCAGGAACTTTCACATGAAAGTCCCAATTTCTAGATTTGCAGACAGTCGGCAAACCCTAGGGTGGCATTTCCACACTCACTCAAGGAGTAGATGGGAGCTTCCCCTGTGTGCCAGGCACCATTCCAGGCACAGGGAAACAGGCCAACTCGCTGTCCTTGTGCAACTGATACCCTAACGGGGGAGATGGAAAATCAACCCATTCACCAAGAGCTGGAGGACAGAATGTGAGCCAGAGAGGAGTGCTGTGCTGTGAAGAAAAATAACAGCAAGGTGAGGGGACAGCAAGGGACAGAGGTTGTGGTGGTCGGGGTGTGGGGCTCTGCCGCTCAGAGTCTGACAAAGACTAGGCAGAGGAAAGAGCGAATGCAAAGGCCCCGCGGCACGAACCTGCCTGTCGAGTTCGAGGAGGCACGTGTGGCTGCGCAGAACAGGGGAGGGGGGCTGAGGTCAGACAGGAAGCATGGCTGAGAGCGTGCAGGGCCTGGCAGGGGCGATGGCCAGGAATGTGGACTGGATTCCAAGCAAGCAGAGAGCTGCTGGAGTGTCTTCTGAAAACTCATAGGGTGCACCTACCCAAGATCTGGACAAGCTGGTGGTCAGGAGAAAGGGGGCTGTGAGGAAAGGGGACTCCACCCTGCGGAGCTTCTCTCTCCCTCTCTCATATGCACGCACATGCACACACACTCTCAGTCGCGAATAAAAAAGTGCTTTAAATAAGCCACAGAACGTCCACACAACATCTTACACACGGATCTTCATGGCAGTGTTTACTCCAGAGCGCCAGAACATGGAAATAACCCAAATGGCCCTCAACGATGTGAACGGAAAGCAACACAAGGGCCAGCCACGCAGCGGAACATTATTCAGCCATAAAAAGGAATGAAGTCCCAACCCATGTGGCCACACAGCTGCATCTTAAAAAACACTGTCCTAGGTGACAGAGGCCAGACACAAAGGGACAAGAGTTATGATTGCATGTACATGAACTATCCAGAACAGGAGAATTCGCAGAGATGGAATTTGGAACCGTGGTTGTCAGGGGCTGGAGCGAGGAGGCAAACAGAAAAACACTGCTGATGGGTCTGAGGCTTCCTTTGGGGTGATACAAATGTTCTCAAATTACTGTGGTGATGGCCACACACGCCTTGAATATACTGTAAGAAAAAGGGGGTGGGGGGCACAGAATGGATGAGGCCACCACGGGAGAAAGGCTAGATGGATAAGCAGGGCACAGACTGAGCCGGGCCCTGTGCACAGGCCTGGGAAAGGCGTCAGCAAAGGAGACTGGGGAGAAGCGGCCAGAGGCAGGACGCAGAGGCAGCAGCTGTCCCTCTGGCTGGGACATGCCCCTCCAGCCTGCCCCTGCCCTGCCACTGCCCTACCTGCCTCACTCACTCCATCAGGCACCAGGTCCTCGTGGGGCCCAGCCCAAGACTAGAAGGTCCGAGAGGCAGGACCAGGCCTGTTCTCCACAATTCTAGATCTGAGCTACACTAGTAGCTGGCATGATAGGGGCCCTAACGAGATCTGTAGGCCATCAGGAAACAACTATCGGTGACAGTCCTCCGCTCAGACACCTGCCAGCTGTGCAGCCGGGGCATCACCCCAAACGGAGTCATTTATTTCCCTGGAAACGTCACTGGAAAACTCAACAAAGCCTGAAATGCCAACTGTCTATCCCGGGCCTGGGCTGAAGGGCCAAAATAGAATGTTCCGGCTATTCTTAGGCAATGTTCAAGTTCAGTTTTCTGGGGCCATTCCCAAAGAGGCTTTCATTCTGGCCCCTTCCCTCTTCCCACCCAGGCTCCTCGACACTGTGCCCACACAATTAGGATGGAGTTCAGCTCTAACAAGGGGGCTCAAAGGCTCCCAGGGACAGCTGCGAGGGTGTCAGAGTCTGGAAGGGCCAGGGGACTAGGGTTCAGGCTTTGTACTCAGCTGCCCCAACTCATGGCTCCACTGGAAAATGTGACAGAAGGAAGGCCTTTGGGAGGGGTGCAGAGTTGCCCTCAGCCCCGCTGTTGGCTGATGCAAATGTTCCAGCTGTGGGCGCCAAAGGTCGGGACACTCTGGGCAGCTCTGACAGGCAGGGTGCATGGCATGACCTCAGAAATCTAAGCCCCTGCTGACTGGTCCCTCGTGCTCTCTGAGCCCCTGGTAAACACAGCTGGAGACAGAGGAAATGGAGCATGCCTCCCAGGGCAAAGAGACACCCAACTGCCATCTGGCCAGGACAGCAAACCAAGGTGGCTCCGTGGCCGCTTGCTGCAGGCCCTTTCCTCCATGGGGTGCCAGACCATCCGGCCCAGCTCTCTGTTCTGGGAATCCGGAGCCCAGGTACCCCAGAGATGTGGGTTTTACACGGAGCTTAGGGTTCACCTGTACACAAAGGATGGCCCCACTGGTTATTAAAATATGTTCTGAGGGCTGGCAGATGGCATGGTGGTTAAGGGTGTTGGACTCCCACATGGCAGACAGCGGTTCAAGTTCAAGACCTGGAGACTTGCTTTCTCACTTTCTCTCTCTTTCTTATTTTGTCTCTCACTCATTCTGTCCCACTCTGGTCAAATTTTAAAAATAAGTAAATAAAATAAATAAGGGTAAATAAAACAATTCTTAAAAAAATAAAATATGTTCTGGAAGCTGCCACGCTAAGGGCCGAGATCCAGGAATGAAAGGGTTAACACCCAGCTGACTCTGGGGCAGCAGCTGGAGGTTCTTCTCATGGTCAGATGTTCAAGGTTTTTGAAACCGGAAAGAAAGAGCAGCCCAGGCACTGAGCCACAAACACAGGCCCCTGACCTTCCCAGACCCCATTTAGGGAACCGAGAAGGTCAGCATCGCTGATACCATGCATTTGGGCAGTTAGCTCCTTGGGTTCTTCCCGACAATGTGGCCGCACGGTCGGGTAGCACTTTGTAGCCGCACTGCCCGGGTTCAAGCCTGGCTCCCACCACTTCCCTGCCCAGAGGCCTCTGACAGCCCACTTCCTTTCTCTGTGTCATGGTGGCCTCATCACTAAAAGGATGCTACTCAGGGTGCCTACCTCATTCTGCAAGAATTAAGTGAGTGCATGTTTACCCACCATAACAACCCCATGTGTTCGACTTACACAAACCCTTGATGTGAGGGAGAAACTGAGGCACAGGGAAGCACAGGGACTTACCCAAGATCTCCCAGCTACTAAGTAGCAGGGCTAGAACCCAAACCCAGACAGCCGATGGCTGCAAAGTTGGGCTCTAATCCAGGGGTCAGCACATTTTTTCTGCGCCAGACGGTAAATATTTTAGGCTTTGCTGGCCACATCCGGTCTCTGTTGAATATTCTAGCTTTTGTTTTGTTTTGTTTAAAACGTTTAAAAAGCGTACACCCCATTCTTAGCTCCTAGGTTGTACAAAAATAGGCCACAGGCTGGATCGGTCCACTGGCCACGTTTTGCCGATCTCTATTCTCAACTCCTATGGTGCAGTGAGTGACTCTTAGATTAAGGCAGCAATTCAAGTTGGGAAGCCATGCCCAGCAGATCAAATGAAGCACACGTGCAGGTCCAAGCTGGTCCTTAGCTCCCCATTTGCAAGATGGTTCTACTGGGATCTTCTACCACACCAAGCTCAAGAGCTGGGCTAGGGCACTTCTGGCCTCTGTCGGGACCAAAGCAGTAGCAAAAACAACTGTGGACATTCCTTTGGAGGTTCTGGGGAGGAACAGCAGCAGACCAGATGAGGCTCAGGCAGAGCAATGTCCTACCCACAGGGCTGCACACATTAAAGACCTGTCATCACCAGCAGAGCTGATGGCCCAGGGTCGGGGCCAACACAAAGGCTCGAGTGTCACCCACCTTCTCCAGTAGAAAATCAAGTTCAAGAATTTCCTAGTACCTTCCCCTTTCCTCTTCCTTCTGGTTCATGGGGCAATGATGCAAGTGGCCTCATGAGCAGGTGCATGTATGAGGCACCACCAGCCAAATTAAGCTGTCAAATAGAAGGCCTTCGGGAAAGAGCCAGAACAGGCTCTGGCCATCCAGTGCCATGTCCAAGGGCTAAAATCCTGAGCTGAGGTCAGTGCATGGTGGCAAAGTCATCCTCCCAGCCAGGATCATCCCAGCAGCTGCCCTGGAGCTGAGAACTGACACTCGTTGTATCCCCACACAAGCACCAAATCTTTTGCTAGTCTGCCCGACCAAGGCTAAGCCAGGGGCAGGTGGGCAGGAAAAGAAACGGTAGGTGTGGGACCAGCAGTTAGCATAATGGCTATGTCGCCGGGACCCAGTGGCTTAAAACTCACGCCAGGTGCATGTGCGTGCATGCCCAAGATCCCGAGAGGAGAATGGAGGAGAAGGGATTGTGGTGTGGCCATCCCCTCTGGGGGGTGATTTCTCGCTTTCTGTCTGTCTCTCTCTGTCTGTCTGGCGAGTGCACGCGCTCTATAGCAAAAAAAAAAAAAAAACTCTCCAAAAAAAAAAAAAAGAAAGTAACAGTAGGTGTGTGGGTGGCTGGGTTTGCCTGCTCAACACCTGTGCCCCCCACTTCTGCAAACAGCCCAGAATTTGATGAGGGGTCACTGTCCCTATTACTGGGCTTGAGGCCTATGGGATCCAATGATGGGTTCAGGAGTGCACCATCTGAACACCACACTGCCCTGTTCACTATCATTGGATAGAGTAGGGCACGGGACCATGTCTCATCCAATCAGACAACACAATAACACCCAGCTCACTAGCTCAGCGATAAAGCCACACTTTTAACCTGAACTAATTACACAAATGGGAAAAACAGAGGTTTCGTGTGACTGACCCAGGTCAAAGAGCATGACTTCGTCCCATCTATTTGGAATACCACATTCCCCTGGCCACCGACAGCGAAAGCCTGAGTAAATCTCAAGATGTTCCCCAGAGTTACCAGCAGAGCTCACTTCTTCCCACGGACTTTAAACTTGAGAGGATGCAAGGCCAGAGCAACTACAGCCATCTGCTGCCATGTTGAAAAAGCCAAACGGTGGAAAGCAGGGCGAACAGAGAAAGAGGCAGAGTCCTGGTCTGCCTCCAGCCCGGCCCAAAGCAGACCCCGATGCTAGACTTCTCAGACACTGGAACTAACAGACTCCATCTTTGGAAAATGGGGTCGGATGACCGTCTCACCTTGAGGAGGAGTGGGTACTTGCAGATCCTCTGGATCGGAGACAGCAGGTAGCCTTCCAGAGGGATGTCCGTGGTTTTGCGGCCTCCCAGCAGCATGCAGCTCTGCAAAGAACACAGACCTGCATTAGGCTCTCCCAGGACAGGACAGGGGTTGGGCGACCCACCAGCACCATGGCAAACCTCTCAAAACGCAGCTATGGCCAGTCACTTGGGAAGCAATTTAGCAACCCCTTGGAGAGATCAAATGTACACACGCTTCACCCTAGCACAAAGCCTGAATCAGAGTCAGCCCACTATGGCCCGTGGGCCAAATCTGCCCATTCTCTGTTTCGGGGATTAAAGTTTAACTCGAACACAGCAGTATCCATTCCAAGTTGTCTTTGGCTGCTTTCAAGCAATACAGGCAGAGTAAGAAGTCACAACGGAGACCATAGAGCCACAAACCCAAAGTATTTACAATTCGGCCTTTTTCAGAAAAGCCTGCCAATCGGCCTAGAGAAACTTCCACATGCACATAAGAGACAAGAACAAGGTCATTTGAAATTGCCCTGGTTGGGAACCAGCAGATAGCGTAATGGCTATGTCGCTGGACTCCCATGTAGTTGGCTGCGGTTCGCGTCCCGGACCCGGTGGCTTAAAACTCACGCCGGCGCGTGTACGTGCGTGCCCAAGATCCCGAGAGGAGAATGGAGGAGAAGGGATTGCGGCATGGCCATCCCCCCGAGGGGTGATTTCTCGCTGTCTCTCTGTCTCTCTCTGTCTGACGAGCGCACGCACCCTATAGCGAAAACCTCTCAAAAAAAAAAAGAAACTGGCCTGGTTAAGGGCCAGCTCCCCAGGTTAGCCAGGAGGAGGCTGCCCTCACTCTAAGGTCACCCACCTCCAGAGCCAGCCCAGCCACTCTGTTCTCAGCTCCCAAGACTTCTTCCGTCTGGAGTCTCCCTAGTAGGTCATTTGTTCCATGTGGCTATAAATCATAGGTATTGTCCTCTCCTTAAGAATCTGTTTCTAGATGGCAGGAACCTGAGTTACACGTCTGTGATCCCCCGCCATGCCCTTCAAAGTCCTGGGTCCCCAGAACTCACGCTGTGCCCAGTGTATGCATAAATGAATGAATTACCAGAGTAATGAATGAACAAGCCCCAGCACATCCAGCAAGGAAGGGATCTCAACCCTCCTCTTTAAACCAAGCAGACCGAAAATAAATCAGGGCTCTTGGGAAACGTGATTCCCAGCCTATCATTCATTCATTCATTTGTTCATTCAACAGATACACACTGTGTGTTTATGTGCCGGGCATAGTTCCAAGCACCAGAGGACTGTCCAAATTCTCAGCTCCCATTCAAGTGAAAATAAGACCTGAGAACATGAACCGTGTGCCTCCACGCGCCAGGCACTGTGTCCTGCATTGCACATACACTGAAGTTCATGGTCACAGCCTTGGGCAATAAGTATGCATGCTGTCTCCCTCTTACACGCGGTATCGAAAAGGGCCTGAGTCTCAGAGCTACTCCACTGCTTTTCGGGGATCGTAACAGGACTTCTTGGAGGAGCAGAATTCTGAGGACTCTAAGCCCCTGACCTGGCTGAGCTGCGCGGCCTCTACCCCTGTGGCTACTCCGGCACAGATGGAGCATCGAGGCTGTGGCAGCTGGGAGGTGCCTGGCCCCACACTGCTCACACTCAGGCCTTTGTCCTCCGAGCCAGCGCTGGCCACAAGCTGCCCTGGTGATGTCAGCTCTGGGCAGCGAGTGGGGAGAATGGAGTGGGGGAGTGCTTTCCAGAAGCCCCTAGGACTTGGATACAGAAGGGCCTTCCTCTTTGTCCAGGATCCAGGATCCAGGAGTTTTCACAGGACTGTCACAGCCACCAACGACACTTCCCCCACGCGCTCTAAAGTGTTACTTCACTTTACTTTCACTTAAAGAAAAATACAAAAGCAAGCACACACAGAGCTGCCAGTCAGTGTTACTCTCTTAGCACAATGGGAAGAGCTTTGAGAACGACCTGCTGACACCTTCCTCCTTCTCAGAAGTGGTTCAGGTGAGGCCTGAACTTCATGTCTGCCCATCCTTCTAAAGGCAGCCTGTGCCTGATTGTCCAGAGCCCTCCCTCCTGTCCCTACCGGCTCCCTAGCAGATCTCAGCCAGACCCGTGGCTTAACACACCACCTTTGCACTGAAAACACTCAGACGTCTGTCTCCAGCCTGCTTCTTCCCTAAGTTCAGCCTTACATTCCCTCCCATCTGCCCAGCCTCCCCCACCTCCGCTGTCTCACAGGCACCCTAAACCTCTTAGCTCCAAAACGGAATTTTTAATCTACCTCTCATACCTGTTTCTACCCCAGCCTTCACCAGCTCAGAAAAAAACGCAACTCCATTCTTCCAGATGTCTGGGGCCCAAACCATGGAGTCATCTTTGATTCCTCTTGTTCATCTACAAAAACTTCAAAAAGTTTATGGAAAATGTGTAATAAAATTATGAGTCCATCTTGGTGCAAAAAACGTGGATTCATGCCTCGTTTTTTCCTAATATGCATTTCCATGAACTTTTTGAGCCTTCACATATATCCCAAAGCCAACTATTGGGCAAACTGTGTCGGCTGAGCCTCCAAACCCTATGTGAATCCAAGCGCCTCTCTCACCACGCCACCCTGTTCTCGGCCACCATCGCTCGCTGCCTGGACTGGTGCAGGAGCGGGGTGGGCTGCAGGTTGTTCTCCAAAATGTCACATCCAACTGGAAACTCAGAATGTGGCCTTTACATATGTAAGCAGTTACAATGAGCTCATTCGAGATCAGGGAGAACCCTGAATCCAGTGCTTCGTGCTCTTATAAGAGGAAGAGAGGACACCGAAAAGGAGGCCACATGGAGACATTAGTTATGCCAACACAAACCAAGAACATCAGGGCCACAGAAGCTGACAAGGAAAGACAAGACCCTTCCCTAGAGCCTCCCGAGGGAGCACAGCCTGCCTGATGCCTTGATTCCAGACTTCTGGCCTCCAAAACCATGACAGAATAAATTTGGATGTATTCTTTTTCTTTTTCCTTTTCTTTTTAATTTGCCAAAAGACATGTGCACTGGTCAGAGAGGCAGAAAGAAGGAAAGTGAGAAAGCACCCCCTGGGGGACAACCACACCAGTCCCTTCCCTTTCCTCTCCTGCTCCTTTCAGGATTTTGAGATCTCATGCACATGTGCCTGGAGCGTTTCTCAAGGTGCAGGGTCCAGGACTCCAGCCACATAGTCAGCCACGTGGGACCCAGCTGCCGTAACCACCACGTCACTGGCTGGCCCTAAACGTGGTTGTTTTAAGCCACCAGCTCGCGGTGATTCTTAATGACATCCCTTGGAAATACATACCACCATGACGCCCTCCCAGCTTCTACCCTCGCACCACCAAGAGGGCCTTTCAAAATGTAGACTGGCTTGAGTCATTCTCTGCCCAAAACCCTCCATGGCTTCCCATCTGCTCAGAATAAACCTGAATGGCTTTAAAGTGCTGCCACATGCTCCAACACGGGGGAGTCGCACAGCCAGAGCAGCTGGGCACACCAGCGTCCATACGAACGCGTGCTCCCACTCACCGGGCGCCAGCGTATGTATGAACTGTGCTCCCACTCACCCAGACCCAGCATCCGTAAGAGTGCGTGCTTCCATCCACCTGGAGCCAGCATTAATATGAACATGAGCCCCCACTCACCTGGCACCAGTGTCCATCCGTAAGGACGTGCACTCCCACTGACCCGGCACTCCAAATCTCAGTGAGAGAAATCAGCCCAGCGGCTGCCTCTGCAGGCACAGAAGGGCCTTCTGGGGCGATGGGAGCATTCTAAGTCTGGATCCAGGTGAATATTCACAGCCTGTGGGTGCATTTACACATGCGTGCTACACCTTTTAAAATGTCAGACTCAGACGAGCCTATGACCTAGTGGTGAATGCAGTTAGAGTCTACATAACTGACTGCGTGGTTCAAGTCCCAGACCCAGTGGTTTGAGAAACATCCCGAACATGTATAGGTGTGTGCCCCAAGTCCCGACAGGATGGAGCAACGGAGAAGGTGGTGGCATGACAATTCCCCATGGGGGCATGCTTTCCCCATCTCTGTCTCTGTCTCTCTCGTACGCTCTAACAAGTACATACATCCTCTAGAAAAAATGTTTTTTATATTAAAAAATAATTAAAATGTTGGACTCTTTTCATTGATTAAACACTCCTTTATCTGGCTGCTTTCAATCCCTCTGGCCTCAGTTCCTCCCACTTCTCTGCTCTGGCCTGGCCTCCAGCCCCCTGGCTTTCCTGCCATTCCCGCACTCCTACCTCCCTGGAATGCCTTCCCTTCAGCCACCCCTGCTTCCTTCTCCCGTGTTTCCACATCTCTGCTTAAATGCCACCCAAGATAGTTTCCCCAAAGATCAGCATGCCAACTCCCTGAACACATCCTGTCACCCAGAGAAAGGAGGCAATGACACAGGACACATCACCTAAGTTCCCAATCAGAGTGGCCACCCCAGGAAAATAGGGACTTTTCTTGCCTTGGCCCCTGTTGTATCCCGGGACTCAAAATGACCACTGCCACATGAAAGGTCCTCTGCAGGACGCTTCCAAATGAATTAATCGACCCCATTTTACAGACAGAAGAACTGAGGTGCAGAAAATCAAAGTCCCCCACTAGCATACAACACGTCACGAATGGAAAGGCAGGTCCTGTCTGTTCTTGGCGCCTCAACATCCCATAACAGACGCATGACAGCTCTTTTGCAGGTGGCCAAAAGCTGAGAGACACCAGCAAAGAGGGTGACAGATGGCACATGTGCTGGCGCCTTGCACATCCTCCCCTGACCAGCCCAGCCCGGCCCAGCTGCTGCTGGGAAAACAGCAGTCAGGCCCACCAGGAAGGCTGCAGAGAGAGAGGAAGGAAGGAAGGTCAGGCCCTTCCCTTCCCATGCCCTGCACACACCTTCCTGGCATCTTCCTGCCCCCCCCACCGGACTCAGCTGGGCCCAAGGGAACACCCTCCAAGATGGGTCCCTAGGCCAGGAGACCAAGATGAGGTGGAACTGCCTGAGACTCGGTGAGAAGAGGCGGAGACACGGCCCTCTCTGCCCACGTGGGCGCTCTCCCTGTGGTGACTTCATCTCTGCACTTTGCCCAGGCTGTTTTATGAACGTCAGTGCCAGCACGGAACTGTGGAGACACCGCGCTCATAAGCATCAGTCCCAAAAGTGTAACACATCTGAGACAAAAGTGGAAACCAGCCAGTAGAGGTGCCCTTCCTCAGATGCTCGCTGGAACGGGGCCAAGCAGCATGAACTCACTCGTGAAGGGAAACGTGCGACGTTGTGAATCTAAATTCTGGAACCGCTTTGTTGGAGAACATGCATTAAGGAGAACCGCAATTAGGGACCTCACCGTATCACCTTACTGTGCCGTTGGGAAGGCCATGCCATGTTTCTCTATACAAAAATGAGTCACGCCTTTTCTGATGACCCAGTCGTTTGACCCTCTGGGACCTCTGGCGATACTTCTTACGCTAGTCCGTTAATTGTTCTGTGTGCATGTGCTAAATTCTGTATGTGCTTTTGGGAAACATATGGTACAGGGGTGGTGGGGGGTGTCCAGGCCTCAATGAAAGGAGATTCGGAGGTGGCAGACCAGGACTGCAGCCCATGGTGACCTCACGTACTTTTCAAGTATGGACCGTGTCACTTAACATTTTAGAGTCATCAAAGTCAGCTCTGGCCAAGGGTATGCAGTGCCCCTTAACACATTCTTCCTCTACAGTAATAGGACTTTAAGCAAGTACATGGCTACTCAGAATGGAGCCTGGATTTCCCAGCCTCCCTTGCAGCTAGATGTGGCCATGGTCCTAGGTTGTAGCCAGGAAGGCACAAAAGGCAGAGACATGTCCAGCTTCCTGTTATGCCCATGAAAGAACAGCAGGGACAAGCTGTGGGCAACAGTAAAGCATGACCTTCTGCAAAGCTGACCCATGTGGGAAGGTTCCGAGTTCGTGTCCAGAGGCCTCCCTGAGCACTCTAGGCATGCACATGCCCATCACATGTGGCTGGCCAAGGCGAGATGGACTATGGTCACAACCCCATTTGGGGTACATTTGTGTACGCTCTCTCTCTCCTGCGCATGATAGAAATAAACTTTATGGGACCAGCAGTTGGCGTAATGGCTATGTCACTGGACTCCCACATAGTCGACCACAGTTCAAGTCCTAGACTCGGTGGCTTAAACTCACTCGCGCGTGTAAGTGCGTTCCCAAGATCCCAAGAGGAGAATGGAAGAGAAGGGACTGCAGTATGGCCATCGCCCCCGGGGGGTGATTTCTCACTTTCTATCTCTCTGTCTCTCTCTGTCTTTCTGGCAAGCACATGCACCCTATAGCAAAAACCTCTCCAAAAAAAAAAAAAAGAAAGAAAGAAAAGAAAAGAAAAGAAAGATACTTTATAAAAATAAAATAAAAAGTCGGGACCAGCAGTGGCGTAATGGCTATGTTGCTGGACTCCCATGTAGTTGACCACGGTTCGAGTCCCAGATCCGGTGGCTTAAACTCACACCAGCATGTGTGCATGCGTGCCCAAGATCCCGAGAGGAGAATGAAGGAGAAGGGATTGTAGCATGGCCATCTCCCCCGGGAGGTGATTTCTCACTTTCTATCTCTCTGTCTCTCTCTGTCTTTCTGGCAAGCACATGTGCTCTATGCCAAAAACCTCTCCAAATAAATAAAATAAAAGGATAAGGACATGCTCTTCTTCCCACCCTTCCTGCACCCCACATCCTGGAACCAGGATGGGGTAAGAGGTTATCTAGCACCATATCAATGAGGGCCTTACCCTAGGGCCTTAGCCCTTCACATTCCAGCCCCCATACCAGCCTTGGACTGTCCACATCTACTTGGTAAGCAGGAGGGACAAACAGGTGTCCACCTTGTTTAAAGCACTGGTATTTGTGATATCTGTGAAACACACTAATACGTCTTAACACAGACACAGCAAAGAGTGGCATGGAGAGCCAAAGGGGGCTCCAGATGAGAACTTGTTTCATTCATAAAAGAAGCTCTCTGTACTTGGAGGGAAGACCACCCCAGGTGTCTGTTGTCATGCCTGACCACCACCCATTCCCAACGGTTTTACTTGTGTTCTCACAAGTGCAAAGCAACTGCCTTCTTAGAAACCTACTCCACACTCGGGGCCTGCAGTCGAGGGGACCTGACCCAGCCCTCCAGCTCTAGAAGTGACCAATCGAGGATCTATGCACAATGAATGGTTTATAGCGACGGTCTTGAGCCAAGATGAGCAATGAGCATCCGACCTTGGAGGAGCTCTCCAACCTGGAGCCACTCAGCTATGACAGGTACAAGCGTGGATGAGCTAGAGGCCACACTTTGGGCAGTGCATGCCTGGAAATGCAGCTGTGGCCGAGAAAGACAGAACCAAGAGACACACTCCTGGTGACAGCCTTTGAACACCTAGACGCTGCCATGCCTGAAGCTCTCTGAGGTCTTCGACTTCCCAGAACAGCCAACCAGTAAATTCATTTGTACTTTTTCATTTTTTGTTTTGCTGTCGTTCTGTGTAAGTCAGTTGTAGTTGGATTTTCTTTCACTTGTGACTAAATAATCCTGATGCTACTAATAACCCTAATAACAATATCAGTAGTAATAATTACTACCATAGCTACCACTGTTTTTAGGACCATTACTTTAGGCCAGGAATGACCACGTTGACCCTAATCTGACCCTCTGCCTATTTTTGAACATAAAGTTTTATTAGCACACAACCATGGTCATTCCTTTACATATTATTCACGGCTGTTTTTGTGCTACAATAGCATAAACCAAGTCACTGGACAGGGACAATGTGATATGCAAAGCCAAACATACTCACTAGCTGGCCCTTTCAAGAATAGGCTTGCCGATCCCTGAGATGGAGATACCCCCGCTGAGGAGTGGATGAGGGTCACGGGTCAGCATGCAGCTCCTTGTGCCCAGAGATCCCCAAGGCTAAAGCAGAGCAGGAAGGAGGGCCGGGGACGTGTGAACTTACCAGAAGGAAGGCACGCACGGTGGGGATCTTGTTTAGCTCCACCAGCAGCCGCAGGGCCTTCTCATGGTTGCTGCAATATTCCTCATACACGCAGAACTTGTCCTTCTGCAAGACAAGGGCAGAGCTTATAGGAAGCAGGCTGGAGGAAAAAACTGCCCTGGGCCCCGGAGAGGCTACAGCACGAGGGGGTACAGATGCAGCGGCCCACTCATTATGGGTTACCTACAGCTTGTACTCCTGCCCTGTTCTGTGCCCAGTGACCCCAGTAATCTTTCATGAAGCAGCACAGCCCCAGGGTCAAATGAGCAGAGACTCAAGTCAAGCAGCCTAGGCTTGAACCTTGGCCTTCTCTTCTTAGCTGTGAACTTGGGTGCAATATCTGTCTGCCCTGTGCCTCGGTTTCCTCATCTTTAAGGAGGAGTTACTAAAAGTTCCTCACTCATAGGGTTGTTATTACACGGGATAGCGCTGTTGACCTCCAGATGCCCCTGCACCCAAAGTTGGACTCTTTCCAGCCCAAAGGTCACTGTGCATCGCCAGGTTCATAACCATCAGTCAGGGTTTCCGGAACTGGCAGGGATGGGAGCTTCCTTGGCAGGAAGCATTCTTGAGCATTCTTGGTTCCAAAAGGCTCAAAGAACCCACCAAACCCTAAACAAGGATGTCCTGGGTGAGGCCGCTGGAGGAAGAAGGCCTAAGAGGCCTCAAACTTGAGCTGTGTGTGTGCAAGGGACCCCAAGAAACTAAGGAAGGAAGAGGTGGGTCTGCAAAGCAAGCAGCTTGCCTTGTTTCTAAACAAACCCCCAGTCGTCCTTCCGACGGGAGGCTACAGGAAGTAGGAAACCAAAGAGGAGGAGGATGGGTTTCAGAATCAATAAGCACCCCCCAACCTGCCCAGAGCTGGATGGCTATGTGAGCACCGCCTGGGTCCACGTCCTCAGTGACGAAGTGTCCAAGCCAGAGCGGACAACTCCCACGGAGTGTACGTTGAGCACTTAGCCCGGGCCACACTCTGCTCCCTTGGCATGAGGGGCAACTTGCTCGCTCCTCATGCTAACCTTGCAAGGTAACTATGGAGCAGACCCGCTTCCACACAGGGAAACCGAGGGGAAGTCACTTGCCCAGGGTCTCCCAGCTGGTGATGAGGCAGAACCAGGATTCGAACTCTGTTTACCCCATTCTGATGTCCAGCTCAAGGCTGCAGCAGGGATGGGGATGAGAGTGAGAGAGAATTCACTGGGTGCAAACCTTCAAGCCACAGATCCACAGGGACACTACAGCATAACGGTGACACACATGGAATAACTCTGGAAGCCCAGCTCCAAGATCCCTGAGTGGCGGGTGACCTTAGGCAAGTTGCCTCACTTCCCCATGCTTGGTTTTCCTCATGTATAAAGTGGACCTAATAACAGACCCCCACAACTTGGGCTGCCCGAGGATTAACTCATGTAAGTAAAGTGAGCAAGAACAGTGCCTGGCACACAAAGACCTGTGCGATACTTCAAAATACTCCACAAGATTTAGCTACAAACGTCATCGACAAGCATGAACCGATCAGGAAAAACACTGAGAGGAATGATGTCACAATTATTACCCCATAATTTCCCAGGGTATACACGCACGTACACACACGACAGGAGAAGCCACCCTGGCATGGACCCTAAGGAATGACCCGACAACCTGAAGCATAACAACACACGAGCTACAGGCGCCAAACAACACCGCCAGGATTGCCACATACACGGGGTACCACTGAGTCACAAGCCACAGTCCTCTCACCTACTGCATGACGCCAACTGGGGAGCTGACGTACGAACACGGGTGGGTCCCCCACACTACCCAAAAAGGTCTTTTCCGTCTTCACCTGTACCAAATGAGCTTAAGGGACCACCACGGCCAAAGGAGATGAGAGGAAAGACACCTGGAACAGGGGCTCACCCACCACAGACAGAACCAGACACACCGGAGCTGGGGCCTCAGCTGCAGCCCATAGTGAGGCAGGCTGCAGGGAGGAGGGAGAGGACCTTCCTGCAGCAGAAGTGTCCGGGCATGTGTCCCTGGCACAGAGGACATGCAGGACTGCAGAGCGGGGCCTGGGTCCTGAATGGAGGTGCTTGAATGGCAGCAGGAGGTCACAAAACAGGTAGGGAAGTTCTACAAAAAGTCTCTGTGAGGTCCAGAGCCTGGGCTTTCCCTGGGCCTCCAGTCCCTGCCGCAAGCACTGCTCTGAGATAAGACATTGGAAACCCCATGACCACTATCACCGGCCTCGATCAGCCTGAACCTTGTCAGAGCCAAGTGCGAATTCTGCAGCCAGACCACCAGGACCACAGCCTGACTCCCCAGCTGCCAGCTCCGTGACCCTTGATAAGACAAGTAACATTTCTTTTTTTTTTTTTTTTTTTTTTTTTTTTTGACGGTTTTTTTTTTTCTGGGACGCCTCGCC
>NW_006160120.1:2536731-2539684 GCF_000334495.1 Tupaia belangeri chinensis
TTTTTTTTTGAGAGGTTTTTTGCTATAGGGCGCGTGTGCTTGCCAGATAGAGAGAGACAGAGAGACAGAAAGCGAGAAATCACACCCCCCCCCCCAAGGGAGATGGCCACACTGCAATCCCTTCTCCTTCATTCTCCTCTCGGGATCTTGGGCACGCACATACATGCACCCAGCATGAGTTTAAGCCGCCAGGTCTGGAATTCGAACTGCGGTCGGCTACATGGGAGTCCAGCGACATAGCCATTACGCCAATTGCTGGTCCCAGACAAGTAACATTTCTGAGCCTTTACATTCCCGCCTATAAATTACGGATAACAATGGCACCCTCACCAGAAGGCTGTGTGAAGACTGGCAAGTGAATGCACACTAAGTGCTTAAAACGGTGTGTGGTAAGTGCTCACTAAACAACTAGCATTACTGTTACTTATTAATGCTGCTGCTATTATTATCATCATTTCATAAAATTCATGATCCCACTGGTGAATTTGATCCGTGACAGGATACGGTAGTAGATTGCTAGGTTTTGGCAAAACCTCTGCCTCCGGGTGAGGCATAAACGCCCACTCTCCAAGAATGAAACCAACAGAGAGAAAAACAGAGGGAGAAGGACCAGACCCTAAGAACATTATGTGATGTCTGGATCCAGCTGGGCCTAAAGCCAAAACACCCCCGAACATTTCATGTGTATGTACCAATGAAGTGCTCTTTCTGTTTAAGTCTGAGTTGATGTTTCATTGCCTCCAGTGAAGACCGTGTTGACATATGCATACTCTGAAAGTGGTAAGAAAATGAAAAACAAGGACCTAAGTTTAGTGAGGTGACAGGGTCTCCCTGTCCTTTTCCCACTGAACAGCAAAGGGGTAAGCCAGAAAGTGGGAATAAGTATGTTTCTTCCCACATCCCAACCCCACACAATGGGGACTGCTGGCTGGAACACTGGTGAGAATTCTGGAGACCCAGGTGGAGCCCAGAGACAGAAAGATATGATTGATTAGCAATGTCTGCCACAGGTGCATGAAGGGGGGCAAGTGACAAGCTCGCCACAGGTCTGTCACTCCTCATCCCCCAAGTCCCTTCTCCCATGCAGTATGCAGTGTCATCTTCCCTTTCCACCTGTGGGAAGGGCAGGGGCCCCCAAGGCTTGGAGAAATCATATTTAGTGAATGACAACATGCCCTCTTCAGAACCATGCCCAGATGAATCACACCCATGGCCTTTCGTCAAGCCTGACCCCAGCTGCATCACAGGCCCGAGACCTGGCAAATACGGAAATGCTGCTTCTGACAGCTAGAGGGCCAAGTGCTCAATTTCCTCCTGGGGCCCCATAGTGGGCTTTGACTGCTCTGCCAGGAAGATGTGGACACACAGTTGTGCGTACACAGATGCGATGGGCGGGGAACGTGTGGCTGTGGGCTTCGGGTGTGAAGGAGAAGGGGACAGCTGCCAGCTGGAGCTGGCTGGGGGAGAGCTGGAGGTCTGTCAGAGGTGGCGGCTGCTGACCACAGTCCCGAGGGGCTGACTCTGGCTCCATGAGACCATCTGTTCCAAACCATTCCTTCTACAGCCAGAATGACCGAGACCCGGAGGCGGGAAGGAGCGGCCCGTGTAGACATCTCCAGCGGGGAGCAGAACAGGAGAGGCAGATTCCCTGCTGGGGACGGTCCCCAACCCACCATCCACCCATCACACAGCTGGGAGAGCAGGGCTTAAACAGACCACAGCACCCCCTGTGGAAAACCTTCACCAGCTTCCTGTGACTCTTAGAATAACATCTACGGCCCCTGGCCCACAAAGCCCTGCAGGCACCAGGCCCGTGATAGCCCCGAGCACTCTCCACTCTTACTCTGCTCCTTTCCCCATGGAATGTGCGGGGCTCCTGACCAGTTCAGAGCTTCTGCCCTTTCTTCCCTCAGTCTAGAACACCCTTCCCCCAGGCCACCCCATTCATCCCCTTGGAGAGACTGTCCCTGCCTAGGGCTCTCTCAGGTAAAACACAGGGTCATTTTACAGTATAAGTATACCCCAAACAGTGTATGTAAGACATACTTACACTGAAACTATCTGACACTTACCCGACATTCAAGTGTACCTGGGTGCCCTGGGTTTTCATCGGCTAAATCTAGCAACCCTGTCCCTGGCCTGATTTAAAGCCACCTGGGGCAGAGTACTCTGGCATATCTGCAGCTTACATTCAGAATCCTCGTTGCCACCTGCAGGAACCTGTCTAGAGCCCTACCCTCCTCTTCTCCAGCCAAGCAGCCCCCTGGCCACAGGGAATAAGTCTGTCTTAGTGCCGTGTCCTCAGGAAGTGGCACACAGTAGCTGCTCAAAATACCTGTCAGGAGACACTACCATATAACAAAGTGAAGAGCACAAAGTCCAGAGCCAGAACATGTCGGCTCGAATCCCAGCTCTGATGCTTACTACTGACTCTGGAAGCTCGCCTTATAACTTAATCTCTCTGGGCCTCAGTTTCCTTGTCTGTAAAATGGGTACAATAATAGTACCTCATGGAGTTGTAATGAAACACTTAGGACAGTCCCTAGTACCAAGAAACTTTCACTCGGTGCTGGTCAATGATCACCTCGGTTAATAGTGGTTGGGTTCAGGGGTGAGGGCATGAGGAAGACCCCTGTCTGCTGAACTAGGGTGCACCAGTGAGCTGATCTGTGAGCCAGGGCCCCCTGCTCTCCTGGAGAACGCATCAACAGAGCCTGCTCCCAATTACCAACTCCACAGCCCAGGTGCTGCCTCTGCCAACCATGGGAACAGGTTTCCAGGCAGGGAGCAGAAGAGCCTGGGAGGGAAGCAGGGCCCAGGGCACAGTGGTTGTCATGGTGCTCCGTGAGGTCCTCACCAGGAAGGGCAGAGACACCCACTCCCCCAGCTGTGGCCATGATGGCCCTCCCAGAACTGCCCACAGCCTGAGAGCGAGCTCCTGCCTGAGGTCTCA
>NW_006160120.1:2540376-2542175 GCF_000334495.1 Tupaia belangeri chinensis
CTGGGGCCGGCCACAGTGACTGGGCTAAGAGGGGTGGAAGCCCTGCCCCCTCTCTGCAACCGCGTGAACCCCAAGGGCCTTCCCTGCTCCCACGCTCTTTCAAATGGGATCAGCAGCAGCTGGGCTGGAGCCTGCGCAATCTCTCCATCCAGGGCATCCAATCGGCCACCTGCACACACACCTCCCAGAACACCTAAAAACCCTGAGGCAGAATCACTCCACCACCACTAATAGGCTGGCCCAAGGACCACATCTTGGACTCAAGGGGGGATTCCTAGCTGGTCTCCCTGCTTCCCTCAGGCCTGTCCTCTCAGGCCTCAAGCCAGTGGCATCGCTCCTCTGCTCCACGGCCCCCATTGTGCCCTCTCACTGTGCCTCCTCGCGCTCTCGCTCTCCTCCTACTTCAACATAGAGGAACACTCACTATAGCAAGGGGAAGGGAACACGGGTTCACTGCACACTTCCCCTGTGCCAGAGCTGTTCTGAGCGCTCTCCCGGACTATCCCAGGGATCCTTACAAGCTCGCAGCTACGCACCCACCTCACAGGTGCACTGAGGCACTGAGGCACAGACAGTTAAAACAACCTGCTGAGGACGACACAGCCAGAGAGCAGCCCAACGGCCTGGCCAGAAGCCAGAGCCCTGCCCTCCTGACCCCAACTCGAGACCATCACCTCCCTGAGGGCACAGCTACACACCCAGCCACGCTGGACTCTGACATCGGGACGTGGTCCCAGAGAACCGATGATGGTGATAGTAAGAGCCGACGGCTGCTCACCATACACCGGCTTCTCGACCTCAGCACTGCGGATGTCTGGGGTCAGGGAGGTCTCAGTTGTGGGGTTGTCCTGGGCAGTGGCCTCCACCTGCTAGAAGCCTGTCACACCCCTGCCCCCAGAGTTCTCCAGGCACTACTGAACAACCCCTGGGCAGGACCCCCAGGCAGAGGACCACTCTCCACACGCAGCACTTTAACTGCTTGACCTGTGAGGCTTCCCTCACCGCGAGGAGGTGGGCATGAGTATCCCCACTTCCAAATCACAGGGGAACCAAGGTCCAGGGAGTTGAGGGGCGATGCTGCTAGTCTCCTGCCCGTGAGGCTGGTGCGGGCTTCCCTCTCTCGGAGGAGGGTCCCAGGAGACACCGAAGGAGAAGGTACGGAAGGCGGTGGCCTTGGGTGAGCTAACTGCACCCTCCAACCCTGGAATTCCAAGCAAGAGAGGAACCTGGCAGGACAAGGGAGCTACTGCACACACATCAACCCCCTGGACCACCCTCCCTGCCCAGGGCTGGCCGAGCCTGGCTGCAGGGCCAGGTCTGTCTGAGGCCAGGGCCACCCTCTCAGCCACTCTCTGCCTCTGGGGATATTCCATAGCAAAGGGCTCCACCAGGACGGGAGGCCATGGAGCCAGTCACTCAGCAAGGGGCCACCTGCTATGTGAGCATGGGGGACAGGAAAGCCATCAAAAACCCACGGTCGGGGCTAGGTGGTGGTACAGGGGTGGCATAACTGGACCCACGTGGGTTCACATCCCAGGACCTCCTTGAGCAGGGTAGGCATGTGTGCCCATGACCTGGGCTGGCTGAGACTAGGGGCAGGTCACAGCACGAGGTCCCTGCTGGGGTCCTGTCTGTCTGCTTGCCGCCCCCCCTCTCCCTTTCTGTCATGGAAAACAGAAATGAATGATAGCATTTTTGAAAAATACCCACAGTCTGCTGCCTGGCCCATTTCCCACTGCTCCTGGAGGCAGGGGTGCGCCCACCTGCCCACCTGCCACGTGGCTAAGCCCGCCCCCCGG
>NW_006160120.1:2542392-2548237 GCF_000334495.1 Tupaia belangeri chinensis
AAATCTGTCTGAACTTCCAGGATGTCCTCAATGCTCGAGAACAGGACCTGGGAGGAAAGTGAGGTCAGGGTCAGCCAAGCACAGACGGGGAGTCAAGCATGAAACAATACATAACCCCCAGCGCAGTGAGGTGGCAGTGAAACGGGCATTCTCACACGCTCGGTCCAGTTTAGTTTCATAAAACGATGATAAAAACATTACCAGCATTTACTCAACACGATTAGTGACTACTCCTATACTAAGCTTGTATCCGTTATGGAATCCAGTCCTCACTATGAGTCTGTGAGGTGGAAACTATCATGCCAAATTAATAGATGAAGAACTGAGGCTTGGAGGAAAAAATATCCTGCTCAAGGTCACCTTGCCCAGTAAACTGCAGGACCGTGCTTCCAAAAACGTAGTGTGCAGACCTTCATGGCAACCAGACACAAAACGGAATGCATGTGTCCAACCTGAAGACTGACTGCTCAAATGATGGGTATACTTCCGTACACCCAGTAAGGCGATGCGGTAAGGGGCCAGCAGGTGGCCTAATGGTTACACTGCTGGACTCCACATAGTCGACTGTGGTTCGAGTCCCAGCTCCAGTGGCTTAAAACTCACGCCAGGTGCCTGTGCATATGCGTGTGTGCCCAAAATCCCAAGAGGAGAGTGGAGGAGAGGGGACTGTGGTGTGCCCATCCCCTCTAGGGGGTGATTTCTCACTTTCTGTCTCTGTTTCTGTCTGTCCCTCTGGTGAGTGCATGTGCCTTATAGCAAAAATCTCTCTTAAAAAAAATGATGGTGTGGGTAAAAGAAAATACTGTAAGGGAGAATGTTCGAAATATAACTGCTTAAACTTTCACAAATAATCTGAGATCACCTGCTCTTCTCCATCAAGCTAAAAGTTTAGAATGCACATATAATTCGGCCTAGCAACTCTGCACTGTAGAATTGAACCTTTCCATCAGCTGATTCTAGCAAGGGGCAATTTTGCCCCAGTGGACAATGAGCAATGTCTGGGGACGCCATCAAAAACCCACGGTCGGGGCTAGGTGGTGGTACAGGGGTGGCATAACTGGACCCACGTGGGTTCACATCCCAGGACCTCCTTGAGCAGGGTAGGCATGTGTGCCCATGACCTGGGCTGGCTGAGACTAGGGGCAGGTCACAGCACGAGGTCCCTGCTGGGGTCCTGTCTGTCTGCTTGCCGCCCCCCCTCTCCCTTTCTGTCATGGAAAACAGAAATGAATGATAGCATTTTTGAAAAATACCCACAGTCTGCTGCCTGGCCCATTTCCCACTGCTCCTGGAGGCAGGGGTGCGCCCACCTGCCCACCTGCCACGTGGCTAACCCAGCTCCCAGACCAGCCTGCAGAGGAAGCTGGTCAAGGGTGGACAATTCCTGCAAAGTCCCACGGGAAGAAGCCCACCTCACCGAAGCTGTAGAGGCCTCCAGGGGCTGGGGCATCGTACTCACGAATTTTAAGAAAACATTCCCAAGTTCGTGCTGGGACTGCGGTTCTGGGTGTAAACAATACTCCAAGGCAGCCAAGAAATCTTTATGAACTTCCAGGATGTCCTCAATGTTCGAGAACAGGACCTGTGAGGAAAGTGAGGGCAGGGTCAGCCAAGCACAGACGGGGAGCAAAGTCAAGCATGAAACAATACATAACCCCCAGCGCAGTGAGGTGGCAGTGAAACGGGCATTCTCACACGCTCGGTCCAGTTTACTATCATAAAACGATGATAAAAACATTACCAGCATTTACTCAACACGATTAGTGACTACTCCTATACTAAGCTTGTATCCGTTATGGAATCCAGTCCTCACTATGAGTCTGTGAGGTGGAAACTATCATGCCAAATTAATAGATGAAGAACTGAGGCTTGGAGGAAAAAATATCCTGCTCAAGGTCACCTTGCCCAGTAAACTGCAGGACCGTGCTTCCAAAAACGTAGTGTGCAGACCTTCATGGCAACCAGACACAAAACGGAATGCATGTGTCCAACCTGAAGACTGACTGCTCAAATGATGGGTATACTTCCGTACACCCAGTAAGGCGATGCGGTAAGGGGCCAGCAGGTGGCCTAATGGTTACACTGCTGGACTCCACATAGTCGACTGTGGTTCGAGTCCCAGCTCCAGTGGCTTAAAACTCACGCCAGGTGCCTGTGCATATGCGTGTGTGCCCAAAATCCCAAGAGGAGAGTGGAGGAGAGGGGACTGTGGTGTGCCCATCCCCTCTAGGGGGTGATTTCTCACTTTCTGTCTCTGTTTCTGTCTGTCCCTCTGGTGAGTGCATGTGCCTTATAGCAAAAATCTCTCTTAAAAAAAATGATGGTGTGGGTAAAAGAAAATACTGTAAGGGAGAATGTTCGAAATATAACTGCTTAAACTTTCACAAATAATCTGAGATCACCTGCTCTTCTCCATCAAGCTAAAAGTTTAGAATGCACATATAATTCGGCCTAGCAACTCTGCACTGTAGAATTGAACCTTTCCATCAGCTGATTCTAGCAAGGGGCAATTTTGCCCCAGTGGACAATGAGCAATGTCTGGGGACATCGCTGGTTATCTCAAATTGAAGGGGAGACAGGAGGCAGTATTGGTGTCTCACAGACTGAGCTGTGGGGTCCTACTAAGCTTCCTTCATGGCACGAACAACACTTAGACAACTGTCAGGCCCGAATGTCAACAGGGCAGAGATGGAGGATTCAGTGGCTGGCAGCTACACATCAATACATGCAATGCAGCCTTATCTGCAGTAGCAAGACTGGAAACAGGCCAAGTGTCCATCAGTAAGGACTGCCTAATTAAGTAACAGTGAAATAGATTCCACATACTAGAATACTACACAGCCTGCAAAAAAAAAAAACAAAACTGTAGCTTGGCATACGTGCGTATAAAATCCTATCAAGAGCTTCAGTACATAGTGAGTGTGTGGGAGGGAGGGTGAACCAAGGGGCCAGGCAGGGCTGCGGTAGAGGTCCATCTGTATAAAGTGATAAATAGAAAGGGCCTGATCCGTGCTGGTAGAGGCAGAGACTCTGGATGACGACACAAGCTGTAGGCCCCTCTCAAGGGAACTAAAGAAACTTCCTATTGACGTCAGGTACTTTTGAACTGCATAAATTCCCTTTTCTTTCTTTAAACAAGAGCATTGTTTTACTACATTTTACAGAAATCACTGATCAGCTGATCAGATTCAAAAACCAAGAGTCAGGACCAGCAGTTAGCATAATGGCTATGTCACTGGACTCCCACATAGTTGACCATGGTTCAAGTCCCGGACCTGGTGGCTTAAACTCATGCCGGGCGCTTGCGCGTGCATGCCCAAGATTCCGAGAGAAGAATGGAAGAGAAGGGATTGCGGGGGAGGAGGGGGGTGATTTCTCGCTTTCTATCTCTCTGTCTCGCTTTCTATCTCTCTGTTTCTCGCTGTCTGTCTGGCGAGCGCACGCGCCCTATAACAAAAACCTCTCCAAAAAGAAAAAAAAAAAAAACACAAGAGTCACACAGGTGCAATGGGAGTCTCTCTCCCATTTGGCAAGCATTTACTGAGTACCTACTATGCACCAGGTACCACTAGAGGACACAGCAGAAAAAAGACAAGTCCCTGCCCCCGCAGAAGTGACATCTCATGGAAGAGGACAGACAACAAACAAATAAGTAGAAAAGAGTTCTCAAAGTGGGAAGAAGCATTCAAAACAAAAATGAAACCGGATGTTCCTGGATGGGACAGAAGGAGAACTGTGCAAATGTAAATACAGCCGCTCTGAGAAGGTGACATCTGAGTCAAGACCTAAAGGAACAGGGACTAATCCCCTGGGCCCTTCGAATGTCCTGGAAAGTCTGGAGACAGAGACGGCCCAGGGCGGACAGGAGAGCTCGAAGAGCTGGAGCCCATTTGATTACTGCAGCTCAGAGGGAAGCGGCCCTCCTCCTTGGCCTCCTCAAGGGTCCTGCAAGAACTATCTGCACCGTCCGGTGGTTCCTCCTGCGGCTCAGCCAGCTCACCTGGTTGAACTGCTGATGTGTTTTTTTTTTTTTTTTGAGAGATTTTCACTGTAGGGCGTGTGCGCTCGCCAGACAGACAGAGAGAGACATAGAGACAGAAAGCGAGAAATCACCCCCCAGGGGGGATGGTCACGCCACAATCCTTTCTCCTCCATTCTCCTCTCGGGATCTTGGGCACGCACGCACACGCGCCCGTGAACTGCTGATGTTAAAGGCACAGGATTCCGCCTATCGTTACACCTGTGTCCAGGAGTGGCTGAGCAATTTCAAAATAACTGTCTCCTGAGCATATTCTCCAAAGAAACAAAGGTGGTGTCCACCCGAATGACACAGACAGGAATGGTCCTATCAGCTGAGAACTGGGTAAGTCACATATCGACCCACGGGAGAAGGCAGAAGCTCGTGATGGGACATCGCCCCAGTGGAGTACTGCACAGCCAGGTGGACGAATGAGAGCGGGGCGAGCCTTTCAGAAGAGCAAAAGACGCTGTCTCAGCAGAGCGCACTTTCACCCGGAGCTCAAGACCGGGCCAAAAAAGCAGGCAAAATTACCCGTGATACTAGAAGTCAACAGTTACCTCTGGGGGAGGGCTGGCTGAGAGGGGCACGGAAGAGCCAGCAGGGGCAGGGGTAGGGGCAGGGACAAGGGTGGGATGTAGGCCCTGCTTTCGTCTGGGTGGTGGTTACACAGGTGTGCAACCATGTGCAAAAACAAATCACACTTGGCACTTTACTTGTGTCCTTTACTATACATATGGGAGTTATGACTCCTAAAAAGGTAGTTTAAAAGGTAATTTTAAAAAACTGTAATAAGCTGCCATTTAAAATTACAATAAATAATTTTAATAATAGCCTGTAATAAATAAATATAATAAACAAACAGGAGGTGTTCAATAAATAGCTGCTGAACGAATGAATGCATGCACACACACATGTGTAAAGACTTAGGCTTCTGTGTACACACACACACACACACACACACACACACACACACACAACTACACCCATCCTCCAGGGACCAGTCATGCAGTGATCCTGGCTGGGTCCCTTTCTATCACTAAGCCTCAGCTTTCTTAAGCAAAAAGTTAGGTTTAGAATGGTCAGCGTGCAAGGTCACTGTCCAGATTAACATTTGGGGGGCTGTCTTCCTTGACCAAGCCCTCTGTGTACTGCAGATGCTGAGCATCCCAGATACCCACCCTGTCTCCCCATCTCCCCTCAGACAGGACCAGCGGAGCCCCAAGGACTGAAAAGTAGCTTGCAGAGTGAGGTCACCGAGAAAGCCAGGCCCGGTGTGCTGGGCCTCCGCCTGCACACAGAAGGCCTATTGATGTCCACCTCGAACTCTGCAGAGCCACAGCCAAGACGCAGCCGTCCCCAATTACTCATCGGCCCTGCCTGACACTCGATGCCCAATGCAGTGGCAAGGGCGGGGTTGCTGGGAGGGCAGCTGGAGGTGCCAGCTCCCAGGTCACTTGGGAAGGGATTTTCCACTGGCTCCAGGCCAGAGGGCTTGACACAAGGAGGCTGGAAGACAGGGTGGTCAGGTCCAGCAAGGGGAGAAAGTCTTGAGCTGGTGAGCGAGGCCTGGAGCCAATTCCTCCAGAAGAAGAGGCCTCTGGGGATGCAGGGGCAAGCCAGGGCGGGGCGACGCCAGCAGCCAGAGGACAATGTGCCTCCCCTCTGCACCCTCTGAACACTGCCCCAGAAGAGCGAGGGATGGACCAACAGCAGGGACGGTCTGGAAAGGGGCCAGACAAGAGGCCACACACACCTTGACATTCTCCTCCGTGAGGCCCTTCTCCACCGAGTCCACCACGTTCTGCCGGATGCGATGCAGGAATG
>NW_006160120.1:2548259-2557720 GCF_000334495.1 Tupaia belangeri chinensis
GCCTGGGAAGAAAAGCGGAGAGGTGAGTGTCCAGGCCACTGGTCCTCCTGAGGGTGGCCCTAGGAAGGGGCGCAAATACAGATGCTGGCTAGGACCTGGGAGGTGCCACAGTCCAGGGACACTGGCAGGGAACAGCGCATTGAACTCCCTCACTCCTACCCGGCCATCAGTGTTTACTGAGCATCTACTACACCAGCGTCTGTTCAGGCCCTGAATACACCTCAGAGAACACAAAGCCCCACCCTCAAGGAGCCTAGGGCCCAGGGAGATGCATTTGGACCCACTTCATCACCTACAGGTCCGTCTCAGACTACAATTCATTCCCCATTTTTTCATTTTTTCCCTTTCTTTTTAAATATAATTTTTTTGGCCAGAAGATGTATGTGCTTGCCCAACAGAGGTGCAGGAGAGGAAAAGCACCCCCCAACAGAGTGTAGTCATACCACAATCCCTTCTCCATTTCTCCTCATACACACACACACACACACACACACACACAGAGCATGTTTTACAAGCTGCCAGGGTTGGGATTCGAACCAGTCAGTCATGTGAAATTTGATTCTCTTAACCACTACATGATGGGGCCTGCCCTTTTTTTTCCCTTCCTTTAACGTCTAAATAATAGCACATATGCATGAAAGTGAAAAACATTAGGTCATCGCAAAAGTCATGATGTATTTTTCTGTTTTTCTATGCAAAAATGCCCATGACTTTCCGGATGACTCAACATAAAATGTCAGAAACACGAAAGCTTCTGTCCTACACCCCAACCCCCTCCACCTCCCCACCACCCTGAACTACAACTACTGGTGTCTTGGATATCCTTACGGAGAATCTTTAGGCAAAAACAGACACAAGTGTGCATGCACGTGTGTACACAAATACACAATACATACATATACAGCTATTCTTGTTTCCTCTCTTTTGGGGGGGAGAGGTTTTTGCTATAGGGCGTGTGCATTCACCAGAAAGACAGAGAGAGACAGAGAGACAGAGAGCAAGAAATCACCCCCCCAGGGAGGATAGCCACGCCGCAATCCTTTCTCCTCCATTCTCCTCTCTGGATCTTGGACATGCACACATACCCAGCGTAAGTTTAAGCCACCGGGTCCGGGACTCGAATTGTAGTCAACTACATGGGAGTCCAGTGACATAGCCATTATGCCAACTGCTGGTCCCTTGTTTCCTCTTCTTATACACCAAAAAATGCCAACACACGCGGGCTACCTTCACCTGCTCCCTCACTCGGCAAGCCTAGCACACTTCCCAGCCACCACACAGGAGCATCTCCGTGCTCTCTGTTCCCCGGGAGCCTCCTGCATGGGCGGACCCTGGGCCTCCTGCAGTTCTTCCTAGGGGCTCAGGACAGAGCGACCATTCTCAACTCCATGAGGTGGGGCAGACAAGCATGACAACAAGAGGGCCGGAGCAGTGGGGACTGTGGGAAAGGGGAGCGCATCCCACCTAAGGAGGCAACAGCTCACCCCCCAGGTGGACAGGTGGAGGGCAGCCCGCCCAGTATCTCCACACGCTCGGATTATTTTCTTGAGACAAGCCAGAAACTAGGATTTTTCTAAAGAACAGTCGCCCTGTTTTTAAGTATTGGTGAAAGAGCCCTCAGTTACTGCCAGGAGCTGGACTTTAGGGGTGACGTGTAAGAGTGGGGAGACCAGGAAGAAAGGGAGGCAGCTGCACCAAGGATGAGAACTGAGAGATGACAGCAGCCTGGCCCTGGTGTGGGGTGGCAGGGACAGAGAGAGCAGGAGAGCAGCTAAGGAGGTCAGAGGGACAGGGGTGAAATGGGCGTCAGGCAGGAGGGAGAGGTCGGACTCACACCCAAGGGGACTAGGGCCAGGCACCCACAGCAACTCCAGGACGTGGGACCTGGCCCTCCAGTTAACCTGCCAACAGCCACGAAGAGACCCCTGGGGAAAGGAATTCAGGGTCCTGTCACAGCCTCAAGGCCTGTCAGTCACCTGCCCTCCAAGACCAATTACAGCACATGGAGCCTGAAGGGGGGCCCCTGGGGTGAGCACGTGGACTCCCTGTGGCAGGGCCCAGCTGCCTGTTAATTAAGAGCGTGTCTCCTCTGACCACGCTTGTCTGAGGAGATCTGAGTGCAGGAGATGGTGAGGGTGGCCCAAGATAGCACTGGGGTCGGGAAGGCAGGGGCAGGCGGGCAGAGAGGGCTGGACCTCTGCAGGCCCTGTCAGATCCTTCCCGTCAGTCAGCAGTGTGTCCGCGCTGCCATGGGAAGCCTGGCCACCCACTCAGACCCACGGCTCCTAGGAGAGGGTGCCCTGGGGCTCCACACAGTGGGCCACAGAGAGAGAGCAGGGACACAGAGGCAGGCAGTCTGTCTGTCCACACTCACTGCAGGTGACCTCTGCCAGTGCCAGGCTCTAAATCCCATCTATGTGTGGAGGACCCCAGCCTGGTCTTTGCCCCTGGGATCCAGACTCATTTCCAACTGCCAACACAATGCCCGGTGTCCACAGGCACCCAACAGAACTCATCCAAAACCTAACTCCTGACCCTCCCTCGAACCCACAGCACCCATGCTCTCCTTGCCTGATTACTGGCCCCTCTGCTGCACTCAAGGGCTCCAGCCAAAGCCCCCCAGTCACCCTCCACCCCTCGCTTTCTCTGACACCTCATTTCCAATCCATCAGCAAATGCTGTCAGTTCTGCCTGAAAACTGTGGCCACATCTCCCCACCTCCGCTGCCACCCCCAATCCACGCCTCCATCCAGCCTGGTCCCCTGCATCCTCTCAAAGACCCATCCTCCATGCATAGCCAGGAAGATCCTTTTAAATGTGTACAACAGGTCCACAGCTTCAAACACTCCATGGCTTTCCCACTGCATTAAAAAGCAGCCCAAATCCTTCCACGGCCCATTAGGATCTGGTCCTGTTGGCAGCTCTGACCTCGCCTTCCAGCACTCAATTCCCCAGCTCCAGTAATCTTCAGCCATGCCCTCATTCTAGGTCCCTTCTACCTGCCCAACACCTTCCTGCCTCAGGACCTTTGCACATGCTATTCCAGTAACAGGGGGTTCTCCTTCGGTTCTGCCCTGGGCCAACTGCATCTACTAGGTCTTAGCTCAAAATTCACCTCCTCCAAGAAGCTCTCTTTGGGGCCAGCAGGTGGCATGGAGGTGAAGGCAACTGGAACTCACATGGCTGACTACATTAAGTTCAAGTCCTAGACCCAGCAGCTTGAATATCACGCCAGACACATGTGCATGTGTGCCCAGAATCCCAAGAGGAGAATGGGAGAGAAGAGACTATGGCATGGCCATCCTTGCAGGGGGGCGGGGGGGTGGGTGATTTCTCACTTTCCCTCTCTGTCTCTGTCTCTGGCTCTCTCTGGCAAGCACTTGTACCCTATAGCAAAAAAAAAGCTAAAACAAACAGAGCTTTGTTTTCATGCACTTACCACCTTCCTATCTTTTACTAGGAGTCCATTTGACAGATGAGAAAAGTGAGGTTGAGTGAGCTACACTGGATCCTAAGGAAAGGCTGAGATGCGAAGAGAGTGTGGCTGTGAAGAAGCCTTAACCCCCAACTCAACAACAGAGGTCAGGAGTGAAAACTGGCACAACTGGCTTTAAACCACAGATCTTCCTGCTGTGTGACCTGAGCAAAGTGCACTAGCCTCTCTGCGCCTCAGTTTACTCTTCCCAAATATAAGGACCACAGTAATACTGGCCCACCTTCCCAAATGTAATAGGCTAAAGTGAATGGAAACACCATGAAGGCAGGGACCTTGGCTCCCTCATTCCCAGCTGTGTCCTCAGGGCTGGGAGCAGTGCCTGGCACAGTGCAGGTGCTCATACGTCAAGAGAAGGTCTTGCAATGCCCAACACGTGGCAGGAGACTCGACTCGGGCCTTGCAAGTCTGCTGATCTTGCTTTCGGGACAACACATGGAGGGCACAGGGGCTCCTAGCAATGCTTGAACAGGGTCTGGGATATGGGGCAGGAAGTCAAGTTCCCAGCCTCCCCAGAGAGGAGAGAGACAGCGCAGCCTCGCCCAGCACAGCCAGGGAAGTAGGAAGCCTGGAGTACGGCTGGGCTGGCCTAGATTGGGGCTTCCTGTCCTGGTTTCTTCACACGAGCATGGCCACCACTATTGTGCCTGGACAATGGGAGGCTCGGGCCACCCACGGAGGAGCTGCAAACAAGCCAGTGTGATGAGCACAATGGCAGCTCCGCCCGGAAAGAATGGGCAGGGGCTCCGGGCCGGCCTCGTGCTGCCCACAAATGGCATTTCCAGGCGGCACCGACGTCTCCAGCGCTGGCAGGGTGGTTAAAGGGACCTCCAGGGTGGCTCTTTGTCCAAGGCTTGACAGCTTTGGAACCTCAGTCCAAGGCAGCTCTCATCCTAAGAAGCTCTCCTAGACCCGAGACCATTCTCGGATATCCAGGGCTGCCTACATAACCCCGTCCAGCCCGGTATCTCCGTCCCTGCCTGGACCACTCCCCCGTGTCCACCCAAGTCCTCCTATTTTTTATGAGGATGATACTGATGAAATGTGTCAACGGAACAGACAAGGACAGAGAAACACACCAAACACCCACAAATCTATCTCTGTGCAGCTCTAGCAAATCTTAACATTACACTAAATTTGCTTAAAACCATTTGCAAAAGACAAACTATTAAGTCTGGGGCAGGTGTGGACTGGAAAGGGGCACAAAGCAGCCCTGGTTGGGGGGCGAGGGGGATGCTGGAAACACCCTGCCTTGATCTAAGCCATGGTCACACGGATGACTCCATATGCAAAGCCCCGTCTGCGTGAGCTTGATTAGTGCCCTTTACTCAGGTCACCAGGGGAGTATCACACCTCAGTGAAGAGAAGGGAAGAAAGGAGCCACTGGGGAGGCAAGCACCGCCCTCCCTGCAGGGCACCCCACCCCGGCCACGACACTTATTCCCAGGTGTGCCTGTGTTGCTTACCAAACCTGTGAGTAATGAGAGCAATGAGTACTGTTTTGCACACTCATGACATTTCTGTAAATGGCGTGTTTTCACCAACTTGCTTTCCGCACTCAATTTCCCATTTTCCCATTTTTCCGTGTTGGCACCTGCTCCGGAGAGCACCTGCCACCCGGACCCCACCCTCTCCTGCACCACTTTCAGGAGCCAGCACCCAGATCTCTCGGCCCATGAGCCTCCTCAGGTGCAGGTAACCGAAAGGAGCTGCCGTGCAAAGGTAAGTGAGGAAACTGAGGCAAAGACCATCAGCTACACTTCCCCGAGTGCCCCAGTGAGATCAAGTGCCAGAGGCCACGGAGTAACCTGCATGATGACACCGCAGTGTGCTGCCTTCCCGCTGCCTCACTTGCCCACTCTCCTGCAGAGCTTTCTGGAGTGATCTCCCAGGGAGACTACTCACCCTGGAAGAGATCTCAACCTCAGGAGGTGCTTCTCGGGGAATCCACGCTAAGACATAACTCAAGTTGCCCATCTCCTTGCCTGGTAGTTAGGGCTAAACCATGATGAAATCATCACTGCACGGCAGACTGTAGGTGGCTTCAAAGGTCCTTTCTGTGAGTCACGCTACCACAGACAGGTCCACTGAACTTAGATGTTAGAGGTCTAAGTATCACATTTGTCAGAAAAGTCATGACACATTTTTGCATAGAAAAAATACATCATGACTTTTCCAACCATCTAATATATACCTACAGCTACTGGGGTACAGGTGTGCAAATCCTCCTGGGTGACGGATGTGTCCTGGAGCTCAGCTGTCCAAGTTCTTCTGAGTTACCCAAGTCTAATGTCTCACAACGAATTCCCTCAGTGTGTTCCTGGGTCTTTCAGGTCTCGTGTGTGTAAGTTCCACTAGGTGTGGACTGATCAGCTACAGGTTAGGAACACCTCAACTTGCTGGTTAAAGCCAAGTGGTACTAAATGTGATTACAGCAACCCACCCTCCAACCAGCAGTGGATGGGAGTCACACTATTCCACACCTGGAAGGAGACATTTCAATCATGCAACAAACATTTGCTGAGACTTGCAAAGTTCCAACATAGATCCACTTCAATTCCTGCCATTGGCTCTCAGGGGAAATACTGATTGTCAGTATTTGTCAGAAAAGTCATGACATGCTTTTCTATGTTTTTCTATGGAAAAAATGCATTGTGACTTTTCCAACCACCCAATATTTTGGTTCTATTCTACAGATGAGAAACACTGAGCCCCAGAGGTTGAATAGCCTAATGGAGGCCATCCGGCCAGAAACAACACAGCCAAACTTGAACCCAGGACTTGGAGACTCCTGCTTGCTGCTGAGAGGAAGGGACCAGAGAGGCTGCTCACTCACTGGGCTCCTGACCCGAGTGTCCCAGAGCTCCGGGCTGAGCAGAAAGGCACACCACGATTCGCAATTCCTGCCACAACCGGGGGGAGGGAGAGGGCAGCAAAACTGTGGTCCACATCTCCAGCGAGCTCCCCCTGGGCTGTGAGTCACTGGTCTGAGGTCAAACAGCAAGTTGGTGACAAAATACAGAGTAGAACCAGGTCTCCCAATGCCAGGCCAGTCTTGCCCTGCACCCCCTTGCCTTGGCCCGGTGGTTCTTAAGCTAGGGGTATCTGCTCTCCAGAAGACTTGGGGCACCATCTGGAGACACACTCAGTTGTCAAAACTGGGGAGGGCATGTTCTGGCTTCTTGCAGGTGGGGTCAAAGGTCCTGCTAAACACCACCCAGAGCTCAGGCAGCCCCCATGAAGACATAGCTGGCCCAGACACTGAGTGTACCAAGGCACCCTCACCTTAGACAAGCCTTTTTTTTTTTTTAAGAGATTTTTTTTTGCTATAGGGCACATGCGCTCGCCAGACAGACAGAGAGACAGAAAGCAAGAAATCACCCCCCAGGGGAAATGGCCACGCCACAATCCCTTCTCCTCCAGTTTCCTCTCGGGATCTTGGGCACGCACGCACATGCACCAGGTGTGAGTTTAAGCCACCGGGTCCAGGACTTGAACCACAGTCGACTACATGGGAGTCCAGTGATATAGCCATTATGCTAACTGCTGGTCCCAAGACAAGCCTCTGATTAATAAAAGCAGAAAATATCCGACCCCTTTCATGGCCGAGTAGACCCTGACGAGGCGCCTCCCACCCTTCTTGCTCGCTCACTCGGCCCCGGCCACACTGGTCTCCTTTCTGTTTCACCCAGTCTGTCCCCTTCATTCAAGCCTTTACACTGTCTTCCCTCTCCCTATAACCACCCCCTGTTAAGAGGGGAGACCCTTCCTCAAAGAGTCTTCCCAGGGGCCAGTCAGGAGCCCCGTGGTAAAACCATGCTATTCTGCGAGGCTGACTCACACAGGAGGTTCCGAGTTCACTCCGAGTCCTCCCCGAGTCACAGGCACGTGCACGTCTGTGCTCCAGGGCTGGCAGGGCTAGGGCGGGTCACGGCACCAGGACCCTGCTGGGGGTGCCTCTCTCTCTCTCTCTCTCTCTCTCTCTCTCTCAGAAGCAATAAACAAGAGAAAAAAGAGGCCTCCCCTTGGAGCCATACAAAGGAGGATCTCACCACCCCCTGCCCCCACAGCGTCTGAACCTTACACCTCCTGGAAGTTATCCCCTGGCGCTACCTCTGCGGTTTAGGTTAGAGTCGGGTGTTCAGTACCAGCTCCCTGGAGGAAGAGGCAGTTTCTCTCTTCTCAGCCCCTGCAGGTGGCCAAGAGAGACTAGTCTAAGGGGACAGGAAGGGCAGGAGAGAGGGAGGGACACTGAGGAAGGGAGCCCAGAATCAGCTCTGGATGAAAGCCAGGACTGGCTCGGGAGTAGCTGCTGGGATGGTAACATTTTTTACACGAATTATTACACCTCACACTTCTGGGCCTTATTACATGCCAGGTGCCACTCAGTAAGTGCTTTAAGCCCCACACAGCTCTGGAAAGGGCTGTTGCTATTACACCCATTTTACAGAGGAGGGAACTGAGGCCTAGTTTCATAAAGAGCTGGGAGGCAGCAGAGAGAGCCCTTGAACCCAGGCAGACTGTCTTGCTAATGAGTCCCCCAGCCAAGCCCTCACACACCAGGCCACAAGCGGCACCAGCCCTCCAAACAGGTAGCAGCTGCCTTCAGGCTGTCCCCAGACCTGCCATCTGTCTGGAACCGGTGGCCACAGCCTTGGGAGGATAAATCTCTCCCTGGAGATAAGAAAGGACAGAAAGAGGCCCAGAAGTTTCTCTCTGCGACTGACACTGGCAACCTGATCTGCCAGGGGAGAGGGCCCAGTTGCCCCCAAGGACACCCCGCCTTGGCTAGGGTGACCTCATCAGACATATGGTGAAACCTGAGGCGGCCAGGAGACTGACCAGGAGTGTGGCGAGGTGGGGGTGGGGCATCCCCAAACCACAGTAAGGACAAAGGAGAGGGGTCCCTGGGGACCCCAGGCCCCATGTGGTCTGGGTGGCCAGGGTTTTAGGAAGTAGAGTGTCATAGCCCCATGGCAGCCTTGGGATCCAAGGAACAGCAATAAAAGAATGTCATCGTCACAGCCCGATGGGCAGCTGCTCCACGTGGGTGCCCACAGCTCACCGGGGAGGTGGTCCCAGGAAACACCAGCAGGGGAGAGGAGAAGTGGAACAGGGACAAGAAAGCCACGCACAGAGGGGATGAGGTCAAGTCATCACCATGTAACTGGGCTGCAGGATGCACACCAGAGAGTGAGGGAGTCAGGGCATCCATGCACCAAGGCTGCCCATCCCTGGCACTCGGGCCGTCCCTGTAAGTGACCACGCAGCCCCACTGCCCTGACAAAGCCATCAGGAAAGGAACGTAGGTGCCTTAGTGGAAGCTCCATGTGGTGTGCCCTGGAGGATCCAGGGTGTCCAAACGCAGCCTCCCAAAAAAGTGGCCCAGTAAGCACGGGGACCAATTCCCCTCACACAGCTCTGTCGGCCCTGAGGCAAGGGAGTGAAGGTCGCCCCAACAGCTTTGCAGGTGTCTGAGGAGTCGATGTTTTAGGCCGAGGGAACAGCCAGTGCAAAGGCCCTGGGACACGGTCAGTCCTTCCAAGACAACCCTAACTAAAACATCTGTCCCTGTCCTACTCGGTCTTTTTCACCTGCCACCATAGACATTACGTATGGTCATTTATCAGTCTATCCTCCACCCAGCCCACCCGAATGTCACTCCCAGGAAGACAGTGATGTTTGTCCATCTAGGTCCCTGTTGCGTCCTAGAGCCTAGGACTAGACCTCCCACTGTAGATCCTAGATAAACATGTGTTCAGCTGACTAATCTATCGCCCACGGTGGACTAGCCTACAGCCCCACCCAGCTTTTAGGCCCTGATAAAAGGTGCCCAATTCTCACCCAACCCCACCCCAATCTCCACCATGGAGGAAGTTGAAGCAAAACCCAAGTTGCTACAACCTGTTATGAACAGACCTGTTGGAATCGTGGGGGAGGGGGCTGGAGCCACAGAGGGGAAGTGGAC
>NW_006160120.1:2557945-2576003 GCF_000334495.1 Tupaia belangeri chinensis
GCTCTTCCCCACATAGCCCCCTGCTAGGGGCTGGACCTGGCCTGCCATCTTCCCACTCAGTCCTCCAACACAGACTCCATCTGAAGCTACCACATAGTCTCAAGCTGGCCCACAGGCAAATTCAGAAGGCTTTGACAAAATTCAGGCCTAAGTTTGAGTATCAGATTTCCCATTAAAATACCAATTCCCAACTACTTTTGAAACAATGGATGTCTCCAAAGTCCACAGGCTACAGGTGCTGAAGCAGAGTGGCAGCTGCCACCTTTAACCAGGGCAAGTGCTCCCCTGTTTTCCACCATCCAACTTGGTGCTCCACTTTTCTTCCTGCCTGGTCCACTGGGCATGTGAGTATGAGATCCCTATCCTAGACACAGGCTTGGCAAACATGAAGCCTGCCACTTTTTCCTAAACCCTCGCCCAGAGCAGACATCACTAATGGACCACAGATCTTGTCCTGATGATCTTCTCCTTGCTGTTCAGAATTTATCTGCCCTTGCTGTTGTCACCAACACCCATAACATGCATGGTCTGAAATCCTTTCTGCTCGAACCTCCACTTCTGCTCACTCTTTTGGGTCCCTCAGTGAAGAATGGGCTCATGGGAGTGAGGAATTTGCAACCTTGGTACCTTGACACTTGTTAGAAGGTTGCCCTGTGTATTACAGGGTGTCTAGCAGCTTCCCCGACTTCAAATCTCCAGATGCCAGGAGCACCCCTCCTTCTTCTCCCCAGTTGTGGTAACAAAAATGTCTCCGGACCCTGCCCAATGTCCCCTGGGGGCAAAATCAAAAGTTAAGAAAAATAGACTCTAGAGCTATATGTTTGGGGTTCAAATCTTGGGTCGGTCATTTGCTGGCTCCGTGACCCTGGGCAGCTTCCCTGTGTCTCAGTTTCCTCCTCTACGAAATGGGGATAAAATAGGGTACTTGATCACCAAAGAGTAGAGCTTTAAGAAGATGGAAATGTCCTTAAATTAGATGATGGTGACAGTGGCACAACTCTGTGAACTAGAAGCCCTAAACTTCCCATTATATGATGATATGTGAGTTCTCTCTCAATAAGCTGTTATGCAAAAACAGTAAATAAATAAATAATTCTAAAAGGTACCTACAGATTGGGGGATGGGGGCAGGGCATTGTGAGCATTTGCTGAGTGGGGTAAGCGCATTAGTAAGCGCCATACTTCACCCTTATTATCAGCCCCAGCCCTCGCCCATCTGGGGCCTACACAGGCGGGCGGCTGGCAGGAAAAGCCTAAAGTGACCGCGACGCGGTGGCTGGGAACGGGCCCCACTTTGGGTGGTATTTCCCGCCGGAATGTCCCAGACAAAGCAAATCGAGTCCCTGGGGGCCACGAGATGCAGGGCGGGGTGGCTGGACGTCCTGGGGTCCCCGTGCCCGTCTGCAGCAGGACAATGGGTGGAATGTGGTCTCCTCTCGGCGGGGCTGACACTTGACATCTGAAGACAATGACTTTCAAGAGGTTTTGTTTTTTCCTCAGTCCAGCTTTTATTTTTCCATCCCCCCAAACAATTGTTCCCGGGCTGGCGGGTGAGCAGGCCCCATTGGCTTGGAAGGACTGCGTTGGGAGAGTCAGGAAACAATGCACAAAACTGACAGAATGTAAAAATAGTGGCATTCAGGGGACCAGCCTGGGGAGAGGGGTGCCACCGAGGAAATCGGGTTTATTTTTCCCAGAGCCAGCTCAGGCCCCAGGGAGGGAATCCAGGCGGCCATACGGGGCACTGAATGCGGACACCTGCTGCTCAGTCACCCCTCGGGTCTTAATCTGGGGACTGTCAGCTCTGTCCTCACTGCGGCCCACATGCTGCCACACCCCAGACAGCTTCACTCTCTGAAGCCCCAGGGCACACAGCTGGGTGGACGGAGCTGGGATCTGACCACCGGGCCGTCAGAGTCCAGGTGCCGCCCTTCTGCCATGTCCACTCTGACTCCGGCTTGTGCTCTCAGCTTCCCTCTTCCACTCAGCACAGAGCACCACCAGGGAGGTCACCTCCCCCCGCACTGCACTCCACATGGCCAGGTACCTTTGTTCCAGGGCCCAGCACGAGCCTAGGCTCAGGTAAAGGAGGGAGACCTGGCAGGAGAAGCACAAGACAGAGGGGGCCCAGAGTCTGGGGACCTCAGAGAAGCCCCAAGAGCCCCTGACCACTGCACAGGTTGAATAATGACAATCCCTCCCACCCCCCACCCCAGATGTCTACATCCTAATCCAGGGAGCCTCTGTTCCCCTAGGTGGCAAAGAGACTGCAGATGTGATTAAGATAAAGACCTCGAATGGGGGAGGGAATCCTGGGTTATCCAGGTGGGCCTGATGCACTCACAGGATCCCTGAAAGAAAAAGGAGGCAGGAGAGTGTCAGAGTCCGAGAAGGGTTGGAGGACACCTTGCTGCTGGCCTGAAGGTGAAACCACCACCACACCCAAGACCACAGGTGGCCCCTGGACACTGGAAAGACAAGAAATGGATTCTCCCTGAGTCTCCACAGGGAACACGGCTACCAACAGCTCGACTTCACCCCGAAGACTGATTCAGACCTCTGACCTCCAGAACTGCAAGATAATAAACGCATATTGTTCCAGGCCAAGTTCGTGGCAATTGGTTACAACAACCAAGCTCAAGACGCAGACGTGGAAGAAAAATAAGCCTCCACCCGTCTCCACTAATCAGAGCTGAACATAAACCTAGCATTCCATCATTATTAATACAAAATAGACTTTAGACAGATGGTCTAATGAAACAAATTACTGTAATAATTGGGATAATATAAACCATCCTTCACGATGCAGGTCCACTCAGTTCCCGAGTTGAGAAAGCAAAGGCCCTTCGGGAAGACTGGACGAGGAACATGCAAGACGCTGCGCTGTCAGAACTTTGAGGCCTGCGTTGCCAAGGACATGTGGACACGAGACCCATCGTCACGTGTGTGCGGTGCTTACTGCATGGCAATGCCAGGGCTAGGAGGAGGTGACTGCTAGGCTAGGTCCCCAACTCACAGAAAAGGAAACAGAGTCTCTGAGAGGTGGAGTTATTTGCTCAAAGTCACACCAGGAAGGAGGATACAGCCCAACCAAGCCTAGGTCTCTGGGGCTCCAGGGCCAAGACCCTTTCCCATGGGAGTATCCTGCTTCTTGGGTCCAAAAATCAAGAGACTTTAATTAGGGGTTTGGAAGCCGGAGAGCCTAGTGGGATGGCCTGGAGGTGGAAAGACTAGCTCATTTAGCTGTCTGTGGTTCCGGTGACACTACAGGACTTTACGGAATGCCAATGTGGTCACCCACTGCCCTGCCAGAGCCCACCTCAGCTCCCCACTGCTCGGAGAATGACCATCAAAATGGCACCGCAGGACCTGACTCACCAGCCCCACCTCAGTGTACCCCAAACACACCAGCGACCTCCCCACCCCCTGCCCTTCGCCCGGCTGTCCCTCCACCTGCAACATCCTCTCCCTCCCTTCAGCTACTCAACATCGAGCACCTTCCCTGCCCTCCCCAACCAGGGCCTGTGGACAGGCGCCTGGAGCTTCTACCCCTTCTTAGCACCACCATCGCTGCCACGTGCCTTGACCAGTCAACTAATGGCTGCCGACCCCACCAGACGGACACCACTCAGAGGTCGTGCTTGGCCCCAGTTTTATTCTGCTTCTATTCACGCTCTTACTTATTCAGTAACAGCCCCGGCACTTAGCACCATGGTGCCTGACATTCGATACATTTTTGATGAGTGAACAGACAGATGGAGGAGCGGATGGATGGAGAGATGACAGGGAGAGTGAGAAATAGACTCATTCCTCTGGGGCTCAGTTTCCTCACCTATAAATAGGTACATTAGCAGTGCCCAAGGCAATGCTGACTAGGAGGACAGAAGGGACGCTACATTCTAGCTGGCTGATTTGGGGAGGCTGGTTCCTCCTCTCCAGGCCTCCACTTCCGCAGCTGCACGATGGGACAACACAGTGTCCACTACCCCAGACTGCTGGCCTGCTGTCCCAGTGTTGCCCTGCTGGGGACTCACCGTGAGGCCCTGGGGAAGCCCTTCTCACGCTCCTCCTCTGTTCCCCCAGGGCAAGTGGAGTCCCCCGGCTCTGGGGTCAGAGGGTCAAGCCCATACATTCTCGCCATCACCCCCTTTCCATTCCAGCCAGCCCAGTGACAGCCAGGGATTGTGTAAGGGGGTCTTTCAAACAGCTCCTTCCCTGGGGGACCTGACCGTGGGTCAGAAGCGCCAAGGCTCCCAAGAGCCACAGGGAAACTCCCCAAAGAAGGGTCCTAAGGAGATGAGGCTGAGAGCTCTCAGGGCGGGGGTCCTAATGACAGAAGAGCCAGCGCAAGTCCCCACAGGGGAACTGGGGTGTACAGGGTTTCCTCTTCGGTAACACGGAGATTCATTACCTACCTCAGAAGATGAAACAGATAGGGAACCCCAACGGCAGTGCCGTGCCAGCGCGAAAAGCCGGTGCTTCTGATGCCATCACTGAAGCTGTTTTATCTGCCAGTGCACTTCACCACCCACGCTGCACTTCTCAGCCTCTCCCCTGCACCCCACTGCGCTGGCCGCCTGCCTACGCTAGGACACCCCAGCACGTCCCTACCTCGGGCCTTTGCACCTGCACAGGTCGGCTTCAATGCCCCTTCTCAGAGAGCCTACTCTGACCCTCCTGGCTGAAGTAGCCCTTCAACCTTATGCCCAGTCACTGCCAATGGCAACCTCACCTGAAATCCCTTCTAAGCAGGAATCGCACCCTAAACATGCTGGCTCAGGGTCCTTCCCTCCATGGAGCACACAGGCCCAAGGACAGAGGTTTCTGTCTGTTTGAACTCTATCTGCAGCTCCGAGGAGTGAGGCAGACACGCATGAGGACATCCCGGCCTCTGTACTCTCATCTCTGCATGGGTAGGGTAGGACACAGAGCCCCTGTCCCTCAGGGCTCGTCTGAGGAATACAGGAAACAGGACATGGAACAGGGAAAGGAACATGATCAAAACTCAAAAGTCAGAAAGGCACCCAGTGCCATCGCCAGGAGAAGGGATGAATAACTGTCGTGTACCATACAGGGGGACATGTCTCGGCAGCTGACAGAAATCCCACTGACACAGAGCTACGCAAACACACCTCACGGATGTCAGCGAGAGAAGCCAGGCCAGAAAGGGTGCACCTGCGAGACCTCGCCAAGTTCCGAACTGCCAAGTCGCCTCTGTGTGCAGAGGTTTGAAAGTCTTCACTCGGGGCTGGGGACTGACTGGGAGGGGCACACGAGCACCACCACCACCACCACCCCCTCCCCCGGGCAGAGAATGTGCTAGAGCTTCACGGGTGGCGATGCACAGGTGAAGACACAGGGCTGGACACGCAGGCTTGTGCACTCTTCAGTATATAACTATGAACACACCACGATAAAAATAATCCCTTTTATTTTCTCGGCAAAGAGGGGTCATTCCCATCCACCTGGCTCACCCCCCTGCCCATGCACAGGTGGCTTCGGCTCAGGTGCTGACACCAACACATCCCTCCAGCTTCAAGCAGACCAGGACGCACTGCCCTCCCTGCCACAGCCCAGCACCCACGGCTCACACACCCACGAGCCCTGGCTTCTGTGGGGTCCACTGCCAAAGAGATGAGCCACACCCCACACCCCACATGCACCCCTAGCTGCCTCCCCCGCCCGGCTTCTGAGAAGGTGCAAACAGGAAGCCTGTGTCTGCTCTCAGGGCCTGCACAAAAAGGTCGAGGGTGTGCAGGGCAGGGGAAGGGGGCTCCCCGACTGAATGAGAAGTACCTTGAATACCATATGGGGATCCTCTCTGGGCCTGTGACGGGAGTCCGCCATCCACCACAGGCACAGGGACACCCACAAATACTGATTTATTCTACAGTCACTGATGGGGCAAGTCTAGGAGCCTCAGCACTAGGCCAGGCACAGGGGATGCCCCTTAAAGGCAAATCCACAGCATGCTGCTTCCCCGCTTAAAACTCTCTAGCAGGGACCAGCAGATGGTGTAGCGGTTACATCGTTGGACTCCCACACAGTCAACCACGGTTCAAGTCCCAGACTCAGTGGCTTAAAACTCACACTGGGCGTGCCCAAAATCCCGAGAGGAGACTGGAGGAAAAGGGATTGTGACATGGCCAACCCCCCGGAGGTGATTTCTCGCTTTCTTTCCCTCTGTTGCTCTCGGTCACTGCTTCAAGGTCCTACAAGGCCCTGCTTACTCCCTGTCCCCACTCCCCTCTCCCTCATCTCCCTCATTAACTGCCTGATGTTCCATGGGCTTCTGCCCCAGGGCCTTTGCACTGGCTGGTCACCCATCCCTGGGTATTTGTCCCCTCACCTCCATCAGGTCTTTGTCCAGATGTTACCTCCTCAATGAGGCCTGCCCTCCTTCAGAACAGTCAGAATCGTTGGACTCCCACACAGTCAACCACGGTTCAAGTCCCAGACTCAGTGGCTTAAAACTCACACTGGGCGTGCCCAAAATCCCGAGAGGAGACTGGAGGAAAAGGGATTGTGACATGGCCAACCCCCCGGAGGTGATTTCTCGCTTTCTTTCCCTCTGTTGCTCTCGGTCACTGCTTCAAGGTCCTACAAGGCCCTGCTTACTCCCTGTCCC
The DNA here is from genome assembly GCF_000334495.1 of Tupaia belangeri chinensis. Taxonomy (NCBI): domain Eukaryota; kingdom Metazoa; phylum Chordata; class Mammalia; order Scandentia; family Tupaiidae; genus Tupaia; species Tupaia belangeri. Next base: position 2,564,573 of record NW_006160120.1, read on the forward strand.
CACTCCCCTCTCCCTCATCTCCCTCATTAACTGCCTGATGTTCCATGGGCTTCTGCCCCAGGGCCTTTGCACTGGCTGGTCACCCATCCCTGGGTATTTGTCCCCTCACCTCCATCAGGTCTTTGTCCAGATGTTACCTCCTCAATGAGGCCTGCCCTCCTTCAGAACAGTCAGATCTTCCCAGCTCCCAGTCACCCCAAAGCGCTTCCTTTTTCCCCAAGCACGGATCACCCTAAAACACTATAACCTGTTCTTATTTACTATTTTTGTTCTCTATCGTCACTTCAGACACACTGAGATAGGGCTTTGTTTTGTGCACAGCTGTATCCTCAGCAGCAGTGCTTAGGAAATTATTTATACATCAGCCCAATTTCTGCTATAAATATGTTATCTTCACAATTTGAAAAGCACAATCATAACCTGGTTTCAAACCCTGGTAAGGGGCCATCCCTAGATCAGCAGGTCTGATGCCCAAGGGGTGGGTGTAAGAATTACCCGGGGAGCTTTTCAGAAAACCACACTTACCCCGGAAATTCTAATCTGACTTAAGGTCTGGGGAAATCAAGGGAATCTGCTTCTTTAAAAATTCTCAGATAACCCTGAAGGGCTCAAAGGCTCACAGGAAACTTAGCAGGAGGCAGATGGACAGGGAGGGCTGCTCAGAGGAGGATGCCAGGGAGGATCCTGAGGGGGACCTTGACAAACAGGCAAGATCTGGCCAAGCAGAACTGAGGAAGGACGGGAATCAGGACCCGGATTTGCAGATCTTCAGAATCACAAGGCAACCCTGGGACCGCCTGATTCATGACCTCTTAGGCTTGGTCGGAGCTGCGATCACTTGGAGGACTCAGTAAAATGGCGATTCCTAGACCTTGACCTTTGGTGGGACAGGGAAGAGCCGGGGCACCTGCATTTCTTTTTTCTTTTTTTTTTCATTTGACCAGAAAGAGACACACAGAGAGAGAAAGGGAGAAAGCAAGCCGCCAGGGCTGGGACTCAAACGGCGGTCAGCCACGTGGGAGTCAGCACCTTAACCACCACACCACTGGCCTGCCCCAGCACCTGCATTTGTGATGTGCTCCCCCAGGTGCCCGAAATGGACACGGGGTTTAGGGAGGGCTGGTTGACTCTGTTAGGGTTCAGTGTGTACCGTCCCCCTTCATCATGAAAACTGATCAAAGCCTCGTAAGAAAATGAAACCCTCACTCCAACATGCCCAGTGTTCGTTCCTGGGCATGTCGCTTCCCGCAGCTCTCCCTGACTATCTTAGTATGGCTGGCACCACAGGCCGTAGGTGATCTGGGGTGTCACCTTCCCATTCCACTGTCTGCAGGGGCTGAGGAAGTGGGCATGGCTACGTAGCTAACCTTACTTCCCGTTTCAGGACCTTCAGGAAGTTCCACCTTTGAGCTTCAAGTAAATATCAGTTGGGGTATGGGCAAAGAAACAATAATCCTCAAAACAGTATCGTGTCGGTGACACACTGCTGCTCACACGCATCTAGCGACGTCCCGCCACCCCCACCTCCTGCGCTTACAACTGGTTTCAGTTAGATTCCAAAGTGAGATCCCCGGAGGATTCAGAGACATCACTGTTGGGGAGACTCTTGCTGTCTCTGCAAATGTTTCACCAAAGACTTTGTACCAATTGGCTGCCTTGAAATGATGCCAGTGGCAACCGTTTGAGCCTTGTCGGTAGTGCAGGCCCACCACCCTACAGAGCAGGAGCCCGATCCCGGGAGTTGACTGTGAACCAGGTCCTGCTGGCCACTGCCCATGAGCTCCTCCGGCGTGAACTCACGGAGTCCTCGTGCCCCCCATGAGCTGGCTGCAAGGCTGCACAGAGACGCACAGCGAGCGCTCAGCACCGCCTCTCCACCGCCTTGGCCAGACTTTCCTATCAAAGGGATTTATCCATCCACATCGTAGAGCAAAATTTTGGGCCCTGAAAGCTGGGCCAAGTTTCTTGGGGGGCACAGGTGTGGCCCAACCCACACCCCCAAAGTGGGCCAGAGGGGTCATCAGCTCACGCTGTGGGGAGCTGTTCTTGGCAATGAGGCCAGCCCTTGTCCCTGTGACACCAAGAGACTCTCTGTGCCACCCTGCACCCTGTGTGTCCCAGGGCCGGGGGCCGAGGCCAGGGAAACGGAGCTGAGAACTACCGGCTAAAGGAAGGCAAGGTCTGCGGAGTCGTCCGTGAGAGAGATGGTGCCCTAGGAGGACGCCACCCCGGTGCCCCAGATATTGCCCTGGCCACCTGTCATAGGACACAGCCCAGAACCTGCCCTCTGTTCCCTTTTTCTCTTTGAGGAACTTCTCCCCATGCTGAGCTGAAAAGGAAGTCGGCAACCCAGCAAGAGGAAAGGTGCCAACAGCGCGAGTCATTCGTGTCTGCCGAGGAAAGAGGAAGCGGAGCCAGGGCTGGGCCGGGGCTCGTCCTCAGATGGCTGGGGCAGAGAGCCAGGGCAGACGGAGAAGTCTGCAGAAATCAAACGACTCTACCCAGTGGCCACGTGTCCACCAGCCAGTCACGACCCTCGCTGGCCTCAGTCCTGCTCACCTGTAAAATGGGCAGGAGCTACTCTGAAGATTTCCATACGAGAAGACCCGTAAAGTTCTTACTAGCACAGGGCCCAGTACACAGGAGGTGCTCAAATAAATGCCCATGACATCAGTAAATTCAAGCATTTCATCCGGGTGATAACATCCTGCCAGAGCCTCCTCTGGCTGAGCTGGGACCCTGCTCACAGGCCTTCAAGTGCCACATCACCCCCTTTTCTCTGTGTAAGGTGGGAGCCATGGAAGGTTCTGAGCAGGGCAGGGACTGGATCTGACTTAGGCTCCAACAGGACCGTGCGGCCATGTGTGGGAAGGGCCTGCAGTGGGAAAGGCCAGGAGGAGGCCCCTGTGAGAGTGTAGGCAGGGGTGGTGGACACGCCCAGGGTGGTTGTGAGACGTGCGGATTCTAGAGTAATCTGAAAGCCCAGCCCTAGGGATTTGCTGAGAGTTGGCGTATACGGGAGGAGAGAGAGAAGTCGAGACTGCCATTCTGGTTTCTGGTCCTGGACATTGCAGGATGGAGGTTACTTTTTCTGAGACAGGAAAGACCGTGGCATGGGCGGAGGGGAGGGTTAGAGTGAGAGTTCAATTTGGGACATTTTAAGACTCTGCCCTCACACAAGCCAATCTGGAGAGAGAGACAGACCCTCAGTCAATAAATCCTCGCTCAATGTGGTTTCAATTGCTGAGCTCTAGGAGGCAGGTCTAGGCGAGGTGACCCAGGCAGAGCATTCAGGGAAGGCTGCCTGGAGGAGGGATCTCAGAGCTAGAAATGAGTGAGGAAGGGGGTGAAATCTGCTACCTCCATGTGTCCCACTCCATCTCCCACTTCACACCCAATGGGGACGAGCCCAGAGAGGAAGGCAGTGCGGCTCCTGAGGAGCAAGCTCTGGGGTCAGACAGAACTAGGTTCAAATCCAGACCTGCCACTCCTTGTGTAGCCTCGAGTTGATGATTTTACCCCTCTGCCTCGTTTCCTCATCCATAGAAGAGGCGATTGTGCCACACCATGACCTGGCATGAGACTCTGGAAACCCAGAGAGACGCCCAGGTCCTTGTCCAGCCCCAGAGCCCTCCCAGCCTCAGTGAGAGGCTGCTTTGTCAGGGAGGCTGGAAGGAGCTGGGGCAGGCAGTGGCTGGACCCTCAGGGCTAAAACCACAGGGCCTCCCGCCCTGCCGCTGCTCTGGCCAGGCACAGGCGGCCCTGTGGGGATTTTCCATCAGATCAGAGTAGGAACTCTGCAGAACAGCAGCCCCCAGCCTGCCACGGGGTAGGGGTGTTTTTCCAGAGTGAGGTCGAGTTTAGCCTTCAACAGCCATGTAGGGTGGCAGGGTGGCTGCCCTCTGAAAAAGAGGCACGGGGACTAGCAGATGGTGTGGTTGTTAAGGTACTTGACGCCCACATGACTGATGGCAGTTCGAATCCTACACCTGGCTTGCTGTCTAGCTTTCTCTCTCCCTCTCTCTCTCTGGCCAAATTATAAATTAATCAATTATTTTTTTTTTTAAACAAAAAGAACATAAAGCTTTAAAAAGAAAAGAGGCACAGGGACTGGCTTTAAAACGAAAAGAGGCACGGGGACCGGTCAGCTCATGGTCAGCAGCAGGGTTGGGTGATGGGAACACCGCAGGCAGGGGCGAGACACAGGCTCGCAGAAGAGTCGGCCAGCAGGGGCTGCCTCGCCAGAGCTGAGGAGCAAAGTGCTGCCCACTGACCAGTCCCCGTTAGAGGCAAGTCCAGCAGGAAAGAGGGAGAGGAAGCAGCATGATGGATGCGATTTTAATTGCCATGTCCAGCAAAGGCCTCTCTGAGGAGGCGACGTCGGGCTGAGACCTGAAGCGAGGAAGGGAGTGAGCGCTGGGCTACCAGCTCTGCAGAGCGCAGCCCGGGCTGCGGATGGCAAGTGCAAAGGCCCCCAGGCAGGGCCACGTGGTATGTCTGAGGACACCTGGCTGGAGCAAGGTAAACAGGCACAGAAGAACTGGGAAAGGTGACCCAGGGAAGAGACTCAGGGACACAGGCAGGAGCGGATGCAGAGGCCTGAACGAGCAGGCTAAGCAGACGGAATTCTGTCCGAAGCGCAGTGGCAGAGGCCCTGAGGAAAAGGTCCAGGAGTCAGAGGCAGATCGAGCATCGGTCCTCAGGGTCAGAGGGCGTGTGCAGCCCATCCCCGCTGGCAGGACAGAGGACTCCCAGGCCTGACCTTGGAATCGCTCCCGCACCTCCCTGAGCCTCACTGTCCCTGTCCTCATCAGACTCCTCCAAGGAGGACTATGGCTGAGACAGTGAAGCTGGAGGCTGAGTCATTTGGGCCCCAACCTCACAGCTGCTCAGACCTCTTCACTCCAAGCACCTCCGTGATTCCAACAGCACCCACTGCAACGGGGACACTGGGCCCAATACCCAGCCCCCCAGTCTGCCTGAAACAGGCTCTCAGGCCAAGGTATCTGAGGAGGCAGCGCCTGGCAACTAGAGGCCTGCCTGGCAACGGCAAGCTGGGATGGCAGCTGGACTCTATGGCAACCAGCAGCTGAGGCCCAGGGGGTGGGGGGCCAGGCACTACTCTGGAGGGGTGAGTCCATGGTGGGGGCTTCCCAGACGCCTCTCTGGAGCAGCATGACTCACGGGCTCAGGAAACTTAGCAGGCCCCGGATTCCAGAGCACTGCTTGGAGGACAGGGCTACGCTGTCTACTTAGAAACTGACCGGCGCTGGGTCCCTGGGGGTGCCTTTGCATCACCAACCACCCACTCTCCTCCCTCGAAGTGAGACCAATACCGGTCACGCAGGGGCGTGGAGAGCCCAGCACTAATACTTAAACCTAAGAACCACCAGCTCCTGGGAGCACTTACTCAGCCTGGCTCCGTGCTGCGTACTTTGTGTACATCATCTCATTTAATTCTCCCAACGAGCTCCGGAGAATCCCATTTTACGGGTGAGAAAACTGAGTCCCTGAGGAACTACATCACACACACAGGTAGCAAGTGGCAGAGTCAGAGGCTGCCCTCCACACTGGCCCTCGAACCCGTGCCATCATCACGTCTGCGATCTCAGAAGGGCTTCTCCTACCCTGGGTCTACCAAGAAGGGCCTCCATCGTTTCCATCACTGCAATGGCCATCGTAATTGCTCACGGGACTGAGCGTGTCATGTGTGCTGGGCACCCTGCTGCGATAGCCACATAAGCAGCAGGACCCTGTGAAGCAGCCACCCTACAGCCTTTATACAGAGAAGCCAACTGAGGCACAGGGAAGCACACTAACTAGATTAAAAAGGCCCCCCCAGGAAGGAGTGAGACTGCAGCTCGAATCAGGCTTTCTGCACCAAAACCCACCCCACCATGCCAGTCATGTAGTGGGCATTTGATCAGCATGAGCTGGTCTGACCAGGGGCGGGCCTCAGAGCCCCCAGTTCCCCAACTCTCCAGTCCCAAGCCTGAGGTCCTGCGGCCCCTGGCCACACCCTCCTCCTCCTGAGGGTGAGACAGCTAGACAAGGGCACAGAAGGCTGTGAAACCCCAGTGTCCCACTGTAGTGGACACTTGTCCCACTGTGTTACCTGCAGAGAGGAGCTGCAGGGGAATAAGCAGCTCTGTAAGGTCACATCACAAGTACCTGAGGCCAAAGCTGACAACTAGAACAGTCGGGTAGGAAGGTGAGCACCTGCAATCCTGCCTGCTCTCGGCGGGTGAACAGTCTCAGGACAGCCAGAACACACGTGGATTCTGACACAGAAACCACGGGCCTTCAGGTCTCTGCAAAGCCAGGCCCCAGGTAGCACCACCACCTGGGAGGCCGGAAGCCGCACAGGAGGCCTGGTTCAGTGCCCATGCCAACCTGAACATGCCAGGCAGAGGAGCACATGCCTGCAAACCCAGCTAACTGGGAGGCTGGGACAGGAGGAGCGTGACACAGCAAGACCCTGTCAGAGACACTTTTCTCCGTCTCTGGTTGGTCCCTTCTTTCTCCTCCTTTCTCTCCCCCATCTCTCATAGAGAAAAACAAAGTGACATAAAGCTCTGACTGGAACTGGGATTGCACCCTCATCATCATCAGGAATATCAGTATTTCAGATCCCATAGCTAGAGCGGCCCAAGAAGCCTACAGTGCAGACACCGACGCCCACAGTGGCTTGGTGGCAGGTGAATGCATGAAGCTGGCAGGTGCCATCCAAAAGGAAGGGTGGGACTGGGGCAAACTCGAAAGCAGATGCACATCTAAAGGGGCGGCCCTACTCTGCTCCAAGCAAATGTCATCAAGGAAAATACACACTCGTCAGTGTGCCTAGAGAAACTGGAAATCCTGCTCTCTTCAGCAATTTTCCAACTTCTAAAAGCCTGGGCTGGTTCGTTCTAAAATGCATATGAAAAGGCAAAGAAACTACAAGAGCCACAACAATTTTAAAAAAGAACAGTGTTGGAGAACTCAGACTGCCCAATTTTAAGAATTTCTATAGGGTAGGCAGGTGGTACGAAGTTAAGGCAGCTGGATCCTTTATGTCCCGTTGTGTGGTTTGAGTCCTAGACCCAGTGGCTTAAAAAACACGCTGGGTGCATGTGTATGCACGCCCAAAATCCCAAAAGGAAAATGGAGGAGAGGAGACTGTGGCATGGCCATCCTCCTCCTGCCCAGGAGAAGATACACTTTCTCTTTCTCTCTCCCCCATCTGTCTCTCCAGCAAGCACACATGCCCTATAGCAAAAACTAAAAATAATAATAATAATTTTTTTAATTATTATAAAGTTCCAGTAATGATGATGATATGGTCCTGGCAAAAGGGCAGACATGTAAATCAATGGGACGGAATGAAGCCCAGAAGTAGACCCACATAAATATTGCCATTTGCTTTTTAACAAAGATACAAAAGCAATATAAAATAGGAAGGACAGTATTTTCAATAAATGGTACTAGAACAATTAGACATGATAAGCAGATTAATGAATCTCAATATAAACTACAAAAATTAACTCAAAGTAGATCACAGATCTAAATACAAAATGTAGAACTATAAAACTTTTAGAAGAAAACATAGGGGGAAATCTTTGTGACCTCAGATTTAGCAAAGAAGTCTCAGATGGGACATTAAGAACAAGATTCATAAAAGAAGAGTGATAAGCTAGAACAAAATTAAACCCTTTGCTATGCAAAAGATACTGTGATGAAAACAAAAAGACAAACTGCAGAATGGGGGAAAATATTTACAATGATATTTCTGACAAAGGGCTTATATCCAGAATATAATATGCTAAATTCAACAAGGAAAACAACTTAAAAACTGGATAAAAGAAAAACTTAAACATACACATCACAAAAGGGGATATGTATGTGAAAAAAATACTCAATGATCACTAGCTATTGGGGAAATGTGAATTAAAACTACAAAGAGATACCGCTACTTCACTACTATTAGGATAGCTTGAAAAGAAACTGCCAATACCAAGTGCTGACAGGGCGGTAGAAGCGCAGAATCTCTATATATTTCTAGAGAGAAAGCAAAATGTACAGCATCTTTGGAAAATAATTTGGCAGCTTCTCATTAAGTTAAACATCTACTTACCACAAGACCAATAATCTGACTTGTCTGTTTACCCAAAAGAAATGAAAACTTACATACATACCAAAAGTTGTACACAATATTTATAGCAGCTCTGTCAATCATCAAAAACTAGAAACAGTTGATATGCCCGTCAACAGGTGAATGTGTTCACAAACCATGGTACATTCAAGCAATGGAATACCACTTGGCCAAGAGAAATGACTGACAATTTATACACATGACACCACGATAAACCAAAAAGCTTTATGTTGAGCAAAAGAAGCCAGTCTCAAAAGACTGCCTACTATAAAATTCCATGTTTTATAGTTATGTTCATACAGATATGTTTTAGGAAAGGCAAAATTGGAAGGACAGAAAGCAGATGGGTGGCTGTCAGAGAGAACAGACAGGGTCAGGGTTTGACTACTAAGTGGCTCAAAGGCAAGAAAAAGAAGGAGAACAAAAGGATGAAGGCATGTTGAAAGGGCACAGACATCAACTGGAAAGAATTCTTGGAACAACTTAAATAACAAAATAAATAATGACGGTACTGGATTACAGTAATTTAACAAGTGAATGAGTAAATAAGTAAATAGGGGAGAATTCTTCTGTTCAGAAGGATTCCAACTAAGAAACATGGAAGGAATAAAGGAAACAGCATCACTGTTGGAACACAGTAAGATAGGAACAGGCAAGATCCACTAATAAATGCTAATATTAGCGGACAAAGGTTCATAAAATAGCAAGGCATTTCTACAGTCTCAAAGACTCTCCCCTAAAATATCTAGTAATTGCAAAGGAAGAAACAGTGACTTTTCCATGGATATTCCTGGCTTTCACCATCTTAGCTACATGATGGTGGCCAATATCACCTCTCAGGACCAGCAGTGGGCATAGTGGCTATGTTGCTGGACTCCCATGTAGTTGACAGCAGCTCAGGTCCCCAACCCAGTGGCTTAAAATCAACCCAGGCACATGTGCATGCATGCCCAAGATCCCGAGAGGAGAATGGAGGAGAAGGGATTGTGACGTGGCCATCCCTCTGGGGGGGGGTGATTTCTCACTTTCTGTCTCTATCTCTTTGATGAGAGCACATGCCCTATAGCAAAAAACTCTCAAAAAAAAAATCTATCACCTCTCATACATATCAATGTCATGTGTTGTTGACATGATACACTGAGAAGGACATATCACCCCTGGGTACCCCTCCTATTCATGTGCAACCTCAAACTCAAAGGGGGAGATGGTCTACAAAATGCCTGACCAGGACTTCAAAACCATCAAGGTCATGAAAGACAAGGAAAGACAAGGAACCTCTCAAAGACAAGAGCAGACCAAGGAGATGGGATATCTAAAGGCAACGTGGCACCCCAGGTTGGATCCTGGGAAGAAAGACCTCATTGAGAAGACTGGTGAGATCCTAATAAATTCTGCAGCTTCATTAATAACACCACACCACACGGTCTCTCTGTGCTGAGATCACGGTACGTGTTTACCTACAATGTACACATTGGGGAGTGGAGGGCGGGCAGGATTCTGCACTGAAGTCTCCCTGCGGGTGAAGTCATCTGGAGCCTGGACGATGCACTCTCGTAGCCTGGGGCAAGTCTCAGGTCTCTACTGGCTGCTGGCTGGGGCCTCTGCTCCTCACCCCACAGCTTCTCCATGGAGCTGCCGGAGTGGCCTCACAACATGGCGTCCACCTCCACAGAGCAAGTGGGCCAAGAGACAGAGAGAAAGCGCCTGCCACAATGCCTTTTACGACCTAGATTCTAAGTCACTTCCTCCTCCTTGTGATTCTTCCATTCCTTAGAGGCAAGTCACAAAGTCCACTCTACACGCAAGGGATGAGAAAGATCAAAGACATGTGGGGATTTGGTGGGGACCTGGGGGCCATCTTGGGGACTGCCTATCGCACAGACCAAATCCTCATGGGATAAGGAATTTATTGCAACAACCAAACAACGATAGCTAATATTTACTATGTGCTCAGTCCATGCTGGGGTTTTACGGGTGAACGCCAACTCCAAAGCAATCCTGGGAGGTGGGATTACAGCTTCAGCTATTACTGCCAGATCCTACCACTTCTTCCACAGTCGCTCTATAAGTTCTTGTGCATTTTCTAGTCTTTAAGGAAAGCCAAGACTGAGGAGGTGAACACTGAGGAGGCGCCTGGGTTCTGGTCCATTCTTAAAGAAACAGACCAGTGATGACCTAGGGAAAAGCATTCCGCAGAGGGAAGTGCGGGTACGAAGGTCCTGAGACAGGGGTGGCCACTGTTTGCTGGAGGGCTACAGAAGGCTCCCCTGCTATGGAGGAGCGAGGAGGCGAGAAGGTGGAGGGTCAGGTAGACACGACCACCATGAAGACTCAGAGCTCATGGGAGACATAAGGAACAAGAGGTTCTGCCTCCAGAGAATGAAAGCCCTGGAGAAATCTCCTGAGCCCTGGCAACCCTCAAGGGCAAAAGGGACCTGTTCCTGGGCTGTCTAGGGCCCCAGGGGAGAACACTGGGCATTCACTGTGATGACCAGAGCCCGTTCTCTCCCCAGCAGGTCCCGGGGGATGGCCCTGCCTCCTCTGCCAGGGCCATGTCTACCTGCACACACTAGCCACATGCTCACAATGCCTCGCCCCACTTTCTGCACTCCTGGGGCCAAAACCCCAACCACTGTCCAGGGACCCCAGCTCCCAGGACCCTTCCAGCTTAAGGTTAGCATCCAAAGGGGAGGGCCTGCTCCGCCTGTCTCCCAGGGCAGATTCCAGGGCTGTTTCCGATACCCTCTGAGCAGCCTGGGGAGGGCCTAGGCCAGCCCTGGCAGCGTCCACACAGGTCACCCAGTCAACAAGGAACAAAGAAGAAAGTAAACTTCGGGCTCCATGTCTACTTCAGGCTCCTGTTAAAATGGTAAGAAAGGGCCTCATCAAATGTGGTCGTAAACGCCTTTGGATGGTCTGGCTTGAAAGAGGGCCTGGTCAGAGGAAGTCCTCTAAGCAGGTCAACTTTGAGCACACAACTGAGGGCGACGAGACCACGCCATAGGGTTGTCTGGGCAAAGGACTTTGCAGGCAGAGGGAGCAGCACAGGCAGTGTACGGAGGCAGGATCATGTCTCAAGGGTCCATGGAGCAGAAGCCTCGAGAAAGGACTCCGGCTCTTCCTCTAAGTGAGGGGAGGGCCCTGGTAGGGTAAGTGCCGGCCCCTTAGGGAGGACAGATGAGCAATGACAGCAAAATCTGAAACCCACATGTCCCAAGAGGAAGGAGACTACGAGACACCAGCTCTGGGGGCCCAGAGAAGGAGGCTGGGGAAGAATTGGAGAGAGTGAGAGAGGGAAAG
>NW_006160120.1:2576096-2586319 GCF_000334495.1 Tupaia belangeri chinensis
GGGAAAGAGGAATGGGGAGAGGGAGAAGAGGGAAGACAGGAGGGGGAGAAGAAAGAGAGGAAAGGGAGTGGGCAGGGGAAGGGAGGAGGAGGAGTGGAAGGGTAAGAGGTCAACCCTGACCCCCGGCCCTCCCAGCCCCCCTCTTCCATGGCATACTCCCAGAACCTCTCAAAAGCCCCCTTGAGCTCAGGGTGTTGGGGACCCTCTGGAGACCATTCCCTGGGCCTCACTGGTGGCCAGAGACCTCCAGTGAAGGATGCAAGAAGCAGGGTGGCAGGCGTCGCCACGCCCTCCTTCCTCACCATGGTGACAGTGCTAGGCACCCACCGACCCTCAGCCCCTCTGCCCAGCCCTCACTGGAGGGAGGGAGGCTGGGAGAATTCCTTCCTTCGGCCCTGGAGACAGAGCCAGCGCTGTGTGCTCCACCCCACACCCCAGCACTGCGGTCACTCAGGAAGCACGGATCTCATACCACGTAAAAGCCGGGGCCAGCTGTCCAATGACTCCTGCTCAAAGCAGAGGCATCATAAATGCCCTTCATTTAAATTAAAAAAAGAAAGGCTGAATCCAAGAGATGACACTCAGGAGTGTTCGAAGGAGCAGCAGGTGCCAGATGCCAGCAGGCAGCGAACACGCCAGGCCGGCGTCAGCATCCGCGAGAGGCTGTTGAAAGGCTGAGCACTTGCTGGCCCGTTTGCTCTTTCTGTTGCTCACCAAATGATGGATTTCTATGAAGGGAAAAGCTTCTTTGCAAGGCACTTTATAAGCAGATCTAGAGGCTAGGAGAAAGATGAAGGAAACCCCGAAAGAAAAGTCTGGTTGCAAAATGTTTGTAAAAGAAAAAAGAAAAAAAAAAGTTTTTAATGGAAGAACACCCCTTGATGCATTTTAAAGTCTCATTTTGAAAAATGATCAAAACACTGGTTTTTCCCAAACATCACAAATGACAAGTGGCCACCAGATGCCGGGGTCGGGAAATATGGCTGTGGTTTATTTTCTTTGTTTGTAAGAAACTTAAAAATTAGGGAAGTTGCAAATACCCAAGCAAAGAATACATAGAAAAACTGCCTACGTGGTGACTAAACTGGACTTGCCGGCAGCCAGTGGCTTGGAGACGAATGTGCCCAGAAAGCAAACATCTGACACTGGCCTTGGGGGCCGCGGAGAAGGTATACAACCCAAACCGAACTCCTCATGGGCTTGATGTATGTAAATGACCCGTGGGAAGTTTTCAATAAGCCCAGAACATTTTACTGCTAAGGCAGCCGCCACCACCCAGGGAACAGGCGGGCAGAGTCCTAGAGCTTTCTGCAGGATGGAGGGCAGATGTTTGGGGATATGATGTAACCTGGGTGATGTGAATTCATCCAAGAGTGAGTCATAGAAGCAACCCTCAAATGTCCCTCAGAAACCTCAGCTGCAGAATACGGTGGTTGGACCCAAAGGCCTATCTGCTCACCACTGAATAGGAAACTCCCCTTTCAAACAGGCTCTGTCCTACCCATGGGGATAGGCATCTCACCTCGGCCACCTGCTTCTTCTCCCCTTTTTGGAGAAATGCACCTGATGCTGTTTGGGGTTGTTGTCCATCCCCCTCCTATGCCACACAGGAAAGAGAGTAAAGCTAAGTCTTCGTACACTGAGCCCCCGGATCAAACCACACCTGAAGCTGATAGCCAAGCTTCATGAGCTGTTACGTTTCCTCTCTTCTTTCTTTCTTTCTTTTTTTTTGAGAGAGACAGAGAGACAGAAAGCAAGAAATCACCCCCCAGGGGGGATAGCCACGCTGCAATCCCTTCTTCTCCATTCTCCTTTCAGGATCTTGGGCACGCACGCACACGCTCCCGGCGTGTTTTAAGCCACCGGGTCCGGGACGTGAACCACAGTGAGTCCAGCGACAGAGCCATTACGCTAACTGCTGGTCCCATGTTTCCTCTCTTCTTTAAGCCAGCTTGGTTTGGGTTTGCAGTCTCTTGTCACTGTATGTGTATACTTGTTTATTTGTCCACTGCCTGTCCCTGCCTGTCCACCATGCAAGGATTAAATAAAACCCTCACTTTAGCTAAAGCTTAGATGTGCAGGTATGTCCACACCTTCCAAATAAGCACCAATTCAGAATGGAAAGTTCTTTCAGTATCATCCATAAGGCAAGTTACAGGCATCAGGCTTTACCCACTCACAGTGCAAGCCAGAACCCGCATCCTCAACGTCTCTACCCCCTTCATCGCCAGGACGCCCTGCTGAGCCCTCCCCTCCCAGAGCTCTTCTGGATCATGATGAGGATGATGACGATGATGAGGATGAAACAGTCAGAGCTTTCTGGGCACTCAGCATGGGCCAGCAGGCCTCGCTCTGAGCACCCCACGTATCTCGCTAACACAGCACCCGAGATAAGGTAATCCCCACGCTACAGGTGAGGAGACAGAGCCGAGAACGGTATGTCACCTGTCCAGGGCCACACAGCCCATCTGCAAGGCCAGGCTCTCAGTTCCCACACACCACCCGCACACATCAGCCCTTTCCTAGACATGGCTGGTCCAAACCACCCCAGCCCCAGTGGCACAGGGCTCCCTGACTCCGCACTGTCCTCATCGGCCGCTTCTCTGCTGCCTAGTCACACTCAGCCTCAGCCTCTCTGGACCACAAATCAGGTCACGTCTCTCCTCTGCTCCAGCGGCTTCCTTCATGTGGAAAATGAAGTCCAAAGTTTTCACCATGGCCCATGAGGCCACCTAAGGTCTCGTCGCTGGCATCCTCTCCTTGCAACAGTACTCCAGCCACACCGGGCTCCACGCCATGGTCAAACCCTGCCCCAGGGCTTCTGGGTCTGCTGTTCCCTTTGCCTGGAAGCTTCCCCCACCCCAGGTGCTAGCGTGAACCTCTTATAGACCTCCATGCAAACCTCACTTGCTCCGTGAGGCCCCACCGGCTCAGTGTCAGAACAGCACTCACCACCCCTGCACTCCTTGGCCCCATCCCTGCCTTATTTTTCTCCCTAACAGCTATTGCTGAGCGGCACTGTATGCACGTACTTGTTTATTTGTCCACTGCCTGTCCCCTGCCCAGATGCCATATTCCTGAGGTCAAGGACTCTCAGTCTTATTCACTGTCATAGCGCCTAGAGCGGGAGGCAGGTGCTCAAAGGCGTTCTGGAATGAATGTGCGAAAACACAATTGTGTATTCTCTCCATCCGTTTTGGGGTACACCAACCTCAGTCTCCCTATGCGTGGATCATAGTGAGACACATATGAGTCCGTGGATAAGAGGAAGGAGGGGGCCTCCACCCTGCACACAGGTGCACAGCTTGGAGCACGCAGGTCCCGAGGCTGCTGTAAGAGCCACTCAAAGCTTATGAGTCTCCCCCAATCCAGCGCCTCCTGGAAAAGCTCTTCTCCATCTTGAAGTCTCCCACCCAGATGCTCAGGTGGGATGCTCAGATTCTCAGGGCGTGCTCCAGGTGAGAAGAGGGAGGCCAGTGAGGAGGGGCTCACCCTAGGGGTATGCGAGTGCGGGCAGCCTCAGAGGAGCTCCTCCCTATATCGCCTGCCTGGGTACCCCCGCACCTCCCCCTCTGGACTCCTGGCCCTTCCTGCATAGCCAACCCCAGCAAAGCCTGAAGGTCTCACCTCCTAAGAACACGGGAGCAGCCTCTGCACTCTCTTCTCTGCCCCTCCCTGGTTGGAGCCACCATCACCTCCCACCTGGACTACCACAGCGCCTCCTCCCCACTGCCTGCTGCCCCTCTTGCCCCAGTCTGTGCAGCAACAGAAGAAGCTTTTAAAAATAAAATCCGCCCGTGTTCCTCCCCTGCTCACAACCCTCCACTGGCTGTCCCCCAAGCACCCAGAAGAAAATCCCAATTCCTCACCTCCCCACACACACCGCCCCGTCTGGCCTCTGCTGCCTCCCCACTCACTCCTCATTGTCACCTGGCACCTGGGGGCACTGTTCTTCTTTTCTAGACCAGAGAACTCTGCACTGGGTCCTTCTCATAGCTCGGTGACCAGGCCTTCACTGACTGCTCACCCACGCAGCCCCTCTGGCCCATCTGACATCGCCGACTGCAGACCCTGCCTGTGCCACCTTCTGCAGTGACCCACGTCTCGTTTCTTCAGTTTGTCTCCCTCCCCATCTACCCACTGCAAGCACCCTCGACCGTGATCCCACTACAGCAGAGTGACAACGCTCCTCTTCCCTGTGTGCCCAGTACCCACTCACACAGGAACACAGAAATACCTGGCAAATCGAAAACCAGAATCCTACCTTGCATTCTAGTTCAAATGTTCCCCGTGGGTGTCTCCCCAGAGTCCCGTAACCCAGAGCTCTGCACACCGCACGGAGCTTTCCCCAACACACTCCCACTGTCTGAGTTCTTGCCCAGTCTTCCCCACGCTGGTAAAAGCTGCTGGTGGAGTCCTGGATCCAGGGCATCCCAGACACCCAGGGTCTGCCCAGGGTTGTGAACCTTGTACCTACCCAATGACAGGTGTCCCCAGTCTGCTGGGGAGAGGCAACGTGAAGGCAGTGCTTCATGAATCTGTTTTATTTTGATATTAAAAGTTATTAGCTTGGGACCAGCAGTTGGTGTAATGGCTATGTCACTGGACTCCCACGTAGTCAACCACGGTTCAAGTCCTGGACCCAGTGGCTTAAACTCACACCGGGCGTGTGTGCGTGCATGCCCAAGATCCCGAGAAAAGAATGGAGGAGAAAGGACTGCGGCATGGCCATACCCCCTGGGGGTGATTTCTCGCTTTCTCTCTCTGTCTCTCTCTGTCTTTCTGGTGAGCGCACACACCTGATAGCGAAAACCTCTCCAAAAAAAGAAAAAAAAAAAAAAGTTATAGCTAGCCTGGGACCAGCAGATGGTGTAGTGGTGACGTCAGTGAACTCCCACATGGCCAATCACGGTTTAAGTCCCGGGCTCAGCAGCTTCAAACTCACGTTGGGCACGTGTGCATGCATGCTCAAAATTCCAAGAGGAGGGTAGAAGAGGAGGGATTGTGGTGTGGCTATCCCCCCTAGGGGGAGGTGATTTCTCACTTTGTGTCTCTGTCTCTCCGGCAAGTGCACGTGCCTTATAGCAAAACTCTCTCTTAAAAAATAAAAACAACACAACTATAGCTAGCCTATCAAATCCAAGACTTTGTGGATATTATTACTTGAGATTAACGTTTAAAAAAAGGGGAAGAGGCTCAGATTAAGTACAAATATTACATAAATAATGCCGCAGCTGGCGTCTGACTAGGATGGATCTCTTGAGGCTGATACTGCAATGACTATCTCAGGAAACACTACTTGGGTGGATGGATGGGTGGATGGATGATGAGAGGTAAGGAAGGAAGGCGGGAGGGAAGAGAGTAGGAGAAAAATGGACCTAGCACATAGTAGGTGCTCAGTGAATACACTGGATGGGCCCATTAGCCAAGGGAGAAGTATAGTCTGTGGTTAGGAGTGTGGGACTTGGGGCCAAACTGCTGCTTCATGTCCTGGTTCAGCCTTTCCTCACTGAGGGACCCTGAGAATGTGACAGAACCTCTCTGTGTGTCCCAGTCTCTTTAATGGGACAATAAGAACACCTCCACTGAGGCTGCTGGAGAGACCACGAGGGCTGTGTCTACACAGTCCCCAGGACATAGCGGGGAACATTCTAAGAGCTCAGCAGAGGCCAGCTAACAGGGCAATGGATACCTGTGGGGTCCACTGTAGGATGGGACAGTCCTAACCACAGTTAACCTCAGCTCTCAGAGCAACCTGGAGTCCACAGGCACCCCCAGAAAGTCCTGCAGGAACAGAAGAAAGAAAAGAAGGGAACACAAGGCTCAAAGGAAAAGGGAGGGCGGCGGCTGCAAGGCAGTTGAAGAAGTTAAACAGGGAAGACACAAGCTCCAGCAGGAGCGGGGGAACAGACACAGTGTCCAGCTGCCTCTCCAGACAGCTACACTCCATTGTGCTAATTCTGCACGCTTCAGCTCCTCTTCGACTCCAGGGAGCCCTCGTCTAAACTCATGCCTGCAATATCCGGAGCAGAAGAAAGAGAAGGTAGAGGGAGGTAGAGGGCAGCCTAGGCCAGCTAGGGTACTCCGGACTAAGCTGGGTCTGCTTCAGCCACCCCAGCACTGAAACCAGGACGTTGAATCCAGCACCTTTGGCCATGGTCACACCCAGCCACCATGCCCTGGACATTTTCCTGATCTCCCTGGCTGCAACCACCCACTTTCTCCATACCACCCCACCTCAGCCACCCACCCCACAGTCTTCCACCTCCCACAACAGCCAAAACAGTCCCAGTTGGTCAGGTGGCTGAATTCCCTGTCCAAGTACCCCAATGTGTATTTCTTTCTGCGAGTGTATGTGTGGAGGGAGGGGTATGAGTGTGTACGTGTGCACAAATAATGGATATACTGTATTTATGCAGGGAGACAGGCATGGAGAAAATAGCACCCCCGCTAGCTGGCTCGGAGCTGCAGATTCATGCGTGTGCACGTTAACATCACAGTAAACACACAGAGGGAGCACGCACGGAAATAAAGAGTTACCTTCGCATAGCACATGCCAGATGGAGCCCTGACAATCACTGTGTTGGCCGTCAGTGCGTCTGAGTGTGAACGACCACTGGCCTTCCTGCATGCTCACAGTGCCAGACGCTGTCCGAAGTGCTACGTCAACTCCAGAGGAGGCATTAGTACCCCTATTTAACAGATGGGGAAACCAAGGCACAGAGGTTATTTGCCCCAGTCCCATTGCTAGCGAAGGGCAAAGTTAAGGGTCATATGGCAAGCACCCGATATGAGCAAGCCTAACCTGAGAGGTGGGTGGTGGTGAAAGGGAGGGACCCCAAAATGATCAAACACCTTCCCCTGCACCCCATCCCCCCACCTCGCAGGCTCTGGACGAGCCTAGCATCCCAGTGAGGGGTCCGATTTCCTTGCAACTGGCACAGACAGAAGGTCCCGAGGAAAAGTGAGTGTTCCGAGATGCATGGAATCAAGGTTGGTGCCCAGCAAAGCTCCCCACCCCCACCACCAAGCCACCCCAGGGGCAGAGCGTGCAAACTGGCAGCCCACAGCTTGGCCCACAGACGTGTTTTGTTTGGCCTGTTGAAGTGTTTGTTAAAAATGTGACTGGGTTGCCAACTTTTAAAAACTGAGTGATTTCATACCAAAAACTCCACATTTCCGGCTGTTGAAAAATGCCTGTAAAAAGTCAGGAGATCTGGCAATACCAGGCTCATATTCCCTCCACCATGGGAACCCCTGCTCAGGTCATGAGGTGGCTGCCCCCTTTCCGTGGGACATATGATCCCTGGTTCTCCAGAAGCTGTGGGTGGGCGTCAGGGTCACAGGCTCTGGAGCCAGACACCAGGGCTCGCTCTGGGCTGAGATCTCCTTGCTAGGCGACCTTGGGCAAATTTCTTAATGCTCTGTGCCTCAGTTTCCTCATCTGTAGACAGCAGCCATGCCCAAGGCTTGGGACCTAAGCCCTCAACGAAGGTTAAACAGTGCTGCGGTCTCCCCCGCAGCAAGGCCGGGGGCTTGGGTCCTGTTTTGCAATAATAAGTGCGAACACATCTGGCACTTCTCTGAGTTCGGGCTCCAAACTCATTTACTCCTCCCAAGAAAGCTACAAGAGCACTGCCAGGTATGTTCTCAAGAGAAATGAAAACATGTCCACAAAACCTGTACCCAGAGTGTTCATAGCAGCACTACCCGTACTCGCCTAAGAGTAAGAGTGAAAACCCCAACGTCCTTCTGCTGATGGGGGGAGGGACAAACTGCGAGGTGGCTTATAATGGAATATGATTCAGCCGTGAAAAGGAATGATGCTCTGATCCGATATGGCCCAGAGGAACCTGGAGAACAGCTAAGAGAAGGAAGGGACGATACAGGGGACGACATGTTGTACGACGCTATTTATATGAAGTGTGCAAATCCTTAGAGACGGAAAGTAGGGCAGTGGGTTCTGGGCTTCAGGAGAAGGGAGGAATGGGAGGGACTGCTACTGGGCCCAGGGTTTATTCTAGGGGTGTTTAAGATGTTCTGAGGCTCATAGCCTCATGATTAAGGGAGCTGGATCCTACATGACTAACCGTGGTTCAACTGCTAGCCCCAGCAGCCTGGGACACGCACTAGGCACACGTGCACATGGGCCCCAAATCCCACAGAACAGAGCAGGGGTTGCGGCGTGACCTCGCCCTACTGAGGCGTGCTTTCTCCAACTCTTTCTGTTCCTGCCTCTCTAATTAGCATACATTCTTTGGCAATTAAAAGATAAGTTCTGAAATTAGGAAGCAGTGAAGTTGTGCAGTCCCATGGGTACACCAAAAGCCACTGGAGTGGGTACCTTCGTGGGGCGGATTTTATAGGAATTATACAATTTATGGGACCAGCAGTTAGCGTAATGGCAATGTTGCTGGACTCCCACTTAGTCAACCGCGGTTCGCGTCCTGGACCCAGTGGCTTAAACTCACGCTGGGCACGTGTGCAAGCATGTCCACGATCCCGAGAGGAGAATGGAGGAGGAGGGATTGCGGTATGGCCATCCCCCCTGGGGGGTGATTTCTCACTTTCTGTCTCTCTGTCTCTCTCTGGCTGGCTGGCGAGCGCACACGTCCTATAGCAAAAACCTCTCCAAAAAAAATAAATAAATAAAGGAATTATACCACAATTTAAAAAGAGAAAGAGAAACATCTACGAGACAGGTGCTCTTAGTACCCCTACTTCACAGTTCACAGATGAGAACACCAAGGCTCAGAGAGGGTAAGGGTAGAGAAACGTGCCTTGACATCCACGCTGATGTTGAAAGGAGCGAGGCAGAAGACAGGCACTGAGAGTGACGTGACTTCCTCACACCTGGCTGCCGTACAGGTCAGACGCGAAAGCATTTGGGTCTGCGTAGCCCCGGAAAATCACTTCCCCTCTCTGAGCCGCAGTCAAAGGCCCAACTGGGGTGTCTCACAATCTAGATCCTCCAAGGCCCTCAAGGGCCCTAGTCTAGGGCATTGTATGGGAGCATTATTTATTCATAGGTACAGGGACAGCTGTGCCATTAATAAGTGATGACTTCAATGATGCACGTGGGAACCAGCCCTCCCCAGGTGGATGGGAAGAAACCATTCAGGGGTTTTCCAAGTACAAGCCCTTCATATGGGGGGCCCAGCTGGAAGGAACGCTTACTCACCAGGCAGCTTACCTCACTGGGCTAGAGGGACCCTCGCTCACTGGGATGGGAGGACCTCCCTGTGAACTGAACCAGGGGTGGGGGCAGCAGGATCTCACTGAGCTGAGGGGCTGCAGGTGAGCCCCTCTAAAACAGGGCCCTGTCCCTGAGCACAGAGGAGGCCAAGGGTTCTGCAGGCGGGGGCTCCGCACCAGGCCACTCTCAGATGCAGGGACCAACCTGTGTCTGAAGTACTGGAAACCTGACAGCGAGAGGGACAGAGGGGCATGAAAGACCATGGAGACAGGAAAACAGAGAGGGAAAGGGACAGGCCCCATTGACAGAGCACCCCAGGAGCAGCTGGAGGCGAGCTGAGGAGAGAAAGCAAAGTGGGAGCATGAAATGAGGGCCAGGAGGAAAGGGGCCAGGAGGCAGAGGGGAGACCCCACAGGGCCAGTCACGCAGGAGCCTTCCCACACCACCGCCCTGCCCAGGAGCCCCCATCAGCAGGCGGCGGGGGCAGCTTCCCCAGCCAGGCCGGAGCCTGCCAGGACAGTCTCGGCGGAGGTAGAAGCTACTGGTCAGGCTGGGGGCTGGGCCTGGAAGTGCTAAGAGTCCAGCCAGGTTGCCATGGCCACGGAGACAGAGACGGGTGGATGAGAGGCCCAGGGACAGGCCCCAAGAGGGGCCCTAGTTGCCTACAGGGATGTCCCCCGGGAAGCCCAGCCTTTCCCTGGGACCTGCCTACCCAGGGCTCCAGGCTGTTGGCCAACTGGCACCTCCAGAGGGAGGGTTGCAGGTCAGGGCCTATCCAGCTGCCTGGGCAGGAGGGCATGAAAATCACAACCCAGGGGAGTCAGCAAAGAGAATGCCCCACAAGCACCCGGACCTACCTGCCAACTCTAAAAGCTGCCCAAGCAGCCTGAGCCTCAACTTCTTCATCCTTTAAATGGAGAGAGGATCCCCAGCTTGTCCTAGCTACCAGAGGCAAGGAGCATGTATGGACAGAATTAAATGTAAGAATAACAGATTAAAGACTCACTGGAGACTGCCTATGGGCCAG
>NW_006160120.1:2586580-2587593 GCF_000334495.1 Tupaia belangeri chinensis
GGGAAAGAGAAAGAGAGGGTGAGAAAGCACCCCCTAAGGGACATGACCACACCACAATCGCTTCGCCTCCACTCTCCTCTCAGGATTATGGGCACGTATCCACACGTGCCTGGTATATTTTACAAGCCACTGTGTGCCAAACTCAAAGCAGGCAGTTGGCTGTGCAGGAATCCAGCTGCCTTCACCTCCAGGGCATCTGCTGGCCCCTGAGAAAGGGCTATTTCTGACAGCATCTCAGAGTTGCAGTACTCCGTCCTGGCCTCCCATTAGCTAGACTGCAGGTGCACATGACACACCGGGCCTGTTCGGGTCGGCCCTGGCGGTGTGCAGCGGCACCCTCTCACCTGCACCACAGCAGCCGGGTCACAACCTGGTCTTCACACAGCGTTCCCCCACTCTCTGTAAGGAAGGACTTACTGTTCCTTTCATTTCTAATCCGTTTGTGACTAAGGCTTTTGTAAAGTGCAATAAAAATGAAAGACCAGAAAAACAGTAAGAAGCGCACTACTGGAGTCAATGGCTTAAAACTGCCCCGCCAGATCACTATGCAGGTTTAACAGTTTCCTCCCCACGTCTGTCTACACCTTGCCGCACACACTACACTGGGTTGGTGTACCTGGGTCCCCAGGGCCCTCTGGATGTAGGTACGAGGGGCCCCGAGGCAGGGCTGCAGAGGGGTTCAGAGTTCTCACGGCGCAGGTTCCAGTACCAGCTCTGCCACTTCCATGGAGGTGTTAACGTGGCCAGGCCTCAGTCTCCCCACCAGCAATATGAGAATAACACAGGGGTTTTCTGTGGGAGTCTACCAGTTCATGTGTGACACTCATGGAAACCCTTGCGCATCAGCTATCACTGTAAAACATCTTCAAATGTCAGGGAGTACTGTCACTGTGCTCTTCTCTCACTCCCCGCCCCCACTGACCACTGCTGATGCGGCATGTACACATCTGATGGCTGGCTTACCGTCTGTCCCCACACTGGAGTATCAGAGGGCAGGAGCTCATCTCTGCCCC
>NW_006160120.1:2588045-2610132 GCF_000334495.1 Tupaia belangeri chinensis
AACACCCAGCTCACCTTAGAGTGGTACCTGGCACTTAGTCAGTGCCCAAGAAGTGGAAAGAAGTGTGACCCAGGATCCTGGCTCTGCCATGTATTTGCTGTGTGGCCTCAAGCAAATAACTCAACCTCTCTGTGCCTCTATTTCCTTATCTATGGAAGGGAAATGTAATAATGATGACCTTGCCCATGGGCACAGAGAGGATGCTCCCTGCAGCACTGCTCAGTATTGACCAGTGGCTTTCAGCTGAAGGGAAGAAGGGGGACATTTGGTACTGTCTGGAGACATTAAACTGGGCTCAGGGCTGGCTAATGGAAAGAGGTCAGGGGTGCAGCTAGCATCCTACAAGAATTATCCAGCCCCAAATATCATCAATGACTTTTCCAATGACCTAACAGAAACGTGTAAGCCTACAGGTATGACGTGGCCTGTGGCTGTCATGTGTAATGGCAGATGATGGGCACAACCTCGGTGTCCATCAGCAGGGGACTGGCTTAAACACACAGACAGCACATTCATGCAGTGGAATTCTACGCAGCTGCTGTTTTAAATAAAGCAATTCTGTGTACTATTATGAAACCACCTTGACAATGCAAGGACAAAGCAAATATCAGCAGCATAAAAGGCCGGACCCACCGAGATGCCCGTCAGGAACAGAACCGATGCGTGAACTCCAGCACAATCGTCCTGTGAAACAGCAGGTGGAAATGAGAAGGAATGGGCCAGCCCTGCGACCACAGCGTGGACAGAGCACCCATACACACACGTCCCATGAACAGGGTCAGCTGCAGAATGCAAGGTGGGCACAGCAGTTTGCTATCTGAGACCTAGATTTGAACCCAGGAACCTGGCTCTAGAGCTGCAGATCAAACCACCTGCTGCTCCACACCATATATAGTTACGTGTATCACGGCCTCAGCTTAACATCATTTACTGAAACAGATGCACACACTCAAAAGCACACTGTCATTGCTACTGGTTCCCATGCATGGATGTCAATGACATGAACATATGGGGAAGGAGCTGAAGGCTACATGCTAGAGGCAACCAGGGGTATGAAGGGGACAGTGACTTCGTCAGCAACACTCTGATTGTCTGCAAGGAGGATGCATTCCTATCTGTGTCCCAGCAAAGATCAACAAGAAATTATAAAAGCAGGGACCAGCAGTTGGTGTAATGGTTATGTCGCTGGACTCCCATGTAGTCGACCACAGTTCGCATCCCGGACGCGGATGGCATGGCCATCCTCCTGGGGCATGATTCCTCACTTTGTCTCTCTGTCTCTCTGTCTTTCTGACAAGCACACGCGCCCTATAGCAAAAACCTCTTTAAAACGAGAAATTACAAATGCACACCCTTTTACCCAGGAATTCCACAGCTCTGGGGGTCATTGGAAAAGTCATGATGCATTTTTTGCATAGAGAAGTATGTCGTGACTTTTCCAACGACCTAACAGAAACGTGTAAGCCTACAGGTATGACGTGGCCTGTGGCTGTCATGTGTAATGGCAGATGATGGGCACAACCTCGGTGTCCATCAGCAGGGGACTGGCTTAAACACACAGACAGCACATTCATGCAGTGGAATTCTACGCAGCTGCTGTTTTAAATAAAGCAATTCTGTGTACTATTATGAAACCACCTTGACAATGCAAGGACAAAGCAAAATGCAGAAGGGGCACAGAGCACAGAAATGTGCCACCACTGCGTGGTGGAGGGACACGTCCAGGTTACCTGAAGGGGCCTAAAGGAACCAGGGCCAGCAGCTAGCTCTGGGGAGGGAACTCAGAGGGTGAATGTTCATTTCACATTACTGATGCTTCGTCATTTAAATCATAGGAATGGGAATGACAATGAGAACACATCATTACATGGATACATACACATATATATAGCATGTAATGTGCACACATAGGTATGCATAGATAGTGTGTCATACACACACATAGATATGCATAGTGTGTCATATGCACACACACACATATATAGTGTGTAATGTGCACACACTCAACACACAGCTGGCCCTCCATACCCACCAGTTTCACATCTGTAAATTCAACCAACTGCAGATTGAAAACAGTATTTTGAGGGGAAAAAAAAAAACAACAATAAAAATAAAGATTTTTCAAATACAGTATTGCAACCTTTTACAAAACATGTACAGTGCACTGGGTATTATAAGCAATCCAGAGCTAAGCAAGCACACAGGGAGGTACACACACCCACTTATGTGAGGGACGGGAACATCCACAAATGTTAGTACTGGAGGGGTCCTGGGACCAGCCCACGCAGATACCAAGGGACCGCTGTACACGCACACCACATACACACACACACATACCACACAGACACCAGGGAACAACTATACACACACACGTGCGTAATACAGATACCAGATACCAGCTATACACACATACACACACGTAATAGATACCAGCTATATACATACACATACATGTAATACACAGATAGCAGCTATATACACACATATACAAATATACACACATATAAGTAATACAGATACCAGCTACATACACATACACATACACACATACCACACAGATAGCAGGGAACAACTATGCATACATACACATGCATAATACAGATACCAGCTATATACCACACATGCATGTAATACACAGATACCAAGGGACAACTACACACACACACATAATACAGATAGCAGCTTTATATGCACACATACATGTAATACACAGGTACCAAGGGACGACTACACACACACACGTAATACACAGATACCAGCTATATGCACATACATACATGCACACATGCATGTAATACAGATACCAACTACATACACACATGCATGTAATGCACAGATATCAAGAGGCAACTACACACACACATGTAATACACAGATACCAGCTATATACACATACACATACATACACACACGTAATACAGATACCAAGGGACAGCTGTATACACACACATAATACAGATACCAAATGACAGCTGTATACATACACAAACATACATGTAATATAGATACCAAGGGATAGCTATATACACACACACGTAATACAGATACCAAGGGATGACTATATACACATACACACGCAGTATACAGTATGTGTATAAATATATGTATATATAGTTACATATTCACACATTATATGCATATAATACATGCATAGTTATATACATGTATTACACATATATACATATACACACCATATATAGTTACGTGTATCACATATCATATGCAAATATCTAAAATATGAGAAGTCTTTAAAAAGCTCATGAAAACGTATATTATGAAAACACCACGTTTTCTAAATTTTTACACCAAAATTAATTTGTACTTTAATTCCATTTTTCCACAAATGTTTTAATATCCCTCATATAGTTTTATACCTGCATATATATGTACATACATAGCTATAAAATGTTTAAATTGGCAACATACAAGATAACGTTGTGTATGACTCCACTTTACGTGAAGTTCAAAAACAAGCAAAACTAACTTTGATGATCAAGATCAGAACAGTGGTCACTTCTGCTGCACACTGACCTGGAGGGAGCCCTCTGGGGTACTGGCTATCAGATCTGAGTGACACTTAGACAGATATCATCTTACAAATTCACCACACCGGACACTTAACATTGTATATTTTGCATATAAAATGTACCTAAAAGAATTCAACTTTTAAATTTTTAAATAAAAAAAAAAAAGATTGACCATTATGGAGGGCATTTCTAGGGATCCCCCAAAGTTTATCAACCCCCCTCCCCGCATTCCCAGAGTGAGCTCTTTGCTTGGGGCACTGGGAGAGAGCCAAGTTGGGGTCGAGCCCCCCTAGGTCTCCCCCAGAAAGGAGCCGAAAGGGGATCAAACTGGCCTTTGTGGTTGGGTCCAGCAGAGCAGGACAAAGGGCTCCTGCTTCCCCCCAGCCCCCCCAGGACACTGAGGCCCATTCATGTTGGAGGCTGGCCATTTCCCCAGGGCTCCAGCAGCCCTCCTCTCCGGAGCTGGGAACAATATCCCCTTTTACCACCCCTCTTGTCTCCCACTTCCGCATTTAATTGCAAGTTCATGGGTATTAAGTGGCCCATACAGCTGACCTAGCTCCCGCTCCCCTCCCATCCCCCCAAAAAGAGGCCCACAGCACTGTCTCTGTTCACTGCCCCACTGTGGGCCTGCGCTTTCTCAATGATCGTCCCTAGAGAGAAAAGAGAGGGAGCCCCCCTCTGTCCCCCCTGTCGCCTTCCTCAAACAACTCTGTTCTCACCCAAAAAGCACAGGGCTCACAAACCAAGCTGCTCTTGGCCCGGGCACACGGGCGTCGGGCCCAGCAATGGCAGCCTCTATTCAGACTGGCCAGCGTCCAGCACGCTCACCTTGGACCTCTTTGTCACCCCACCTGGCACCTAAGGACTGAGGCCCTGGAGGGTCAATGACACACGCTTACCACCAGCCAGAGCCAGCCAGAGCCAGCGGCTAAGAGCCTCAAGATTCCTCAGCCTGGGTTCAAGATGTCCCCTAGGCTGACTTCTTGCCCCCATTCAAGGGGCAACTAAGGCCAATGACCCTTGATCCTTTCTCCAGCGTGGCCACCCCTGGGAAAACTATGAGCTCATCGGTGGCCTTTACGGGTTGGAAAGAGGTCACTAAGCCAATCTCCTGCCCTTTACATAAATGCACTTTTGCCCTCACTCTGGGGTTCCTGCCTCCAGAATGTCCACAAGCCAGCTGTACCTATCCTAAAGACCTCCACCTCCTCCAGGATGCCTTCCAGGTTACACCAGTTGAGGTCTAACTTCTCCGCCTCACTGAAAAGCCTCATCACCTACATTCCTCCACCACCAGTTCAAGTCTGACCCAGCTCTCTCCTCACCCTGCATCTGTCTTCCCTCTATGCCACCTCCTGGTCCACCATCCCTCACAGGGTACTGAAGTAGCTCCTAACTGCAGCCAGCTGCTCCTGCAGGCCAGCCTCCACACCTGTGCCTGAGGGGCCTCTTTTACAGCAAAAATCAGACCTTTCTTCTGCCCTGCTTAACGCCCTCCCTGGCAGCCTGTGCACCAGGAGGAAGCCCCTGCTCTTCTTTACCTGTGAGCCCTGCACCATCTGCCAGTCTGCCGAGTGACCCTCCTGGCCTCCCTCACTTCCAGCCCTCTTCCCTCACCACTGTACTTAACTTCGCTGAGTCTGCCCCACCTCCCAGTCTGCACTCACACACTGAACTGCACCTGGGGGTCACCTGGGGTCCTGGCCAAAGGCCATTCTGGTGCAGTGGACCCAGGGAGGGCCCAGGCTCCCCGCACTTAGAGAACGAGGGCCTACAGGGCTTCGGAACATAGCAGGTGCTCAGAAAATGTATCTCTCGCCTGTTTTCTCATCTGACCAAATCAAGATTACAGGACACTGTCTATCTAAACCTTCAACTGAGATTATATAGAATCTCCCGATAGATACAAGACCCTGACTTAATTCTGTAAATATCAATATGATTTTAACTTAAAAAATTAAAAAGTAGTAGCATCAGTTCTCAAGAGCTCACATATTTTCTTCCATGTAATCCTTAAGACTCCCCGCACACTGGACTGGGGGTGGTCAGGGGTTCACTGCACCAAGGTCCCTCACAGTCACCAAGTGAGATGCCCCCCCACCACTGAGACACAGGACCTGACCGTGAGGAAGGCATTGTAAACACCCCCTGCACCTGCGTACACCAGAGCCCCTTCTGCAGCAGCCCAAGAATAACGACCACTCTATGTCCCTACGTCCCAGAACCCTACCTTGAGCAGCACCTCCTGCCCCAGGGTCTGCCCCAGGGTCTGCCCCAGGTCTGCCCCAGGGTCTGAGGATGTGTTAGCTGGTTCAAAGAAACAGGCTTCATTCAAATGCCACCACCGGGGCCCTCTCCAGCATGCATCCTGTCGCTAATACAGTCCAAGACTGAAGGCCCTGACCTCCCCCCACCCCCACCCCCCGCATCCTCCCCCCACCCCCACCCCCCGCATCTCATGCACCCCTTCAGTGGGGCTTTTCCAATCCCGTCTAGAGAAAAGGAAAATGGGGGCCCAGAGATTGTCTCACTAGTGAGAGGCTCCTATCCACCTCCAAGAAGGCCAGCAAGAAGGGGATCGGGAGGGCGGGAGCTGCTGCAGCAGGGCCTGCTTATCGGCCCTCCCAGCCTCTACCCTGCTAGGCTCCTCCAACCACCAGATAGGATCTCACTCTTATCTGCCTTCCCACCAGGGACTACAGGGGACCGGCCATAAAGGGGGCCTGGGGCAACTTTGATGTGGTGAAGGCTGGAGCCAGCCTGACTCAAGAAGCCAGCTCGCTGCTGGGGAGAAGGCACAGCGGACTCCAGGCCTGGGCTTCAGAGCAGTCTCCACTTCTCTCTGGTTCTTTGGGGCCCCTGGACTCTCTCACTGAACTCTTCCTACTCAGTATCTCATTTAAACCTTAGGACCACCCTTTGAGGTAGGAACCATAATCACTCCCCATTTCACAGATGGGGAACCAAAGAATCCAGGAGGCTAAGTAACCTGCTCAAGGACTTCCTGCAGAGCTGGATTCGAATCTGTGTTTGGCTAATGTTCGGGCTGGGATTTATAAGCACTTTATCAATGGGGCAAACAACTGCCTCAGTTCACCTAGGACTAAGAGGTCGCCCGGCATGCAAGACTTTGAGCTTTACAACCAGGACAGGCCCTGGGCCAGCAGGTGGCGTGGTGGTTAAGGATCCCATATGCCACCTCTGCTGTTCTAGTCCCCGTACATTCCAGGTGCGTGCACGTGCATGCCCAAAATCCAGTGAAGGGAATAGAGAAGAAGGGATTGCAGCATGGCCACCTCCCTGAGGGGTGATTACTCACTCTCTCTCTCTCACATACACATACACCCTGTGGCAAAAATCTAAAAAAAAAAGAAAGAAATTAAGGAAAAAAACTAGGACAGTCCCAAGAAAACTGGGGCGGTCGTCCCTCTATTTACCCCCTACCCACTGGTAAGAATAAAGATAGCAACAGTAACAGGAGAACAGGAGCAGCAGCTCACCCCACCGAGGGCACTCGTGAGCAGGCTCCAGGCAAAACCCTAACGCTCCTTTCCACTAAATCCTTGCCACACGGTTCTGTGGGGTGGGGGTTTCTGTCTGCTTCCCTCCCTCACCTCCTGGCTGAGGAAACTGAGGTCCAGAGATGCTGCAGAACTCACCCCCAGGGAGTCAGCACCCAGTCAAGGGAGCGCTACCTCTCCGATGGCAAAGCGGCCCTGCCCTCCCCGTCCTGAGGCTCTCAGACAGGCCCACACGCCCCGAGAACCACGGAGAGCTTTGAAGGGGCGCCTTCGTGCGATCATTGCCTTTCACATCCACGACACAAGACCACGCTGCTATGGGTAGAAAGACGTTACAGGACCTCAAAAAAAAGTTAGCTTGAAGTTCTGCACTTACGGACCAGCCAGTGGCATGGTGGACAAGGCTGCTGGATCCCACATGAAAGACAGCCTGGTTCGAGTCCCAGACTGGGCAGCTTGAAAAGTAGCCTAGGTGCATGTGCATGCATGCCGAAAATCCTGAGAGGAAAGTGGAGAAGGGATTGTGGCACGTCCACCCCCCACTGGGAGGTGCTTCCTCACTTTCCCTCTCTGTCTCTCTGGTGAGCTCACACACCCCACAACAAAAAAATTTTTTAAAAAAGAAAAAAATTAATTCTCCACTTACTAGCCAGGTGACCTTTGAACAAATTCCTGCATGTCTCGGGGCCTCCCTCCACTCCCTCATCTGTAAAGCTGGGACAGTACAAGGGTTCCCCTGCAGGACCACAGTGAGAATCCCGCGGTCGCGCCACAGAGGGCTCAGGGCAGGGCCTGGCCTGCAGGAAGGGCGTACCTGACAAGGAGCAGGTGCTGGTGCTGCCGCAGCGCGGCCTCCAGAAACCATGGGACCGAGTGCGGAGACCCCTCTCCCAGCACTTCTTCATGCCTTCACCGCTGTCGAAGGCCTAGTTCCAACAGGCCGGGCCCAGCCAGCCATGCTCTCCCTCTCTGACACTCTGCGGAGATGAGACCACACCAAGCCTGTGTGACCCCGCCTGTCCACCTGCTATGAGCCCTCTCCTCAAAGCAAGCCCAGCCCCACCACAGAGCAGCACCCAGCAGGGCCTTGACACCATTCCTTAATGGTGTTGGTTCTGGCCCAGGCATGATGCTCCAGCACGTGACAGCCAAGGTCATGGGTTCGGCCCTTGGCTCAGAAACCAGCCACATCCGGAATCCGGCCATTGCCCTCTCCTCCCCTACCACCCAGGGCCAGGCCACCATCATCTCTCTCCTCCTGGCCAGGCCTAGAACTCCCCCGTGGCTTCTCCCTGCTCTTAGAATAAAAGCTTAGCTCCTCACCTTGACCTCCTAGCCCTGCCCCACGCAACCCCCACAGTACCATTCAGACCTCCTCTCCCACTCGCTCGCCCCACACTCACTCTGCCCCTGGCCACGACGGCCACATTGCTGATCCTGGACCTGGCCGAGCTCGTCCCTGCCTCAGGGCCTTGGCACAGGCTGCTCTCTCTGCCTGGAACACAGTCCCTCCTGCCTGTCTCCCCAGACCTAGCTGCGCAAAATCCAGGTCAGAGCTCAAAAGCTGCCTCATCAGAGAGGCCTTTCCTAATCATCAAACCCAAACAGCCCAGCCCCGTCGCTCTCTAGTTCATATCCCCGGATCGTTGTCTTCATAACGCTTATCACTCACAGGCTTTTTTATTCTTTGTCCGTTATCCATCCCCACCTCTGCTCTCAGAGACTGTCTGCTTTGCGCACTGCTGTTTCCCCAGGGCCTGGCACACAGTAGGACCCGTTGGTATCTGCTGACAGTCTGGGGACCACAGAACACGGGAGTCCTGGAGCTGAAAGGTGTCTGACATGGTGTACAAATCCCCATTCCCTTCTCCAAGAGGAGATGAGCAGTTGGAAGACTTCCTGAGAAAGGGCTTCAGACCCTCGCCACTCAGAGTGGCCTGGCCCTGGACCAGCAGCAGGACGCCTCCTCACCAGGAGCAGTTAGAGATACGGCCTCTCTGCCCCAGCCAGACCCGCCTCGGAGCCAGGAGCTACACCCTGCCTAGCCCTCCAGGGGGCTCATACGTGTGGTAAAACCGGGACACCATGGTTTAACTACAGGGTCAGTGGGTAACAGTGGGCATGGCTGCCTTTGAAAGGCTCAGGGCAGGCCTGAGCCAGACTCGCACCACACGTGCCTCCCTGGCACCCCATCCAGGGACCCCCAGCATCCTTCCTCCCTCGGGCCTGAAATAAGATCCGAGAGGCTCAGAGCTGGCATATGCAGTGGGGGAGGGAGAATGGGGATATGAACCCGACAGATTTGCGTGGCAGACTCCCCGAGAGCCGCGCCATCTGGAGCCTCTTTGTGAAAGGGGAAGGGGAACACGCGAGAGCCAGGAGTGGCAAAGGAGGGGTGTGTGGGGAGAGGCAGGGCCGCCTGTCACCAGAAGCCTGCAGCACCCCGACTCCACCTTCCCACTGCCTGCAACATACACAGGACCACACACCCTGAAAACGGCTTGGAATCCATGTCGTATCAGCCCTTCTGCAGCCTGCAGGGATCGGATCCCCCGAGGGTCAAGCCCAAATTCCACTCTCAGGACATGTGGTTGTGGTGAAACTGACTCATCCCCATTGCCGTAAAGGACACGTGACCCAGGCCCAGCCATGCAACGCTCTGGGCCCCTGGTTTGACAGTATATGGCTCATGGATGGGTCTAAGACCTAAGGGTCAGGCCAGGGAGCACCTGGATCCAGCAACACCTGAAGCCATGCTCCTAAAGCAAGCGAGCCCAGAAGGTATTAACTCTCTGAACTGGGACTGCAGTCACAACTCAAACTGACCTACCTGTGACAGCACTCGGCACCCCACGGTGTCATTACCATGTGTCCATTTTCTCCCCTGGAGCTCCTGTGGGAACACACCACTGTTGGACTCATCTGTTTCCCTGATGCCTACAAGGCCTGGGATGTGACATAATCTCAGGAGACAAGTGCCAATTACAGGATGGCCCTGCCTTCCTTCACTCTGAAGTAAATATCTGCTCTTGCCCTGTTCTAGGTGTGCAGATGCCGCAGGGAACAGGACAGACAAAACTCTCTGCTACCAGGAGCTTAAACTCTAGTGAAGAGAGAGCAATCTCTGAAAGAGATAGGAAAACATGCCTGCAACAGGGAAGAGGGGCAGCGGGCATGATGAGGGGAGCCCTTTCAGATGGGGGGCCGGGAAGCACCATGCCGAGAAAGTGAGATGCCTGAGCATAGACCTGGGGCGTGTTCCAGACCCACAGGACAGCCCGTGCAAAGGCCCTGAGGCAGGAGGCACCGGGCATGTTCAGGGATGAAGTCAGAGTGGTGGACGTGGCAGTGAGAGGACCAGTACTGCGGGGCCTTCAGGGTCACCCTTGGGCCTAGCATTTACTCTGAGGGAGAGGGAGCCACAGGAGGGATCTGAGCAGAGGAAGGGGCGCCATCTCCCTTACATAGGGTACACATGGAGAGCCAGCTGTCAGGGGAGGGAGCAGGGAGGGGCGACTTAACGGTCCCAGCAGATGATGGTGGCTGAGACCACGGAGGTGGGCAGGAGGGTGAGAAGTGGCCGGGTTCTGACTACTGGTTGAAGCTGGTGCCGACGAGATTTCTGTGAGAGGAAAAGCGGGGCAGAGGTGGCTCTAGGTCGTGCCTGGGCCACCGGAAGGATGGCGGCGCTGAGACCAAAGTGGCTCTGGTGGGGCTGGGGCCAAGCTGGAGAAAAAGGTGAGTTTGTGATGCCCACTGGGCACATGGAGGCCGACACGCCCAGAGGTCAGGGCAGAAGTCGGGGCAGGAAACAGGAATGTAGAAAATGTCAGCAACGGGACAGCAGGGACAGCACTTAAAGCGACTGAATGGGACGGCCTTGGCCACAGGATGACGATCTGGTGACAAGGGGGAGCCGGAAGGAAGCACACCCACCTCCCAGCCTCCAGGCCTCCCGGCCTCCCTCCTGGGTGCTGGGAAAGGGGTGACCACATAATAACGACTGTAGCACCTCCTTCCGATCAAGCACTGTGGACAGAGGCGCTCACATCCCCACCCACCCTGCCCTGGGGTCGGGGTGCCTAGATAAGAAACTGAGGCCCACACGCAAACAGGCTGACGCAGGGTGGTGGGGAGCTAACCCAGGCGCAAAGCCGCACACACCACCTGCTCTCTGCCTCACGCAGCTTTTCATGACCGAGAAGAGACTCCCTCCCCCACCCCGCCCTCCATGGCTGCCAAAGACCTGACACTTGGGGAAGGGGCTGACGCTGCATCTTGGCCCAGGGCATCCCGGTGACTGGCAGGTGATGGGCACTGGCACAGAGCCGGGGAGCTGGGCGAGGCAGCCAGAGCCGACGCGGGGCGAGGTCTTCCGAGTCTCTGCGGTGTCGGAGTCTTCCCTCTTCCTGGATTGGGCCAGCCCTGGGCCCAGAACTCCACCCCTCCCCACACCCGTCTCAGCTGGCCACTCTCAAGAGAGACACAGGAGTGGGGCATCCTGCCCCCACTTTGGCCATGGCCAGCCTGCAGGGACCAAGAGCTGGGCTCAAATCCCAGCCTCTGCACCGACGAACAGGCTTTGGGTGGGCTGCAGCCCCTCTCCGAGCCTTGATTTCCTCATCTGTAAAACGGGTGACAAATACTATGTCAAGGGCCAGCCCGTGGCCTGGTGATTAAAGCAAGTCCCACACGGCTGATCAAGTGTTCAAGTCCCAAAACAAGCAGCCTGAGAAACACACTAGAGTGTGTATACATGCCCAAAATCATGAAAGGCAAGGCAGGTGGAGGAGACAGGATTGGGCATGATCCTCCTCCACAGGGGTGCTAGCTCCTCTCCCTGTCTCTCTGTCTCTCTCTGGCAAGTGCACATGCCTCTAGGAAAACAATTTTAAAAGGAAGGAAGAAAGGAAGACTACTGTCACTACTGTCATCGCAGCACTTAGTATTTGCTGAGCTCTTACCATGGGCCAGGTGGTGTTCTAGACTGAGGTCTCTCACCCTGACGTTGGAGGCCAGACCGTTTTCTGTGCACTGCAGGACGTCCTGCAGCCTCCCTGGCCTCCACCCAGGGCTCGGGTTTACACTCAAAGGGCCTGCTCAACCGCCCCACCACCCTGATCCTCAAAGGATGCCAAGAGTTTAGAATGAACAGGAAAAATGACCATCTGGAGAATGCCCCACTATGTACCAGACCTATATACAAAGTGGAGTCCTGCTCCACCTGAGCCATAGGACTCAGCCTTCAGGGACTGAGACCTGGGTTCAAACCCCAAGGCACAACAGCCTCTCTCAGCACATCCCCTAATACAACAAAATTCTTGGGACCAGCAGATGGCGTAATGGTCAAGTCTTCGGATTCCCACATAATCGACTGCAGTTCAAGTCCCAGACCCAGCGGCTTAAAACTCAAGCTGGGCAAGTGTGTGCATGCCCAAGACCCAAGAGGGGAATGGAGAAGGGATTGTGGCATGACCATCCCCCCAGGGGTGATTTCTCGCTTTCTGTCTCTCTGGCGAGCACATGCTCCCTAAAGCAAAAATCTCTCTCTAAAAAGAAAAACAATTGTCATTTATGCTTCTGAGCCCCGAAGTCTGAGAGTGAACAGAGCGTCCAGGTAGCGTCCTGTTCTTGCCAGCAGCCCTGTCCCAAGCACAGGTGTGCCACACAAGGGTTGCGCAGGAAATCTAGAAACCCCTCTCTCAGACCAAGTGTTTTATAGGAAGGAAAACCAGTAATTGACTTTTTTATTATCATTATATGACTATATTCACTTGAAAACTAACATGTTCATTATAAATAGTACAGCAATGCAAAAAATGACATGAAAATAAAGTAAACCATCTTTCTCTACACCGCTCCACATCCTCAGTCCGGGGCCAGTGTTAACTTTCTGGTGCGTGTCCTGCAGTAGCTTTCTCCACTCATAAACAGCCACCCAGAGTCTTTACTGATTGCTTTTTCCTACAAAATCAGGATCATACTCTATCTTTGACTTAGCAGCTCAGCCTTTCTTACCAAACAGTAGAGCACGGGCAGCTCTTCACATCCAAACAGAAAGGTCAAGCTCATTCTCATAACCAGCTGCCTGATATCCCAATGCGTGGGTGAACAACAATCTTAGCTCTGTTAATATTCATCACGTGGCTTCTCATTTGGGGGGTATGGGTGTGAAACTGGAATAAGCATCTTTGTAACTTACATCTTTACAGACGTGGAAAAGCCCAGGCACTATTTTTTCCTGTTTCTGTAGGAGAGATTCCCAATGGGACTGAATTAAAGGGTACCACTGTGAGTTTGTTGCTTTGTTTTTGTTTTTAAAGAAATTGCCAGACTATTTTCCCCAGAAGACAGCAACCATGCACGCTTCCCCGGGCACTGCATGGCACTGCCGATCTCTCAGCAGTCACTCCAGCACCGGAAATTACAACTCTCATGCACGTATGTGTGACAGGGGAAGGACCTGGAAGATGATGCTGACCGATGTAATTTCTCAGCACAAACGTGGCTCCACATAGTTCTCATCCCACAAAACTGTACCGATTCAAGAGTATTCTGGGGGCCAGCGGCTAGTGTGATGGTTGCACTGGACTCCCACGTGGCCAACCGTGGTTCGAGTCCCAGGCCTGGCACCTTGCTTTCTTACTCTCTCCCCCCTCCCTCTCTCTCTGTCTCTCTCTGGTCAAACTGAAGAAGAATAATTAATTTAATTTAATGAATAATTCTAACATATTAAAAAAAAAAAAGAGCATTCTGGACCCAAACAAGGACAGCAGGTTACAGGGGCACAGGCAGCCCACCAACAGGGCCCTGAGCAAGACTAAAGCCCCTTCTTTCCAAGGCCCTCTCCATCCCCACAGGCTGGCTCCCAAGCCTGGGCCATCCTCATTTCTGAGATGGATTTCACACCCGGCACAACAAAGATGCCTTTGTCCCCAGGAAAGGGAGCAACTGAGGCTGGGACATTATGGGTTCTGTTCATTCAGAGCGCAGCTTCGGGGGAGGGGAGTGCCGAGTGGGGGAAGATCGGGACGCTGCCCACTCTGGGCTGGCCTCGGGGGAGGCACCCTGTGCAGAGCTGGAGCAGCCCCAGGTGCCCTGTCACCCACTCGCTGCTCATTCCAGGAACATGTGCTGAGTCCTGTACTCACGGAGCACTCTAGGAAACATTTCCCATTTGTCACCTCACACGAGCACGGGGGACATCAGTAACGCCACTTTACCGATGGAGAAATTGAGGCTCAGTAGAATGAGGCCAGTCCCCAAGGCCCAGAGCTGGCGAGTAATACCGGGGCACAAGCGAGGGGCAGTGAGCGAACACCCCAGGCTGAAGCTGCTGTCCTCTCCACAGGGCTACTGCAGTAGCCTCCTCCCTCT
Source organism: Tupaia belangeri chinensis (assembly GCF_000334495.1). NCBI lineage: Eukaryota > Metazoa > Chordata > Mammalia > Scandentia > Tupaiidae > Tupaia > Tupaia belangeri. The sequence goes on from NW_006160120.1 coordinate 2,602,474, forward strand.
GCCTCCACCCAGCCCTGCACCCAGTCTGTTCTCCACCAATAGCCAGTGAAAACTAAATCAGATTCTGAGGGCCAGCCAGTGTCATGGTGGTTAAGGTGGCTGGATCCCTCCTGACCGACTTCAAGGTTCGTGTTCTGGATCCAGCAGATTGAAAGACATGCTGGGCACCTGTGTGTGCACGCCCAAAATCCTGAGAGGAGACTGAAAGTGGGGTCATCCCCCTAGAGAGGGTGGTGTTCTCTCTCTCTCTCTCTCTCTCTGTCTTTCTCTCCAGCAAGTGCACACACCCTATAGCAAAAGCTTTCATCAAAAAAATAACTGAGTCACTGGGGCCAGCAGGTGGCATGGTGGTTGGAGTGCTGGACTCCTACATGGCTGACTGTGGTTCTAGTCCTAGACCTGGTGGCTTGCTTGTTTTCTCACTTTCGTTCTCTCTCTCTCTCTCTCTCTCTCTCGTCAAATTGAAGAAGAATAAATTAACTTAATTAAATAAATCATTATTAAAAATAATAATAACTAAGTCAAATTCTCTCTCTCCACTGCCCAAATGCTCCCAGCACTCCCAGCTCACATGGGATAAAATGTGAAGTCCAGGCGATGGCCCACAAGGCCCTGCAGAATCTGTCCACCAGCCTCCCCATCCCTGCCCCTACCTACCCTGACTTCACCCATCTTTGTTCCCCTGGCCTCCTTGCTGTTCCTGAAACAGGCTTCTGCCTCAGGGTCTTTGCACCTGCTCTTGTCTATGCTAGAATACCTCCCTCCAGATTCCAAAGCTAAGTCATTTTCCTGAGGCCATATACCTAGAAGGGGTGGAGCCTAGATTCAAATCTAGGCTGTGTTGCCTAGGAAAAGGCAAAATACATGGGGCAAAAACTGGAATAAGAGAAAGGATGCTCTCTGACTCAGGGCAGGTCACTGAACCTTTCTGAGCACTGATTCCTCTTCTATAAAATAGGCAACATAGAAAAGTCTCCCCCCTCCCCAGGCTCCTGGGAAGATACAAAGCTTAGAAAGTATCCACTGAGCCCAACACCTCACACATGTGGGCACTGGTGTTATTATTAGGTCCATGGAATGTGCTGGAATAGTTAGGAAGGACATCCTTAGGAGGCAGGATATGAGCAAGTCTTTGAAGGTGAAAAGTGGAAAAGCCCACAGGTGCTACAAGCAGACCAGGTGACGACAGGTTCCCCAGGACCTAAAACTTGGGAGAAGGCATAGAGAACAGATGCTCCCACCTGGCATCCCTCCTCGCCTCCTGGTCCCAACACCCCAGGGTCTTCCTTCAGGACCCACCCCACTCACTGTGTGGCCCAGCCAGCCACTTACTGGACCCTGGCCTGAGTCTCACTGGTTCAAGGATAAACCCACAACCTGAGGCAGCCAATCAGAGCCTGCCCGAGGACGAGAGCCAGACCTTCTCCTAATGCAAGCCGAGCGACTCCACTGCCTGCTGTGGGCGGTTCGGATGGGCTTTCTGTCACGTGCAACCAACAAATCCTGACAACCAGCTAGCTCTGCTCAACTCGCAGTGGCAACACCGCTGTCCTCAGTCTTCACCATCAATGCCGTTGTTTCGTCATCAATGTCATCTCATTGTCATCATCCTCATCATTGCTGTTATCTTTACCCCCTCCTAGGGTAGGGAGACTTCAGGTGGGGAGAAGCCACCACCAGCTGCACAAGCACAAGAAGGTGCCACGCCTGGCTGGACGCGTATCGAGGGTCTGCAGTCCAGAGTAGGCCCCACAGCACCTGAGGAACCCTCTGAGGAGCCCCTGCTTCCTCCCTGGGGTCTGCATCCCAGCTTCTCCCAGAGGAGCAGGACTTTGGGAAGTAGGATGGACGGATGTGGAGACCTCCCACTTAATAGCTGATGTTGCAGGAAAGAAAAGAGAGTGACTGACCACAGGCCACAGGAGTCCTCGCTGGCCAGCACAAGACCTGGCCCACAGCAAGGGCCCAGTGAATGACCTCCACAGGAAGTGGAAGCTGGGGTAACAGATCACCTACTCTGAGAACTACCCTCTCCCCATCCCCTCCACCTCACAAGTCAGAAGATACCCCACGAACCCCGTAACACATCACAAACTCAACTGCTGCAGGGGCCAGCCGGGTCACACGGGAAGCTCAGTGGGTGTCCTTGACAATGGCAATAAAAACAGTGTCCTTTCAACAGAGAAGCACTCCTCTGCCCATTAAACACAGGAATACTCTTCAAGAGAAAACTGCCACCTCCCTCGTGGTTTGACTTTCGGCTTTCCATTTGATAGAAATGAGGATCGGAATAGTCCTCAGTTCTCTTAACTCCACAATTAAAAATTAAAAAGCTGGCCGGGTAAATGCAGAGGTAAATGGCAACCAACATTTGGTATGTGTCAGGGACACATTGGGGAGGGGTGGTGACTGTGGCAAACTGAAGACTGCCAAGTGCTAAGCCCTGTGCAGGGGCAGCAGTTTCCCGGCTGCAGTAACTTCCCAGCTCCTGCCACGAGTTGCCTGTAGGAATGTGAACTTGCAGTGGATCAATCTCCTGACCATTCAAACACCCAGAAATACAGATCTGTGTATGAAGTATCTCGAGTTTTCAATGTTGGCAACTACTGAAACAGATTTGTTTTGCCTGTTTGTTTAAGGTTTTTGCCGTAGGACACATGCACTCACCAGAGAAAGACAACGGGAGAGAACGTGAGAAACCACATCCCAGGGGGATGGCCACACTGCAACCCCTCCTCCTCCATTCTCTCCTGGGATGTGGGGCACACATGCCCATGTGCCCGGCGTGATGTTCAAGCCACAGGGTCCAGGATTTGAACCATGGTTGGCCATGTGGAATCATGTCACCTAATGCTCCCACTAAAAAAGTTTTAAAACACTGTGTGGGCCTGCCAGAACCCACTTACGGCCTGATCTGGCCTGAGGATCCCCAGTGTGGAACCCGTGGTTCTGCCATGGATGACAGTGAAGGGTTCTGCTCTAATCATACCTGAGTCTTCATTGGCTAGCACAAGAGCTGGCCCACAGCAGGGGCCCAGTAAATTACTTCTAATACCATTCTCTCTCGCTCGCTCTCTCCTTCTCCATCCTCTCTCTCTCTCTCTCTCTCTCTCTCTCACTGGTGGTCACTGAAGTTAAAGAATCTGAATGTTTCCCAGAGACATAGCAATCCCCAAGGCACACACAAATCCATCTAACTCATGTGGACAGACTTGAACCTCCTTCTCTGTCCTCCTAGGGGTCTTAGCTGTTGGAGTGAGGGGACTGGCACAGGACAGGAGCCAGGAAACCTGGGTTCGAGTCCCACCTCAGGACAAATCCCCTTGGTAACCCTGGCCAAGTCACTAAAGAGCTCTGTGCCTCAGCTTCCTCTTCTGGAAAGACGAGATGATTGGATGAAACGATGTACCTGCCTCTTCCAGCTGTCTCTCTGTCTCTGTCTCTGTCTCTCTTTCTTGATCATGGAAGAAGTAAATAAATAAACTAGAAAATAGGCTGGCCCTGTAGCACAGTGATTAAGGGAATCAGATCCTATCATTAGAGTCCCAGCCCCAGTGGCTTGAAAAACATGCCAGACACATGTGTGTGCGTGCCCCAAATCATGATGGAACAGAGGAATGGAGAAAAGGGAATGTGGTGTGGCCATGCCTCATTGAGGGTTCTCTGTCTCTCCTGCCTCTCTTTCTCTCCCTCTCTCTCCCTCTTTTTCTCTGGAGATCCCTCTCCAGAGAGCAATTAGGAAAAAAAAAAAAGAGAGAGAGAGAGAGAGAGAGAAATGTGATCCAGGACTGTCTACTGACCGAGTTGGGGGGACAGCGACATCTGAATGTGACTGTAAATTGTACCATTCAGTATCAATGTCAAATTTCCTGCCTTAAGCTCACTACCCTGTGGTTACATGAGAGACCTGTGTTCTTTGGAGACACGTGACAGAGCATTAGCGGCCTCGTATCTGCAGTCACTCTCGAACAGACTGAAACAGTGCTATGGGTCGTTGGAAAAGTCACGATGCATTATTGCGCAGAAAAACATTTTAAAAAATGACTTTTCTGACAACTCAATAATAATAATAATGTGTGTGTGTGTGTGTGTGTGTGTATGCACACATGTGTGCATGCATCAGGGAGGAGAGACAGGGGAAGGGGGAAAGGGGACAGAAGAGGATAAAATGACAAGTTACCAAAAAGTTAGCTTTGAAAACCATATGAAATGGCCCATAAACACCACACAGCTGACTGTGACACGCAGGAATGTTTAATAAGTGCAGCCAGGTGTATACACAAAGCATCACTTAACCACACGGGGTTCCCTGACGGAGACCCCGGAGCTGGTAGGGGGTGGAGCTTCTGACACATATCTCCACCGCGTTTACCACCTTTGGGATCAAGGGCCATATCGCTTAAAAACCACTAATCAACAGCCTGGCTAGCCGTGGGCTGTGGCCGGGACCACACAGAGCTCCTGACATGGCAAAGAAAACATTACCGGTGCGGTAACAGTGGGAGGTCAAGGACCCACTCTGTGCCTACCCCCCACGCTGAGGTCCTGGATCCCAGACAGCTGTGGCAGCAAGGTCTGTCATGAAGGGTGCCCCATTCGGTCCCTCTGCTTGCACATTTACTCCTGCAACAAATGGTAACAAAGTGCCTACTATGTGCTAGGCACTGAGACATGTCAGCCCCAGCACAGACTAGGGCTCTGAGCGCATGGGATTTACTTCATGATGGGAGAGACTGACACCAAACGGGTAAACCCACAAGGTTATTTCAGGCAGTGACAGGGACCAGGCACGGTAGTGTTTGCTGTAGAGAAGGAACCAGGCGGCCCTCTGAGGAAGCAGTACCTGAGCTGACGGCTGAGGAAGAGGGAGGGCCCTGGCACAATCAGGGTAGGACGTGTTCTGCCAGGCAGCGGGGACGCAGGCCTGGGTGTCCCGACTCACAGAGGCTAAGGCAGGAGGGTCACGACACAGCAAGACCCTGCTTAAAAATTTAAAAATGTTTAAATGTATTCAGGGCCAGCCAGTGATATGGTGGTGAAGGCAGCTGGATCCCACAACAGCAGACAGCACAGTTCAAGTCCCAGACCTGGAAGCTTGAAAAACACCAGGTGCGTGCGTGTGCGCCCCAAAATCTTGGAAGGAGAATGGACAAGACTGTATTGTGACTGCACCCCATGCTTGCACTCGCTCGCGCTCTCTCCCTCTCTCTCCCTCTCTCTCTCTCAAGCACACATGCCCTCTGGGAAAATTTTTTGAAAAGCAAAGACCATCAGAACGGATTTTTAAAAGCAAGACCCAACTATGGGACACCTGTAAGAGAAGCAAAGGAGCCAGAAGGAAAGATGGAGGGCGGAAAGCATGAGAAAGCGGGTGAGGCTGTCATAAAACCAGGTGAGAGACTTCGAGGCAAGGAGCACGTGAGCGGGAAGGAGGAGCATTTCATCACGAAAACAGGCCAGCACTCTGGGAAGACACCATCATGCCGCCAGGAAGGCGCGTCACATGTGTGTATCACCAGCCACGGAACTTTCACATGCAGTGTAAAACCGTCCACCTCAAGGGAGCGAGGATGAGAGGATGCCCATCTATTAATAGCATCACGGCTGGAGGCTGCCTTCCACAGCCCTCGCTCAGCAAGGGCAGAACGAGTGGCCCACGCGGCCGTTAGGACGCCCAGGACGCCCAAACACCCTGATCTAAAGGACACTATAACCTTCCACCCGAGTCCAGTGCACATGGAACGGTCACTACGGTAGATCCCAGGCTGGTCAGAAGCCAAGACTCCATCAGTTTCAAAGGGCTGGAAACCCACAGGGCATACTCACTGAGCACGACAGAATCAAATTAGAACTCACTCGATAGTAATTACCTGGAAAAGCCTCCATACTGGGAAATCGATACACCCTGAGTGACTTCTTCACTCCCACCCCACCCGCAGAGCAAACAGCCTAAGTGTCACCTGGGAGGGGACAGCTGGGTATCTGTCTCACAGCCAGGTCTGGGGCGGGGACTATGGGGCATGTGCTCCAGGAACATCCTCAACAGCCCAACCAGCGGATCATTTCAACAGATGCTGAGGGCGGGGAGAGGGTCTGTGCATCGCGTAGAAAGACCAGGCTGTGCCAGACAAAAAGCGTGTCCTGCCCCACCTCGCCCAAAACAGGCCTGTCTCCACCAGCCAATCAGCTGCTCACTCAAGGGTTTTTCTAGCCAGGACCCAAGAGGGAGTAAATAAAACACACTGCTCAAAAGCATGGGCTTTGGAATCAGACAGTCCTGAGTTCAAATCCACCACTGACAGTCCTTGTCAGGCAGAATTCTGAGATGGCCCCCAAGATTCCTGTCCCTTATGCACATGTCCGGTGGACTGTGAATGTGTGCTTAGGTGTGCTTAAGTGTGATGTGCAATTGACAGATGAGGGTGTGCGACAGAGGCGAGGGCACCATACAGCTATCATTGAGGTCCCAAAGCAGTGGACAGGCCTGGATTCTGGGTGGGCTTGGTCTAATCAGGTGAGGTCTTTTTTTTTTTTTTTTTTTGAGAGGTTTTCGCTATAGGGCACGTGCACTCGCCAGACAGACAGAGAGAGACATAGAGACAGAAAGCGAGAAATCACCCCGCGAGAGGGGATGGTCACGCCACAATCCCTTCTCCTCCATTCTCCTCTCGGGATCTTGGGCACGCACGCACATGCACCTGGCATGAGTTTTAAGCCACCGGATCCAGGACATGAACCGCGGTCGACTACGTGGGAGTTCAGCAGCAAAGCCATTACACTAACTGCTGGTTCCCCAGGTGAGGTCTTAAAAGAGGATCAGAAGGGGAAAGTTGGGGTAGGAGCTGCACTGGGCCCTTCCTGAAGGGAGTGAAGTAAAACAGATTCCCTGCTGAGAAGTAGTGGCCATCCATCCGAGGAGGCCCACATGACCAAGACCGTAAGGGGCCTCCATGGGGGTCTAACAGTCACAGCCAACAGCTGGCTGTAGGCCTTAGCCCTATAGCCACAGAGAACGAATTCTGTCAACAACCCCATCTCACCCCACCCACCCCAAGCCTCAGATGAGAAAGCAGCCCTGGCCAGCATCCTGACCACTGCCTCAAGAGACCCGGAACAGAAATCCAGCTCCTCTGTGCCTAGACTCCGACCCACAGATACCTCCAGGTCACCCTCAGTGCCATTTAAGGCATTGCACTTGTGACTGTCAGCAGCACAAGCAGCAAACGCATCATCTCTGTGTGCTCACAGGCAAGAGATCTCTCCTCCCTGGACCCCGGTTTCCTCATCTGCAAAACTGTGAGGATGCAAATGGAACAGGACGTGTGTAACAGCCTGACCCAGCGCGTGGGTGCAGTTTGTTCTGCACCCTTCCAGGTTCGGGGAGGAAACGCACAGTGGGTAATTGGGAGGAGCCTCTGTATATTTTTGAGAAAAGGTCTTTATCATTTTTCCATCTTTGACAGGGGTCTTGGAGAAGACAGCACATAGCTTCCGGACCCAAATCACAGGTGTCCCAGAGGTGGCTTCAGGATGCAGAGACCAAGTGTCCAGAAGGGACCATGAGGCCGAAATGACAGCAGGAGAGTATCTCCAGCCCCGGGAAGGATTTGAGCAGTTTGCTCACCCTGAGATGCTGTGATTGTGCGTGCACAAAAATGT
>NW_006160120.1:2612085-2626531 GCF_000334495.1 Tupaia belangeri chinensis
TTTTTTTTTTTTTGAGAGGTTTTCGCTATAGGGCACGTGCACTCGCCAGACAGACAGAGAGAGACATAGAGACAGAAAGCGAGAAATCACCCCGCGAGAGGGGATGGTCACGCCACAATCCCTTCTCCTCCATTCTCCTCTCGGGATCTTGGGCACGCACGCACATGCACCTGGCATGAGTTTTAAGCCACCGGATCCAGGACATGAACCGCGGTCGACTACGTGGGAGTTCAGCAGCAAAGCCATTACACTAACTGCTGGTTCCCCAGGTGAGGTCTTAAAAGAGGATCAGAAGGGGAAAGTTGGGGTAGGAGCTGCACTGGGCCCTTCCTGAAGGGAGTGAAGTAAAACAGATTCCCTGCTGAGAAGTAGTGGCCATCCATCCGAGGAGGCCCACATGACCAAGACCGTAAGGGGCCTCCATGGGGGTCTAACAGTCACAGCCAACAGCTGGCTGTAGGCCTTAGCCCTATAGCCACAGAGAACGAATTCTGTCAACAACCCCAGCACACCCCACCCACCCCAAGCCTCAGATGAGAAAGCAGCCCTGGCCAGCATCCTGACCACTGCCTCAAGAGACCCGGAACAGAAATCCAGCTCCTCTGTGCCTAGACTCCGACCCACAGATACCTCCAGGTCACCCTCAGTGCCATTTAAGGCATTGCACTTGTGACTGTCAGCAGCACAAGCAGCAAACGCATCATCTCTGTGTGCTCACAGGCAAGAGATCTCTCCTCCCTGGACCCCGGTTTCCTCATCTGCAAAACTGTGAGGATGCCAATGGAACAGGACGTGTGTAACAGCCTGACCCAGCGCGTGGGTGCAGTTTGTTCTGCACTCTTCCAGGTTCGGGGAGGAAACGCACAGTGGGTAATTGGGAGGAGCCTCTGTATATTTTTGAGAAAAGGTCTTTATCATTTTTCCATCTTTGACAGGGGTCTTGGAGAAGACAGCACATAGCTTCCGGACCCAAATCACAGGTGTCCCAGAGGTGGCTTCAGGATGCAGAGACCAAGTGTCCAGAAGGGACCATGAGGCCGAAATGACAGCAGGAGAGTATCTCCAGCCCCGGGAAGGATTTGAGCAGTTTGCTCACCCTGAGATGCTGTGATTGTGCGTGCACAAAAGGGAAATGCTACAACTCTAAGACATGATTTTTTTAAAAGAACCACTGAGGGGATCCAGCAGATGGCATAATGGTTACATCGCTGGACTCCCACGTAGTCGACAGCAGTTTGATTCCCAGAGCAGGCAACTTAAAACTTGCTGCTTGTGCTGCTGACAGTCACAAATGCAGTGCCTTAAATGGCACTGAGGGTGACCTGGAGGTATCTGTGGGTCGGAGTCTAGGCACAGAGGAGCTGGATTTCTGTGTCCGAGAGGAAAGTGGAGAAAGGACTGCGGCATGGCTATTCTCCCCGGGGGGTGATCTCTCTCTTTTTGTTTCTGTATCTCTGGTGATCACATGTGGCCTACAGCAAAAAATTCTCTTTAAAAAATAAAGAAAAAGGGAACCAGCAGTTAGCGTAATGGCTCTGTCGCTGGACTTCCACGTAGTCGACCACAGTTCGCGTCCCAGACCCAGTGGCTTAAAACTCACGCCGGACGCATGTGCGTGCGTGCCCAAGATCCCGAGAGGAGAATGGAGGAGAATGGATTGCGGCGTGACCATCCCTCCTGGGGGTGATTTCTCACTTTCTGTCTATATGTCTCTCTCTGTCTGTCTGGTGAGTGCACGCGCCCTATGGCGAAAACCTCTAAAAAAAATAATAAAATTAAATTAAATTAAATTAAAAAAAAAAAAAACCTGGAACCTCACCAGGTGCCAATGCCTGGGCCAAGTCCCAACCCATTTTACAGATGAGGAACCAAGGCCCAGGAAGACGCAGTTCTCTGCCCAGGGTCACACAGCCACTGAGAGACAGAGATAAGATTCAGACCCTGACTGTCTAGACCAGACCCCAGGTATGCGAGCACAGTGCCACACCTTAGAAAAGTCTCCTGTGCCCAAACCCCATCAGCCCACAGTCACCTGTGTATCTTTCGTTATATTGGAGAATACGAGACAGATTATCTTGGTCCCAAAAGTCATCACAGAAACACTCAGCAATTATGTAATTAAAAACAATCATATTATGTAATAAAACATAGGCATGTAGAGAGAAGCTTTTTTTCATTCAACAGATATTTAATGAGCGCCTCCTATGTGCCAGGCATTGTTCTTGGCACCAGAGAGACAAAATGAATGAAACAGATGAACATTCCCATCTTGGGGCCAGCAGGTGGCGTGGTGGTTACGGCACTGGACTTCCACATGGCCAACCATGGTTTGAGTCCCTGACCTGGCAGCTTGCTTTCTCACTTTCCCTTTCTCTCTCTCTCTGTCCCTCTCTGGTCAAATTAAAATAAATAAGTAAAGTTAAATGAAATAATTCTTTTTAAAAATTCCCCATCCTTGTAGAACTGGGAGGAAAGAGGGAGACAGACAATGAACCATAAATTTGTGAACTATCAAGTGTGTGAGCCCGTGGAAGAAAATAACACAGGGAAGGAGAGAGGAAGTGGTGACGTGGGGGGCGGCAGGTGTCAGAGCAGACCCAGTTTAGAAGGCGATGAGTGAGCAAAGGCCTGAAGGAGGAGAAGATGTGAGCTACCGACTGGGGGAAAAGCATTCCAGACAATGTGAGTAAAAAGGCCCGAGGCAAAGACCTGAGGCAGGTGCCTGCTCCCTGCCTTTGAAAAGGACAGATGTGGCCAGAAGGGAGAGGTGGGAGGTAAGAGCTATCGGAGATACTGGAGTAAGTGCTGGTGCCTGTACAACCTTGCAAATATACTCAGAACCAGGGAATCGTACACTTTGAAAAGGCAAGGTTTACGGTGTGTGTGTGTGAGTCATATCTCAGTTAATAAAAAAAAAAAAGAATAACAAGAAAGGGGAGAGGCAATAGGGGTAGATCTTGCAGCTCGTTCCGGGCCACATGAGGGCTGTGTTCTAAGTGACGTGTGACTGACGTGGGCTCTGACCTGACCCTCCTGGCTGCGAGTGGAGAAGAGTGTGTGTGTGTGGGGGGGGGTAAGGCCGGAGGAGGGCCGGTGGAGGGCTGGCGGCACCAGCTCGGGCAGCTTCCCGCTGTGCGACCATGGCAGCCGCCTTCCGGCTCTGCAGCTCAGGTCTCCCCACCCATGCAGTGGGTCTGAAAAAGCCAACTCCCGCCCAAGGCAGAGGTGAGGGCTGACACCCAAGGTTGTCCTGATGGCTGTGAGTGGAGGGTGGAGTAAAGGGGGCACCAAACAGTTTTTAATCATGCAAATTAGTTTCCTGAACAGAAAACACGGGGTGCCTTCCTCTGTCACAGGAAGCAGGGACCCATCTCACATCAACAGCCCGCTCAGCCCAGAGCGGCTACCCCCACATCGTGTCCACACCCTGGCCACAAATAGGAACCCAAACTGCTCTCTGGGTGTGGTCGGCTCAGGTGGCCTCCTCCAGGAAGACGGCCCTGGTTACTCAGTGGCAAAGCACCCACAGAGAAACTGAGACCCAAACGGGAGACAGACCAGCCCCAGCCACACAGTGGCCTCAAGAAGGGGATATGCCTGAGAGAGAGGAAGGTGTGGTCACTCCCTCCTGGGTGGGTGTCCAGTCTGGAGGCAGGAGCTGACTGCTGTCACCCTGGGATGACCAGGGTCCTAGCTGTCAAGAGTGTTGATCAGACCACGCCATGCCTTTGCCGGAAGCCCCCCAGCAGCTCCTAACACCACTAGGGATAAAACCCGAACTGGTCACCTGCATTCAGGGCCCGTGCAAGCTGTATGCAGGTGACACCTCCTTAGGCAGGACTCAGCTCAAACATCACCTCCTCAGAGAAGCCTTCCTTGACTACCCCCTTTAAAGCAGATGCCAACAACTTTGTCACCAACATACCCTCTCTTTGTCACCTTCTCAGTGCCTCTACTCCCCAGCTGGGTAGACTTGGGTGAGCTGCTCAACCTCTCTGGGCCTGAGCTTCCCTACCTGTAAACTAGGTACATTAAAACCTACCTCAGAGCGTTGTCACAGGGCTCGAGAAGAGCACCCAGCACAGTGCCTGGATGCGGCAGGGCCTTAGTAACTGCTATCACTATGCCAACTTGTGTCTTTTTCTCGTGACCTCTTTCTGTGTTGTGTGAAGTTTCTGGGAGAGTGGGAACCTTGTCCGTCTTGTTCCCAATACATGCCAGCACCTAGCACTGTGCCTGGCACATAGTAGGTGCTTAATGTCCATTTACCGAATAAGCAAGTGAATTAGTGACCATGCTCTGACCCCGGCCTCATTCCTCCCAAGAGAAGCTCCTTGCAGAAGCCGCCCACACTACCCTGCAGAGGGGAAAATACAAGACCCCAGGTCCTAGTGACCAATGGCCACCTGTTTCCACTAGCTTCTGATGGCCCCATCCAACAGCCTGAAATAGCCTCACCTCCCCTGGCCCAGAATCCAGGGATCATCTGTCAGTTCCATCCTGGGGAAGGACCCGGCGGGTGAACAGAGACTGACCATAGACAAAAGAAGAGATTCCCTTCCAGTCCGCTAGGAGCCAAGAAGATAAAAATAAACTTACAAATCCACCTAGGGATGCAAGGGAAGGGGAAGGGGCTCCCCTTTCCCTTGGGGCTTTTACCCCAAGGTGGGTGAAACTGCAGCAGTTCCCGGGCAAGCCTTGGGCTTTGCTTGGAGTTCAACTGTGTCAGGCACCTTCAGCGGATTATGGTATTCACACCAGGAAGCAATCCAGTGAGGGCCAGGGCCATTCGCATTCTGCAGATGGAAAAATCAGGGCTCCAACAGGTAAAGACACTTGCCCACGGTCACACAGGGGAAGAGCTGGAAGGCGAACTCAGGCCAATTCACTCAGAGTCTGCTCTTACCCATGAACCAGGAGAGAGAGAAAGTCCTGAAAAACACTGGGGCACACAGGGCCAGCTGGTGGCATGGTAGCCGAGGTAGCTGGAGCCGACATGGCCAACTACACAGTCTGAGTACCAGACCCAGTGATTGAAGCACGCACTGCGCATGTGCGTGCACGCCCCAGTGATTGAAACACACACTGCGCATGTGCGTGCATGCCCCAAATCCCAAAAGGAGGGAGAATCTGAGAACAGACTACAGCATGGCCATCCCCTACAAGGGGTGCTCTCTCTCTCTCGAGGGAGTACACACACCCTCTGGCAAATTAAGAAAGAGAAGGGAAGACTTGGCACTCGGGTCATGTCATGCAGACAGACACACATGCATGGATTCCACACACTCTCCGTCGGCATGTGAAGCCCTCAGTGGTCTGACAGCAGAGGGAAGGAGGCTCAGCCCACTGCTTGTCAGCTGGAAGTGCCCCGCCACCTCCCACAAGGGTACCGGCAATGTCCAGAGACCCGCCACCTCCCACAGGGGTACCAGCAATGTCCAGAGACATTCCGGCTGACACGACAGGGTTGGGGGACCTAGTAAGTAGAGCCCAGGGTGGCTGTGAAACCCCCTACGGTGCACAGGTTGGTCCTCCCCCGAGTGACCCCACTGAGGTTTGAGGGTGTGGTAAGGCTACCCCGTATGAGCTGTTAGGGCTGGAAGTGCCCTGTGTGGAACCTCTCTAAGTGGGACTTTTGAGGGCAGGTGGTGGCATAGCAGTAATGTATTAGACCCAGGAGACGCCCCAAGCACGCCGGGCACACACACCCATGACCTGGGCAGGCTGAGACTGGGGATGAATTGTGAAGACTGTCTGGTTCCTGTCTGTCTGTCTCTCTCATAGAAGAAATAAAAAAATACATACATGTTTTCAAAAGCAGGGGTGGCCAGGGGACCTTTGATCCCCAGTGAAGGATGTGAGCCACCCAGGCCCTCCCCGCAGGGTGCTGGGGCAGAAGGCTGACAAGCTGCAGGCCACTGTCCTTGAATGTACTCATGTCCCCTCTAGGGGTCGCAAGCAGTCTCACCTGCCAAACAAGGAGACTCAACCCGATGACCCACCTGGCTTGCTTTCAAGTTCTGTCTCCTAAACTCTGGGGCAAGAGTGAGCTGAGTCTCCTGTGCCTGGGGAATGGGGGTGGAGGACACATGCACACTGGTTTGAGGGTCAGCCCACCCAGCACCCCTCTCCTGCCAGGTCTCCAGCCAGAAAGTCTGTGTCTGCTGGGGAAAAAAAGAAGAGAAATCAGAGGGGGTTCTCCTGCAGCCAACATGACTGCTTCAAAGACTTAACTCTTGCAAAGCCTGAAGGAGGAGGAGGCTGTAAAGTCAATAGGATGTGGGTTTATCTGAGGGCGTGGCCCTGAGCACAACAGCTCTTCACCACTGACTTGATAAAGGGGGACACTGTGCATAAAAAAGGGTGACCTGAAATCTCCTAAGCCAAGGACACCAACCCCATCCATCTCCTCTTGAAGCGACAGATAAACAGTTACCAGGCCAAACACCAGAACAACAGTGAAGGGGTGTCCAGTCTGTTCATCTGAAGAACACGCTCAGTCAAATGTACCCCGCGGGAGAGCTCTAGCGTCACCACTGGGTCACTCTTCTTAAAAGGACAAGGACCATGTCTGCCCTGTGGACAGCTGCGTGCTCACAGCCTAAAACCCTGCCTGGAACATACAGCAGTTGCCCAATAAATACTGGCACACTTAGAAAGGCAGTCTAAGATTGTCACCATTTTACCTGACGGAACCAAACTGTAACCAAGCAAGGGATCCGTCTAGTCCTGCTCACACTTGGGCTTCTGTCACCAAGAGATTTCTGCTAATTTCTAATGGTGTCCAACTCAACCCCAAGTGCACTGGCCCATATTCTCCAGCATCCTAAAGCTCAGGAATCCAGATCTTTTGGCTGAATTCTTGCCCACATAGTGGCAGCCTGGTGGGGATTTTGTTCATGAACACAGCATCATGTTGGAGCAGTTTAGGGCTAAAAAATATGGGCTATGCGGGCCAGCCTGTTGCACAACAGTAACGCAGCACTCTGCAATGCTGAACCCACATGAGAAGGTCCCAGGTTCATATCCCAAGGCCTCCCTGTGTTTGCCAAGTACTCAGACAAGTTCCTGATCCTGGCTAGCTGAGACTTGGAGTAGATTGCGGCATAAAGACCTTGTTCGAGCGGCCTCTCTATCTCTCTCTGTTTTGCTTATGGAAGAAATAAATAAATGTTTAAAAAAAGAAGAAGAAAGAAAAAGAATGCGGGCTATGCAACCAGACTACCCGGGTTCAGGTGCTCTGTTAGGCTGTGTGGTCTTAGGAAACTGACTTGGGCCCTCCGTGTCTTTGTTTTGGTCGCACATGGGAAGAAAATGAATGCCTGTGATTTTGAGTTAACATTCAAAGAATGCTTTACAAAGGGCTTACAAATGTATACGTTTTATTAGCAGATTATTATTACAGGATGCATCAGCGGCGTGATCCCACATGGCCGACAACACAGGTCATAGTCCAGACCCAGTGGCTTGGAGAACACCCCAGGTACGTGTGTGTGCACCCACAATCCTGAAAGGAGAAATGAAGAAGGGACCACAGTGCAACAAGGACCTAAGTGGGGTGCTTTCTCACTTTCCCCTTCTCCCTGTCTCTATCAAGCACAACTATGTCCTCCGGCAACTAAACAAACAAACACAAAGTTATTACTTCTGGGGTTGCAGTAATCTAACAACCATGCTGAAAATGTCATTCTTTCTGCTGGCAATTTTTTTTTTTAAGTTTTTGCTTGAGGGTATGTGTGTTTGCCAGAGAGAGACAGATAATTTGAGCAATCACCCCCCAGGGGGATGGCTATGCCACAATCCTTTCTCCTCCATTCTCCTCTCAGGATTTTGGGCATGTATATACATGTGCCCAGAGTGATTTTCAAGCTGCTGGGTTTGGGACTCGAAACGCACAATCGGCCATGTAGAATCCAGCCTGTCACCTCCACGCCACCTACTAGCCCCTCTCCTGGCAATTTTTACTAATACATTCTCACACATATGCATAATGGCATATAAAAATGGTGCTACACACAGGATTTCTTTTATTTATTTATTTTTGCCAGCCATAGGTCACATGTGCTCACTGGAGAGAGACAGAGAGAGAAAGAGATAAATCACACCCAGGGGGATGGCCATGCCACAATCCCTTCTCCTCCATTTTCCTCAAGATTTTGGGCATACACGCACATGTGACCCACATGATTTTTCTTTTCTTTTCTTTCTTTCTTTTTTATTTTTTTTGGAGAGGTTTTTGCTATAGGGGGCATGCACTTGCCAGAACGACAGAGAGAGAGAGACAGAGAGACAGAGAGACAGAGAGACAGAGAGACAGAGAGACAGAGAGACAGAGAGACAGAGAGACAGAGAGACAGAGAGACAGAGAGACAGAGAGACAGAGAGACAGAGAGACAGAGAGACAGAGAGACAGAGAGACAGAAAGCGAGAAATCACCCCCTGGGGGGATGGCCTCACCGCAATCCCTTCTCCTCCATTTTCCTCAAGATTTTGAGCATACACGCACATGTGACCCACATGATTTTTCAAGCTGCTGGGTCCAGGATTTGAACAGCATACAACTACATGAGGGTCGAGCACCTTAACCATCATGCCACTTGCTGGCATCCAAATAGGATTTCTCAATCCACTTTCCTTTTTAATCTTCCTGCATGTCTTTCTCTGTAACGTACTTCCTCCCATCCTCTTCTCCAAGCTCCAGGCACTTTATACACACAATGTACATGTGTGTATTATGGTTATTGTTTATCCTCCAAAAGCGGAATTGCACTGCATGCACTTCTCAGCATTCCACTTTTCGCAACACAACCACACAAAAATCCCCCCGAGTCACCGGGTAGGTCACTCTGTCTCAATAACTAGGAATCCAGAACCTGTCCCCCACCCCCTGGCATGTCTCCTCAATGTGACACTAGGAATACAGAATCTTTAAAAAAAAAAAAAAAGTGGCAACACAAAACCACAGTTTCTTGTTTTGGCAAGCAGAGCACCAATGAGAAGAAAAGCTTTGGTCTCCTCCCCCAAAAAAGCAGAACCACAGAAAGCATTCTGGGAGCTCTCTCCCCACAATCCCTGTTCCTCAGAGACCCCAGCCCAGCCACTCTGGGGCCTGGGGGCCTGGAGTCGTAGGTCTCCTCAGGGGCTGCTGGCTGACCCCACCTAAGGGCTCTCTGCCCACCCACCCAGCCTCTCCCCCTCTTCTCATCACGAGAGCGGCTGGCACCTGTCCCTGAGGGCACTCCCCTTGCACACCTGGGACTCCAAACCAATGTAGCCATGGAGCAGGTGCCTCAAGACTCACATAGCCTCTTTAAGGGGGGGCCTTTGAGCCCCCAAAGAGACAGCTTCATCTGCCCCCCCCACCATACTGTGCAGCCTCCAGAAAGGCACCACACCACTGTGAGCACCTACTATGCACCTGTTCTAAGACCTTTAACCTCAGGCTCATCCAAGCTTCTAACACCCCTGTGATGCATGTGCCACCCTATGCCATTGTACGGATGGAGAAGCTAAGGCACAGCCCAGCGGCATGGCCAGGGCCACCACACAGTCGGTATAGGGTAAAGCCAGGCTTTGAACAGCAGCAGCCTGGCTCTGGAGTCCCACACTCAACCCTCATGCCATGAGCGTGGAGGAGGGGCCGGCATCCTGCCATTTGCATTCTTGCACTCTTCGGCCCATCCTGCAGGGGACACGGTGGGACTCTCAGAATGGAAGTAACAGGAGGAAGCACAGGCTGGGGTCCGAATCCCAGTTTTGCCACCTACGTAAGCGAAGCCCTTGCTTTATAAGCCAGAGGCAGTTTGCAAATCGACTAGAGGTATTTGTTCTGGGGTCGAGCAGCCTAGGATCAAATCTTGGTAGTACCATCCACATGACGAAAGGGCTCTTGAACTCACTTTGCCTCAACCTCTTCTTCTGGCAATGGGGATAACAATGCGGCCCTTTCATGGGGAATTTTAAGGAGCTGGCACATGCAAACTGCATATGAACAGGCAAGCTCCTGCAGCGTAAGGATCGTCATTGCTATCTTCGTGATTAATCCCACCCAAGAGCACAGGGGACCCAAGGACCTGGTCCATATCCTGGGCACTGTCTCCCACAACCTCTTCCATGTCCCCCACAACAGATCCAGCATCTCAATGAGAGAGCAGTCCTTGCCTTTCCATGATTCTTTAAAAATAAACACAGGGGACCAGCAGTTAGCGTAATGGCTATGTCGCTGAACTCCCATGTAGTCGACTGCGGTTCACGTCCCGGACCCGGTGGCTTAAACTCACGCCAGGCGCGTGTGCGTGCATGTCCAAGATCCCGAGAGGAGAATGGAGAAGGGATTGCAGCGTGGCCATCCGCCCTGGGGGGTGATTTCTCACTTTCTGTCTCTCTGTCTCTCTTTCTGGCAAGTGCATGCGCCCTATAGCAAAAACCTCTCAAAAAAATAATAAAATAAAAAATATAAACACAGGACACCAAACTCACAGGACCCCTTGGAGATGGGGGAGGATACAACCCCCATTGCTGGAGGAGGTGGGGGAAAATGGGGAAAGTTTGGAGGAAGCACAAAGGCCCAGGCCCGGAACCAAACAAAACCACTGGTTCCTGTGGCCAGAGAGGAGAGGGTCAAAAGGAAACTCACTTAGAGTCCCTGTCCTCCTTTCAGTGCTGACTCAGACCTAACTTCCTCCAGGCAGCCCTCCCTGATCACCCCTGCTTTCTGGAGGCTGAAATCCCACTATGTCGCTGAACTCCCATGTAGTCGACTGCGGTTCACGTCCCGGACCCGGTGGCTTAAACTCACGCCAGGCGCGTGTGCGTGCATGTCCAAGATCCCGAGAGGAGAATGGAGAAGGGATTGCAGCGTGGCCATCCGCCCTGGGGGGTGATTTCTCACTTTCTGTCTCTCTGTCTCTCTTTCTGGCAAGTGCATGCGCCCTATAGCAAAAACCTCTCAAAAAAATAATAAAATAAAAAATATAAACACAGGACACCAAACTCACAGGACCCCTTGGAGATGGGGGAGGATACAACCCCCATTGCTGGAGGAGGTGGGGGAAAATGGGGAAAGTTTGGAGGAAGCACAAAGGCCCAGGCCCGGAACCAAACAAAACCACTGGTTCCTGTGGCCAGAGAGGAGAGGGTCAAAAGGAAACTCACTTAGAGTCCCTGTCCTCCTTTCAGTGCTGACTCAGACCTAACTTCCTCCAGGCAGCCCTCCCTGATCACCCCTGCTTTCTGGAGGCTGAAATCCCATAAATCTGTATATGGTTAATTATCATATAACAGTAACTCAATCATCTGTGTTATTTACGTATCAAATAATGATAATAATAACTAATCTTTATAGACCTTACAACCCTGCCGGGTACTGTTCTGAGTGCTTTAAGTCCATCTATAAAAACCCACCCTGTTTAAAAACTTGTAGAAGGGGCTGGAGTATGATGCAGCGGGAAAACGCAATGCTCTGCAAGGCTGACCCACATGGGAAAGTTCTGGGTTTGCACCCACAGACCTCCCTGAGTACACCAGATTCGCGTGGGCCCATGGCCCAGGGTTGGCTGAAGCTGGGACAGACCACAGGGTCAAGACCCTGTTTGTGTGCTCTCTCGTCCTCTTGCTCACTCATCGAAAAATAAAATAAACCTTTTTTAAGAAGTGTAAATAATAGCTATCCTCATTTGCCATTTTACAGATGAGGAAAGTGAGGCTCCAACACATTAAGCCACTTGCCCGAGTCACAAGTCCAAGGACTTGAGCCGGCAGTGTGGCTCCAGAGTGCAGCCTGGTACTGGGACTTTTTTAAAAAATACTTGTTTGAGCACCCTCGCCTGGACTGTCTTCACCTTGAGGGCAGGAGCCCAGACCTGACTTCTCAGCATCTCCCATGAGCACAGCCTGCCACAGAGGCAGCATGTCCACCAGCTCACAGGAACCAAGACACAGGAGGCAGGCACAGCCCCGTAAGGCCTGACTCTCCCGCACGGGAGAGAAAGCAGGCGGGGATCACTGAGCAGTCTTCCAACCCAGCAGGCACGGGAGAAAACCCCTCAGCGCCCATGCAGGCTGGGAAGGGAGAGTGGGAAACAGAAGAGAATCACAAGCTGCAGGCTGCCAGCCTCACTGCTGCGGAGAGCCCTGGCAATTAGCAGTTCCTGATGCTCTCAACCCAAGGTTTTCAGAGCTAAAGGGTCTGGGGTGGGTCAGGGGCCACTCCTGATGGGCAAGACTCCTGCGGCTCGCAAACAAGGGCCAGCTGGTCAGGTGACACAATCAGTCCATTTCTGGCACCAGGCTGCGATCACACAAAAGGCCAGGCGGACAGGAAGTCTGGATTCCCGTCCTCTCGTTTTACGGGTGGGGAAACTGAGGTCAGGACAGGTGGAAGGACTGTCCGAGACAGACATCTGAGCCAGAACCGGCTCATCTCAGACTGATCCAACCACAAAAAAAAACATGTTAAAGAACTCTGCAAATTTAAAGTGTCAAGAAGATAACGTGGAAGTAGAGCAATCTTGCAGCTTTCTTCTCTTTCTTTAATAATAGGAATGGTCAACTGCAATCAATTTCCATTATTCAGCTTCCTTGGACTCTACACATGGACAATTTAAAGCCACTGTTAACCCAAAAGCAATCCATATCTGTTCTGAAATGAACCGCACCATGCAGGGAAAGGGTGAAGAAGAGAGAGATATATTTTCGTTCCCATTAATATAAAAACTGGTTTGTGTTTCCTGCTCTCTTCCAGACTGAGGAGCAGGGAGTGGCAGAAGTAAGGAGTTCCCTAGAATTTGACGTTGCTCAGAGACGCAGGGCAGTCCACATCTTTAATTCAGAAACTGCCAGCTTCGAACTGAGCAGATTCTTTTTTTAAACTGTGAGGGAGGAAGAGATGGGAAAGAAAGCCAACCTTGCCTTATTCTTACAGGCCTTTCCAGAAGGGTCCTTTGGCCAAATGGTATTCAATGTCCCTGCAGGACCCTCTCCCGGCTCCTCTCTTCCTCACACACTCCTCCTTTCTCAGGAAGAAGGGCTAGCCTACTCTCTTCCCACAATTGGAACCTAGATCCAGCCTCAGCTGTACCCCCCACCCCAGGCCATAGGAGCCTCAGGGAGTCCCAGAGTCTCCCTCCTTTCCTCAGAGCTTGGGAGTGGCAGAGCCAGGCCCGGGGTCTCTAAGAGAGTCACCACCCCCACAGAGCAGCCCTTCCTGAACAGGGATTAAAAAGACTTCCTAGAATGGAGAACAGGGAGTAAATGAGGTCCCAGCAGGAGGCACGGAGATTAAAGCCTCGGGAGTCTCCTAACTTCCACCCAAGGCTCTGCCCCTTCCTACCCACCCCCTTCCCCACCCCCAGCCAGTTTTACTCACTTCCCAGGATAGTAGGGAAGTGGGCCCTTCCGCCCTCTCACAAATTAAAAAATAAAGAAAAGAAAAAAAGAAACAGAACAAAAGAAATGCACTAAGGAATAGGGGTTTAAAGCACTGTCTGGAACTGCCCTAGTTCAAAGCCCAGTGTCTCCACTTAACCAGCTGTGTGATCCTGGGCAAGTTACTCAAAGTCTCCCGATCTAAAAACCCAGCGAAACACTCTCCCCACTGGGTGGGCCAGTTGTGAGGATTAAATCTGCTGAGGACATACGTAAGGTGCCTGGCACATAGAAAACACTCAGTTGTTATTTTACAAAGTCCCAGCTGCGGTTTTGCAACGTGGGGGCTTGGGGGTGGGGTGATTAGTGAGCCTAGGCTTCAGAGCTGTGAGTTCCAAACCTATTCTCCCTGAGCTGCAGCAAGTGTGTGCACGAGGAAATCCTGCCTTGAGGTTCTGTCAATGCCTGTCCCTTCTCCGGGTCTCGGACTTCAGCCTACTCTATTCAACTCAGAGGACCGCCGGGCTCTGGGACTTCTACGATCGATCCTAAAAGAGCAGTCGGCAGTGCGCCGGGCAGCGAAGTTGTTCTTGGGAAAAGGACACAGGAGGGAAACCTCCCGGTGCCTGGGTCCCCGGAGCCCTTGCCTTGCGGATGTAACCAATTTAAAAACTATTTGAAAGGCGGGGAGAGAGAAGAAAAAGACAAAAGGGCAGCGCGCGCTGGGGGAAACCGTGCCGGAGACCCGAGGTTGGGGCTGGTGAGCGGGGCAGCCAGGGCAGCGACGGCATGGCTCTGGAGAATCCGGATCTACCCCCTTCTCCAAGCGCCACTGCAGGAGGCAGGCCACTCTCGGGCCCCCCCGAGGACCGCGGCCACAGGTTGTGCGGACGGCCCTAGGCTGGAGGCACTGCGCCTAAGCTGTCTCCACGCTCTCCAGGCGACACTCACCGACTGCAAAAAGCGCAAGGTGCCCACGTAGTCCCTCTCGGTGCCCAAGATCTCGTTGAGGACGCAGAGGCGGAGGCGCAGCTGGCGCTCGGACTCCCGGGCGGCCGCGCACTGGCCCGGGCCGGAGCTG
>NW_006160120.1:2626796-2631089 GCF_000334495.1 Tupaia belangeri chinensis
GTGTCTGCCAACTGCCACGCCGCGCTCGAGCCGCACAGCACTCCGCGCGCGCTCTGGGTCCCTGGAGACGCGCCGCGGCGCTCGGTGCAGACGTCTGAGATGGTCGTGGCCCGGGCCGGAACGTTTGATCGCAAACCCCGAGCCCGGCTCTGCTAAACCTGGAGGCCGGAGCCAGAGCGCACAACCTGGCAGGTCCCCAACTCCGCGCCCGGACGTGTGGCGGGCACCCGGCCCGCCCGCTACGCCACTCCCACCCGCACGCGCGACACACACCGCGCGCGGGCACAAGTACGCAGGTCCGGGCGCCGGCAGCCGCTCCTTGGACAGCCGCTCCTTGAATCGGAGGAGCTGGCAGCTGAGCGGATCAGCAGCAAGCCCGCCCGGCCACGCGCGCCCTTGCCGGCCCCCGGAAGAAAGAGGGGCGGCCACTGCCCGGGCGGCGATGGCCCAGCTGCCGCGGACGTCCGAACCGTTTGGGTGCCCTCATGCGCTGCTGTGACCTTGGAAAAGAAGATCCGTGGCTCTCCTCTCATTTTTATTTTCCTTTTTCTTTCTTTCTTCCTTTCTTTTTCTCTTTCTGAACTTCTTTGCCTCATGACTCTGCCCTTGCCACCTTCCCAGAAGGAATTATTACCTGCCTGAGTTACTGAGGGGCCCCCCTGTGCCCCTCTCTTGTCTCCCCACCTGGGACAAGGCCTAAGGAAACAGAGTCTAGTGACCTTGATAACCATAGAAGCACTTGACAAATGTCCTCACCTGCCTTATAGGAAGAAATGGAAGCTCTGGGGCCCAGGGTCAGCTGCTCAAGGTCAAATACCAGCTCCCTCCCTCACCAGCAGGGCAGCCTTGGGCTGGGTTCCTTGCCTCTGAGATCCTCAGTGTTCTCATCAGTAAAATGGGAATAATAATAATACCTAACAGACAGGGGTCCTGCACAGTGTCCTGTGTTAATCCTATGAAGTTATCTGTAAATGCTTGTTCTTAACTACTATCGTGTCATCATATTATCACTCCCTGAACTGCTTGCCCATGCACTCCCTAACCTGCTCCTATTGCCCAGCCAGAGATTGTATTGTCCCTGCAGTGGATTAGCTGAGTCACATGATGTCCCCCTGCAAACTATAATCATCTTTTGGCAGGAACATTGCTTGTTTACCTCCATCCCAAAAACCTAGACCGTCTCCCAGTGGCCTCAGGGTAAATACTGCAAGTGCCTAAGGCACAGGTGGCCTTAGGTGAAAGCTGCCACCCTATGGGATCTGTTTCCCCAGGATCACGGGCAAGGTGGCATCTGATCTGGGCTTGAAGAAGTATACAACGTCTCCAAGGCAGGGGTAGAAGACACAGGATAGGTGAGCCTGGCAGGTTTGGGCAGTGGGGTCAGCTGTGTCCAAAGATAGCTGGCCTTTTGTTTCCAGATTTCTCACAAAATAGTTCAGGTCCCTGGAGAGGCTGTGCTGTGTGACCTTAGACTGGTCACAACACCTCCCTGGCCCTTAGGCACTTCATCTTTAGATTAATCCTCTCTACCCCAAGGAGAGAATATAGTGGAAGGTCATGGGCCCTGAAACGGAAGGATTTTACATTTGTGTCCCAGCTCCCAGTCCAACGGGTTCCATGACCTTGGCCAAGCTCTTCATCACTGAGCCTCAGTAGTCTAACCTGTAAAATGGAAGTATGTGAGAGCAAAATGTTGTAAAATGGGGTTTCTTGACCTCAGAACTATGGATGTTTGGGGTCAGATCATTCTTTTGGGGGCGTTTAGCAACCTCCCTGGCCTCCACCCACTAGAAGCCCATAGCACTGCTTCTCTAATTGCAAAAGCCAAAAATGTTCCAGATGTTGCCAAATGTCTCCTGGAGCGCAGAATCACCCCCAGTTGGGAACCACTGATACAAAGTGCCTGACATGGATAGCTGGCACACAGCAGGGCTCAGCAAACTTAATGGCCAAGGTAGGTTAACTTCCAGTTTGCACCCGAATTCCAACCTCCATCCAAAATTGGCCCACGCTGCCATAAAGACTGCCCACACATCTCCATACTTGTGGATAGAACCCACCCCGGCCCACTTCATTTGGTTATTCTCTGGGATCCCTCCAAGGTATGTCTCCCCCACCCACCTTCACCCCCGGTGACAGTGATGGCACTGAATGATAATCAAACTTTTAATGAGACACTTAAGCTCTCTGCCTCGTTTTTCTCACCTGTGAACCGAGGGTAATACTGGTTCCTGATCATAAGGTTATCACAAAGATAGCGAACTGCTTAGAGCACAGAGTAAGTGTTCAATAAGAGGACGGTTTTATTCAATGTATGGACCAAGTACTAAATCCATTCGGATGCATTTGGCTGCAAAGAGGAGGGGGAGAAATGGGTCCTGATAACATAAAACCTAAGGACACTTTCTTTAGCAAGAGGTCCAGAGGAGGTTGGTTCCTGAAGCTAGTTTGAAACTCGCTGAGATCATCAAGGATGCAAGAAGCTTTGATCCGCTATCTTCATCATCACTGCTTTTCTCCTACAATCTTGGGCCTCAGAGGCACAAGATGGCTGCTGAAACGGCAACATGAACTCCTCACACAACAGCTCCAAAGCAGGGAAGAAGAGGACCAAGGAGTCTTTTTCCTCTGTGTTTCTCTCTTCTGGAAGGGTCAGAACTGAATCACGTGTCTGCCTTTAAATAGTCCCTGATCAAGGGCAGGGTCTCTCACCATCTGTTGGGTGGTCGAAAAAGTCATGATGCTTTTTAGTTTTTTTGAGAGGTTTTTTGTTATAGGGCATGTGCGCTCACCAGAAAGACAGAAACAGAAAACAAGAAAGCACCCCCCAGGGGATGGCCACACCCCCTTTGCCTCTATTCTCCTCATGGGATCTTGGGCACGCACACACGCCCAGCATGGTTTAAGCCACCGGGTCTGGGCCTCGAACCGTGGTCAACTACATGGGAGTCCAGCGACATAGCCATTACACCAACTGCTGGTCCTCATGATGCATTTTTACATAGAAAAACAGAAAAATATGTCATAACTTTTCCAATAATCTAATACTTAGCATAGTCCAGCTCCATCTCCTGGGATGTGGCTACCTGGACAACTTAGGATCCTGATGTCAGAAGAGAATGGGAGCTAGAGCCAGCCCTGCAGCACATAATCAGGTGCTCTGCATTGGGAACCAGATTCCACATGACAACCGTGGTTCAAATCCTGACCCCAGCAGCTTGAAAAATGGAGGAAGGGAGTTTGCCACAGGACCACACCCCATGGGGGGGGGGACCTCTCTCTTTCTCTCTTTCTGGTGAGTACACACATCTTCTAGCAATGAAACAGAGAGCCAGTGTGTGTGGGCACCTAAATGTGTCTGCTACAAACACACGCTACACGCTGAGCCCCGGATGAGCTGCTGAGACTGTAAAAGCGAACAAGCCAGCGACATACACGCCATCATGGAACTGACATTGTTCCACAGGGGGGTGACAGATGATGCACTAAAAAAAGGCAAGCAGTTCCTTCCATCATTCCGTCAGCAAGGACATAATGAGGGCCTGCTATGCCAGCCTGGGACCCAGTAGGGAACATGACAGGTGAGGACCCTGCCCTCCTGGCACTTCCAGTCCAGACCAGATGGAGGAGGGGAAAAACAAAACAAAACAATAAATAAATCAAACCCTTTGGCCTTCTCTAAAGCCCATGAAGGATGGGCTTGGGAAACCAGGGCTGGTTGGTGGCACCACCTCCAGGCATCTGCCTCAGGTCACTGCTGACCCCAGGTTTCATGACTCAGACAGGGGCAATCAGCGCTGGCAGGATCAATGGGGACTCCCTCCAATCAGTGCCTGGCTGCCTCCCAGCTGATGCTGGCATGGATAGAGTCTCCGAACCCCAGACATGACGAAGCAATCACAGCTGGGAAGATTTTCTTTCCTATCTACATTTCAACTGGACCTTCCCTCCCTTCCTCCCTATCCTCCACTTTTTCCCCTATGATGATCTCTAGCAGGGAGCTTTTAGGCCCCTTGTAAATGTCTTAGGACAGGGCCTAAAACAGTCTGTGACTGGGAAACATTCATCAAAAGAGCAGGGAGAAAGAAGAAAGAAAGAAAAAAAACTTCAGGGGGAAGAAGAAAAAGTGACGATAATGATAGGGAAATTCTCTTTTGCGGAGCCAGTTTTAGAGTTTCCGTTGCCATGTGCTTCGCAAATACTGGGAAATACCATTTCGTTTCTGTTGCATAAGTTTCACATTTGTGGAAGAGAAGCTGCCGCTGCTTAGAAACACCAGAGAGGTAGTTCCTT
>NW_006160120.1:2631164-2646149 GCF_000334495.1 Tupaia belangeri chinensis
AAATGAAGTTCCGCGAGGGGGGGGGGGGGAAGGCCGTGATTTTGTTTCCCCATCCCAAGTTGAATGAGCCAGGTGAGAAGCAAATTACTAGACTGCCCAGGACTGCCAATCATTCCCCAAATGCAAATGAGTTCTCAGTAATTCAGGCCAGCCGCCCAGTCAAGTCTGTCCCCACTTTGAGCACCAAGAGCGGCTTTCTGAGAAGAGAAGTGAGGCTTCTCCACCCTTGGAATTGGACAAAACAGCCAGATACCTGAATCCGTGCTGCATATACAGGCCAAGGTTCATTTCTTCAGACCAAAAAATAATTCTCTTGCTAGTAGTCTGGGTTGAGCAACCCCAACTGCCAAAGTCAAAACTTCTCCCAGGAAAGCTCTGCTGTTGGAAGCAGGTCTCTTAGGAGGGCTCTGATTCAAGATCTGATTTGAGCGTAATAGATATCAGAATAAGCCAAGGCTCCAGAGCTTTGCCAAGTCACACTTGGGCCAAAACATGCTAGGAATACAGCTTGGAAGAAGTTGAGAAGGAATTGCCTAAGATCCTCAGTTCGAATCCCACTCTCAATAACACGCAAGCCTCGTTTTCCAGCCCTTGGACATTGTAGGTAGGTAACGGCCTAGCTGCCAGTTTCCTTGAGCCAGCAGAAGCAACAGCCACGTCCACTCCAAATGTCACTTAGGCCTGGCTACCTTCTAATTTTCAGGGCAACTTCTACTCCTGGAGCCTTCGTTGAGATGAGAGACAGTTCTAATAACAACCAATGGCAGCTTTTTGAGTGTTCATTATGTAGCAGGCACTGCGGAACCACGAGATGGGATTCCCACCTCTGCCTGTCATGGCCAGTACTCTAGAGACTAGCCGCCTAGGTTCAAATACCAGCCCCATCACTTCCTAATTATGTGACTCTGCAAGTGATTTACCCTTGTTGAGTTTCAATGTCCGTATCTGAAACAAGAAAGAGACATAGAGACAGAAAGCGAGAAATCACCCCCCGGGGGGAGGGCCACGCCGCAATCCCTTCTCCTCTATTCTCCTCTCGGGATCTTGGGCACGCACACACACGCGCCCGGCGTGAGTTTTAAGCCACTGGGTCCGGGACGTGAATCGTGGTCGACTACATGGGAATCCAACGACATAGCCATTACGCTAATAAGGTTTCTATCTCACAGGATTACTATGCAAGTTAAAATATTTAATAGATGCAAGTACATAGCATGCTGCCTGCCCCTTAGTTGAATATTAGCTATTATAACTGGGAGAGGCCATGATGCCTGGAGGTATGGCAGCCATTTTGAAACCAGGAGAGAGAGCGTTGCTGACCAGTTGCATATGCAACATGACAGATGGAAAGAATCTAGGCCTTTGATGTCACTGAATTCCTGAATCAATCAACCTTGGAACTACCCTGTCTCTGGACCTGTTTATAATTTTATTTTATTATAAGATATTAAGACTTCCTTATTATTTAAGCCAATTGAGTCGAGGACGCTTTACTGACAGTCAAAAGCATCCCCAATATGCCTCCCTCTGTCCAGATTTCTCTCCACCTAGATGAACTGATTGCTCTGTTGAGAGAATTACCATACACCCAGCTGAGACCATCTCAAGCTGCTCCTGTGGTTCCCAGCAAAATTATAATAACACACCAATTTGGACCTTTCAAATAAACATTGCTCTCTTCCTACGTCTCTTTTAAAAGGAAGGTGCCAAGTGCTCTCGGTGGCACGTGGAAGGTAAATCTGTGACTTTGGCAAGGTCAGAAATTGACCTAGACAGTGTATCTTGGAATTTTGCAGCCCAAGATGCCAGATGGTTTCAACAGACATACTGGACACACATTTATATGTCTGGTTTCTTTCTTTCTTCTTTCCTTCTTTTTTCCAGTTTGTTTCCTGGACTGAAAACTCAAAAATAAGGCCGCCCAGTCCAAATCCAGACACCTGGCAATGCCAGTGGTAATTCTTACTGAAAGCTGCCGGTTTCCTTGAGCCAGCAGAAGCAACAGCCACGCCCTCTCCAAATGTCACTTAGGCCCGGCTGCCTTCTCATTTTCAGGGCAACTTCTACTCCTGGAGCCTTCGTTGAGGGACAGTTCTAATAACAACCAGTGGCAGCTTTTCAAGTGCTCATTACGTAGCAGGCGCTACTGAACCACGACACGGGATTCTCACCTCTACCTGTCATGGCCAGTATAATGACTATCATCCTTCTCTTGTGGATGAGAAAACAGGCTCAGAAAGGAACCCAAGCAAGGTCGTGGCATTAGCCAGGATTTAGGTTCGCTGGTGTGACCAGGCCCAAATAACAATGGATTAAAATATAAACTGTGTTGGGGGCCGGCAGGTGACATGGTGGTTAAGGCACTGGATTCCCACAGGGCCAACCACAGTTTGAGGTCTGGACTTCATGGCTTGCTTTCTCACTTTCTCTGTCTCTCTCTGGTCAAATTAGAAAATAAATAATAATAACAAATAAAATTAAATACACAAATAAATCTTTAAAGTATTATATATGTATATATAATGTGTGTGTGCATGCATGCCAGAGCCCCAGACCACACCAGCACCCAGCACGTGCATTCACCAGAGAGAGAGAGACAGAGGGAGTGAGACGGCACCCTGCATCAGGTATTGTCACCCCACAATTCCTTCTTCTCCTTTTAAGATGTTGGGCACCCATGCACATATACCCAGCAGGTCCAGGGCTTGAACCACACAGTCAGCCATGTTGGATCTAGCTGGCCATGGAGCCAGTTCAATAAAGGATTAATTTTTAAAGAGAGACTTTTGTTATAGGATGCATATGCTCACCGAAGAGAGAGTAACAAGAGACAGAAAGCAAGAAATCACTCCCCAGGGGGAATGACAATGCCACTATTCCTTCTCCTCCATTCTCTTCTCGGGACTTTGGGCACACATGCGTACACACACCCAGCATGAGTTTTAAGTCACTGGGTCTGGGACTCGAAGTGCAGTCGATTACGTGGGAGTCCAGCAATGTAACCATCATGCCATAGAAGCTCATTTCCCAGTTACATCATGTATAGGCATAAACAACCTAAGACAGGAATCAGGTCCTCCAGGTTCCAGGGCTCAGGTTCCTTCCAGCTGTGGCTGCACCATCCTTACCACATGACCACTTTAGCTCCACAAACTAAGAACCAACCCTCAGAAAGAGATGAGGCCAGGGAAAGAAAAGCTTGGTCCTTTAAAGGACCCGAACTACAAGTTTCACATAGCACTTCTGCTCCCACCCTCCAAGCCCGGACTGTGTCATCCAGGCACGTCTGACTCCAGATCCACACCAAGCACCTCTCAGGTTGCTAGGGAACTGTGAGACTCTTGTTTTCCTGTGTTGGAATGGTGCCAGGCACAACACACCTGTTAATTGAATAAATGGATGAATGAATGAATGACTCTCTCCATGACTTGTTTTGAATTCCAGGTTGAGAGAAATTTCACAGTGACTGTCTGGCACTGTTCTAGGCACTGAGAATAGATCCGAGAACAGGTAGAAAGCCTTGCCCTCCTGGAGCCGAAAGTCAATAAAGATCCCAGGAAGTCAGACACTAAGCCTGCCAGGATGTGGCAAGAAATATAGAGAAAGAAAGAAAGCAGCTCAGAAGGCCAGAGTGCAGGAGAAGGAAAGAAAGCCTCCATGAGGGGAAGACATTTTAGCACAGAACTGAGAGAAGTGAGGATGCAGACCCCACCTGGGCTCCAGGCAGGTTCAGGCACTTGGAGGTGGGTGTATGCCTATTCGTCCAGGGACCAGAGGGGCAGGATCAGGAGATGCAGATGGAGGGGAGAGGAAAGCCAGATGTGTGGAGGGCTCTGAGGGCCTCGGCTATTTCTCTGGGAAAGGTGGGAGCCACAGAAGGTTCTGAACAAAGGAGTGATGTTACCTGCCTTAGGGTCTACTAGGATCCCTTGATGGCTCTATGGGAATTGACTAACAAGAGCAAGTTCAGAAATAAGACCTGCAAGGAGGAGATTGCAATAGTCCAGGCAGGAAACAAATGCTTGGGCAGGAGGAGACAGGGAGAAATAGCCAGTTCTGGACATACCCTCAAGATGAACCTCACCGGATTTGCTAAAGAACCAGGGGAGTTAAACATGACACCAAGGTTTTTGGCCTGAACAGCTAAAAAGATGGGGCTGTTAACCAGGATGGGGAAGATGGTGAGAAGACCCTAGTTCGGTGGTGAAGAGGGAGAACTTGGTTTTGCCATGTTAGGTGTCGAATTAAAAACCCGGGTGAGGGGAACCAGCAATTAGCATAATGGCTATGTTGCTGGACTCCTATGTAGTCGACCACGGTTCACGTCCCGGACCCAGTGGCTTAAAACTCACGCCAGGTGCGTGTGTGTGCGTGCCCAAGATCCCGAGAGGAGAATAGAGGAGAAGGGATTGCGGCGTGGTCATCCCTCCGGGGGGTGATTTCTCGCTTTCTGTCTCTCTGTCTCTCTCTGTCTGTCTGGCGAGCGCACGCACCCTATAGCGAAAAACCTCTCAAAAAAAAGAAAAAACCCGAGTGAGATGTTGAATGGGTGGTGGGATACGCAACCCTGGGGGTCAGCCCAGATGTAAATGTCAGGCCATATCAGGAGGTAAGTGATCATTAAAGGCCTCGAGTTAGGCGGGATCACCCACGGAGGGTGGATGGAGACAGTAAAAGTCCAGAGCCTCAGGCCACACCAGTGCCCGGAGCTGGGCAGCCAGTGAGCCGATACCAGAGCAGGTGAGTGAGCCCCCTCCCCATTGCTTGCTGGGTTTCCCAAGCTCCTGGTTTCCCAGAGGGAAGTTCTCTGTCCTGCATCTGTCGTTTCCTTCAGAACCCTGAGCTTCCATTTCCTCCTCTGTTCCACGGGAACATGAAGAACCCTGCTCTGCCAGCTCTCCAAGGAAGGACAAACACAAGGAGATTTATGGACCCTGAAACGCTCAACAAGGTGAAAATCCTGTCTCAGCTGCTGTGGTGCCGCTGCTACCTGAAAGCTGCACTGGAGACCCAGGTTCAGCTCCTGGCCCAACCTGAAAACAGGCCGGCCTGGTGGCATGCACCTGTGACCCAGCGAGCTGAGAGGCCAAGGTGGGGATCCTGACCTGCCAAGACCCTGTCAAAAATCAGTCTCTGGGACCAGCAGTTAGCATAATGGCTATGTCGCTGGACTCCCACGTAGTCGACCGCGGTTCGAGTCCCAGACCCGGTGGCTTATACTCACGCCGGGCGTGTGTGCGTGCGTGCCCAAGATCCCGAGAGGAGAATGGAGGAGAAGGGATTGCGGTGTGGCCATTCCCCCTGGGGAGGGGGGTGATTTCTCGCTTTCTGTCTCTATGTCTCTCTCTGTCTGTCTAGCGAGCGCACGCACCCTACAGTGAAAATCTCTCCAAAAAAAATGAAAATCAGTCTGTCAGCCCAGCCTTGGTGGCACAAGTAGTGGCGTGCGGCTGCACAGAGTTGGGGCCATATAGGAAGGCACAGGATATAGACAACGGGGACATCTGAACCTCTGTGATCCCAGGTGGCCAGAAGGCTGGGGGGAAGAGGATATCAAAGCACAACAGGGGGCTGGCAGGTGGCATGGTGGTTAAGGGCACTGGACTCCCACATGGCCAACCATGGTTCAAGCCCCAGACCTGGCAGCTTGCTTTCTCACTTTCTCACTCTTTCTCTCGCTGTCCCCCTCTGGTCAAATTAAAAAATAAATAAATAAATAAATAAAGTTAAATAAAATAATTCTTAAAAAAAAAAAAGCATGACAGGACACTGGTGGAGCTCTCTTTCTCTCATGAAAGAAATAAACTTAACAAAAAGAAACGCAAAAAAAAAAAACAACCTGGGGCTAGCCAGTGGCATGGTGGGTAAAGCAGCTGGATCCCACATATCTGACTTCATGGTTTCAAGTCCCATACCAAGATGCTTGAGAAACATGCCAGGTGTGTGTGCACGTGCATGTGCGTGCACGCCCAAAATTCTTAGAGAACAATGGAGGAGAAGGGATTGCAGTATGCCCACCCCTCTGGGGGGTTCTTACTTTCCCTCTCTTTCTCTCTTTCTCCAGTGGACTCAAAGTTTTTTTCAAAAAGAAAGAAAAATAGCTCTCCTCTTTCTCACATACACACTTTTAAAAAGAAGAAAAGAAAATCCCCACATCAATAACAGGAGTCCCTTCCCCCACCACCCAGCTTGACGTCCTTAAAAATGTGAAACTGAATCAGAGGGGAAAACTTACACAGATTCAGAGAAACAAAAGAGAAGTGGTGGCCGAGAAAGAACTACCTACAGCTGGGTGCCACAATGTGGGTGAACGTTAAAATCGTGACGCAGAGCCAACGACGCTCCACTCGACGCAATGAAGCATATTGTGTACAAGGAACGCCCTTTAGGCAGAGCTCGGAAGTGGACGGTGTCGAACTACAACGCTCAGGGGTCACACTTGGACCATAGTGCCATTAAGAGAGAGGGCAGCCTTGACTGGACACACGGAAGCGGCAGTTTTCCCTCTGCTCTGGAGTCATGTGGGGGCTTCAGGGGGCTGGCAATGCTCTGTTTGTTTGTTTGTTTCTAAAGAGATGTTTGCTATAGGGCACATGTGCTCCCCAGAGAGACTGAGACAGAAAGCAAGAAATCACCCCCCAGAGGGGATGGCCACGCTGCAATCCCTTCTCCATTCTCTTCTCAGGATCCTGGGCACGCACGCACACGTGCCCAGTGTGAGTTTCAAGCCACCAAGTCGTGGGACACGAACCACGGTCGACTATGTGGGAGTCCAGCCACGTAACCACTGCACCATCTGATGCTGTTTCTTAACCCATGGGATTTCACAGGGACTCACTTTAGAATCATTACATTTGTTATAGCTTATATTTATGTCTTATGCATTTTTCTCTATGTGCCCTGTTTCCCAATTTTAAATTGTATCAAAAGCCTTAAGACCTTTGGCGTAGTGGTTACATCACTGGACTCCCACATAGCTGACCACAATTTGAGTCCCGGATCCAGTAGCTTGATACTCATGCCAGACGCATGTGCTTGCATGCCCATGATCCTAGGAGGAGAATGGAGGAGAAGGGATTTCGGCATGGTCATCCCCTCCCTCAGGGAGTGATTTTTCACTTTCCCTTTCACGGTCTCTGTCTCTGTCTCTCTCTCCCTCTCTCTGGCGAGCACACACACCCAAAAGGCAAAAACCCCTACCAAAATAAAAGTCTTAATACTAAATATATATACACACCCTGGCTGGCTCTGTGCCTTAGTGGCTAAGGCAGCTGGATCCCACATAGCTGACCACTTGGTTTGAGTCCAGAGCCCAGCAGCTTGAGAAACACGCAGGGCGTGTGTGCATGCATGCCCAAAAGCCAAAAGGTAGGGAGAGATGGAGAAGAAGAAATTGTGGCTTGTCTATTTTGTGTATAGGGGGTGCTTTCTCCTCTCCCCCTCTGTCTCTGTGTCTCACTGGCAAGCACACACACCCTCTAGGAAAAAGAAAAAAATACACACACACACACATGTGCGCACACTCATGCACACACCCCTACATTTACGCCCTTGACCAAGTTATTCTCGTGTTGGTAATCTAAACTACAGAAATAAACAGACCAACTTTGATGTTCGAAGGTGTCTATTGCAGCATCACTTATAGTAGCCCTGTGTTTGAAAGAACCTACATTCTCACTAGTAGGTAAATAGTTAAATTCATTATGGTCAATATACAACATGGAAAAGTATTTAGCCTTTGAAAAGTCTGCTATCACATATATTTAATGGAATAAGAAAATGTTCTTAATACGCAGATGAATGGGGAGGAAAAGAGATAAATATAAATTATAAGTAATAAATCAATTACTAAATATATACTTCCAATAGAGAAATGAACTTATTAATAATATGCAGACTGCTACCCCAATATTATCAATACCTACTATTTATTCATATAAAAAAGGCAAAGAAATATTTAAAAAATTAACAAGAGTAGTTATATCCAGACAGTGAGATTATAAGTATTTGTTTTCTTCTTTATACTTTTTCCACACTTGCCAAACTTGCTGCTTTGGATGTATATGACTTTTATTTTTTACTGTGTAGCTTTTCCTCTCTTTTTTAATTTGGACCTCAGATGCATGGATTCAGCTGGTCACATTCCTCGGGCCATGGCACACATGCAAGGTATGAGTTTGATTTGGTTTTATTTTCACTTCTTATTTTTGCCCTCCAACTCCTCCGATTTCCCTCTCCCCCACAGACACCCACTCAGGTATATTTCAAGTATGTTCTTTCTATCCATCTGCCATACATTTGTCTGGATATATGTGTATCCAAATGGACCTAGTAAAAAATATATAAAGAGATACAGATATAATGCTGTTTTATGTACATGTTTACATTTTTACATAAACGGTACAGAGTTATGCGTCCCGTGCTATCTTGCTTTTTTCACTCAATGACATGAGTCGCCGAAATCATTTCTTGTTATAAATACTGTAGAACTCAGTGCTCAGTGTTCCATTGTGTGAGCCACCACCTGGTAGAGACTACTGGCTGCTCCCCAAATGTAAGTTTCCTTCTCTTGCAGGGCGCACTGAAGGACTACATTTCCCAGTCTCTCTTGCAGGTGGGCGGAGCCACACAATGGCGTTTTAGCTCATGGAGTTCAACAGATGAGGTGTTCATCCTCTAGTCCTGGCCTCTGCAACATCCTCCGTGCCCTCTCCTTCCTGCTCCTTTCCCTTCTAGCTGTTTGTGACAGTAACCTCCAGAGTGACCTTGGAAGCCATGGTCGAGCCACCCTCAGCCTGGGTCTGGGAGCCCACGCGGAAGGGAGCCAGAGTGATCAGTAACACGCTCTGCTTGGACTGTGTGAGCAGTAACATTGTGATTAGGTTGGAGCCTTTTTATTCCTTAAAGTCTGTGTACTACAGTGCTAATACGAACCTGAATTTTGAAAATGTATTCGGGAGCAAGGTGACGGTGCAGTCGTAATGCAGCTGGATCCTATAGGAAAGGTCCTGGATTCTAGTCCTAGCACCTCCTTGAGCACAGGACACAAGCTTGCCTGTGATCCAGGCTGGCGGAGACTGGGGGTGGATCCCAGCATGTGAACTTGGTGGCGGGGTGCCTCTTTTTCTCTCTCTCATAGAAGAAACAATAAATAAACTTAGAAGTGTATAGATTCTATTTTTCCATTTCCTAGTGCTGGACACTGTTGTCTCGAACTCTTCCAAACAGTGCTGTGATGAACTTCCTCATAGAGATTTCCATTTCATCTGTGAACAAGTCTTTTCAGGTTGCCTGGAAGAAACAGAACGGCTGTGTCATAGGGTTTGTAAGTATTTTGTTGACCTGGCTAATGCAATGGCAGAGACAGCCAGCTTTGGGTTAGGGGGCAGCGACAGCAGAGGTTTTGCTCTT
This sequence comes from Tupaia belangeri chinensis, assembly GCF_000334495.1. Classification (NCBI taxonomy): domain Eukaryota; kingdom Metazoa; phylum Chordata; class Mammalia; order Scandentia; family Tupaiidae; genus Tupaia; species Tupaia belangeri. The sequence goes on from NW_006160120.1 coordinate 2,640,576, forward strand.
CGGTTACTCTGAGTCAGCACTGCCAGCTGGGGTGCATGTGCTCAGTGGAACCAAGGGGCCATCGCTGGAGCCATCCCACAAAGTGGCTTGGGCTCCTGCTGGCAAGGCCTTTAAGGTTGGCTTCCTAGGCATCTTTGAGATTCTGTGAGCTCTGGATAATCGCTAATAAAGTTAGTAGATGAGTTATGTTGCTAACAATTGAAAATTCCTTTTCTTTTTTTAGGAGAGTTTTGTTTTGTTTTGTTTTGCTATAGGATGCATGTGCTCACTAGAGAGACAGAAAGCGAGAAATCACCCCCTCAGGGGGATGGCCATGCCACAATTCTTTCTCCTCCTCCTCCTCCTCCTCCCTCTCGGGATCTTGGGCATGCTCGCATGTGTGCTTCCTGTGAATTTTAAGCCGCTGAGTCCAGGACTCGAACTGTGGTCAACTATATGGGCATCCAGTGATATAACCATTATACTATCTGCTGGCCCCACAAAGTCCTTTTTATATAAGAGATCAAGGGTCAGTAAATTTTTTCTGCAAAGGGACAGATAGTGAACATTTCAGGCTCTGTGGGTTGCAACGTTTTGTCCATTGCAACTTCTCAGTTCTGCTGTTATAACATTAATGCAGTCAAAGATGATATGTAAATGAATAGATATGGCCATGTTCCAATAAAACTTTATTTATAAAACAACAGCCTGCTCTTCCTAGCTTGCTAATCCATGAGTGAGGCAAGAAGAGGGAGAGAGAGAGGGAGACAGCTCCTTTCTCTAAGTCTCTACTGTAGACATTTATGCCATCTTTCCCGTTCTTAGCTCCTTGGTAAGCTCTTTTTCTCACCTACAGAGAGCCTCACTCATTACTTTGCTTTTGACAGACTGATAGGATGAGTAAATGAATGAGTGAATGAATGGCTTTAATGCAGAGGTGGTTCTAATAAACAACCCAAGCAAAGACCAATCAGAACAGGAGCCAGCAACAGACAGTCTTTGCAACAGAACCACATGTACCACGAGAGTCCAGTTTTGCCCCAGCCCTGTCGAGAACTCCCTCTCCCCCAACCTTCACCAACCCAGCCAGGCTTTATCCCACATTCCTGGTGGGCATCAGTTTAAGGGTTCAGTTTCCAAATTTCAGCAGCTAATGAGGAACAAGGGCGACCGTGGGGGACTCAGTTCTCAAAAGCAAACTGTTCCAGTGACTAATCCATCTTTCACTCCTGGTATTTTTATTTGTCCCAGCAGAAATGTGTATGAGTCATGGCTCCTGGTGGAGAATTTTTAAAAATGCATCATTGTGCGTATATCTCTGGCTTGCAGACCTGCAAGGTCTAGGTGCCGTTGGCAAGGGGCTAATGATTTCAGCAGCAGCAACAAAAGCTGTCAAGTCACGTTAACCAGGACTCTTTCATTCCCCGTGCCCTTCAGCATCCGATAAATGAAAAACAAAGAAAATGGACTTAGTGTCTGATTGAGAACACAGCACACGGAGTGATTTAGGAGGCCATGGACTTATACATTCTCCTACTAATACCTTTCTCTTCTTTTAAAATCCTGCCCTGTAGCACTGTGCATGGGGAGTTCGATCCCACATGGCCAACTGTGCAGTTTGAATCCCAGACCCAGTGGTTTGAAAAACACACCAGGCAAATGTGTCTAAGTGCCCAAAGTCCTGATGGGAAAGAGACAATCGAGGAAAGAGAGTGTATGCCCCAGTGGAGGGTGCTTTCTCTCTCCCTTCCCCCTCTTTGGCAAGTACAGAGGGCAATTTGAAAAAAAAAATAATAATAATAATAATAATAATAATAAATAAAAGATCCTGCCACAAAAAGCCCTTCTTCAGAAAGCCTTCTTGGTTAATCTGAGCTCAAAACCAGCCCTAAAACCACTATGATTTGTGAATCAAATCTCTCCCTCTTCAAATCACACTTCTGCCAAGCAGTGAATTCCTGCAGCTTTATGGAGAAAATTCCAATTCTACTCCTTTCAGTAATTTGCACCTTTCTTGGTGGAGTGTGAAGTCCTTTCCACAGGGTGTACTCTCTCCTACCTGCTGCAATGGACAGAGACAACTTGGAAGATGTGAAGAGATGGAAGATCACCACTCGGCCTCTTTACCTGGCTGGGCGACTTTACCTCTCGGGACCTCAGTGTCCGCATCTGTAAGTGGGAATGGTAATCGTAGTCATAGATTAATTATAGATCATGCTTTCCTGATCTGCTAGGATCTACCCTCAGTGTAGGCAAGTGTTTTTATCTGTCTTGCCCACCTCCATATCGCTAAGGTCTAGAACAGGACCTGGCATGGTGCAGGTACTCAACGAACATTTGTTGAGTGAATAAATGACTGCATTGTTTGCCATTTTACCTGATCTTAAGAAGTGCCTCCATTCTCCCAGAAAAAAACCTCCAACGTCAGCTTTGACTCTTCCACTGTCCATATCCAGAACTCCTATCTCTCATATCATTTAGTTTCCTTATTATTCAAGGATCCTTAAGATGCAAGTGACAGAGATGCAACTCAAACCAGTTCGGGCGGAACAGTGAAGATATCGGCTTATCTAAGTAAAAAGTATTGCTGACTTCAGGCTTTGCAGCATCCAGGTACTAAAAAAAAAAAAAAAAGAAAGAAAGAAAAAGACTTACCTTGGAAGGCTATCTCTGATTGGCCAGGCTTAAGTCATGTGTTCATCCCTATGATGCTGAATGACAGGCCTGGATGATGTGTCAGTGTGTCTTCCATTAGAGAGAGGGGAGGGTAGGAGAGGAGGGTGGGTCCCATCCAGACCTTAAGGACTGAGAGTGGGAAGGGGTGGTCTCCAAAGTTTAATTGGCATTCTAGCACTGGAAGAAGAGGAATAGATGCTGGGCAGGCAAAAGCATTCCCAGACTTGCCAGGCTCCTTTCACCTTGCGCCTTCTGCAGGGTTAACCTCTATAAACAGTAGCTATAATCAAGTTACTCTCTTGCTCAAGCACCTCCAGTGGCTCCCTACTGCCAAGTGAAGTCATTTTAGTTTGCTCAACTTGACATGGAAAGTCATTTGCTGTATAATAACCATCTTCTCCATCCTGAGAGATTAGTGAGGAAGCTGTTCTAATAATCCAGATGAGCTATGGTAAGGCACGGAAGTTGGGCAGCAAAAGTAGGGGTGCAGACATGGAGTCAAGAGAAATCTGTGATTACACTAAAACTGTTCTCATCAAGGGCAGTGCGGATCACCAAGTCCACATCTAGGAGATGTTTCTCCATCTTCTTTTCTTTTCTTTTTTGCTTAAGGGCACGTGTGCTCACCTGAGAGAGACAGACAGACAGAGAGGGAAAGTGAGAAACCATCCCCCAGAGCGGATGGCCACACAGCAATCCTCTCTCCTCCATTTTCCTCTCAGGATTTTGGGCATGCACATGCATTCACCCCACGTGATTTTCAAGCCACCGGTCCAGGACTTGAACCTCACAGCCAACCATGTGGGAACCCAGTACCTTTGCCTCCACACCTGCTGGCCCTCTCTACCCTTATTTCACTCCATGACTTGGCAGCACTTGGCGCAGTGATCGGTCTCCTTCTTAAAATACGCTTTGGGGGACCAGCAGTTAGCGTAATGGCTATGTCGCTGGACTCCCACGTAGTTGACCATGGTTCGCGTCCCGGACCCAGTGGCTTAAAACTCACGCCGGGTGCATGTGCGTGCGTGCCCAAGATCCCTAGAGGAGAATGGAGGAGAAGGAATTGCGGCGTGGCCATCCCCCTGGGGGGTGATTTCTCGCTTTCTGTCTCCAGAGGGGATAAGGTCGAACCCATCCCCCTGGGGGGTGATTTCTCGCTTTCTGTCTCTGTCTCTCTGGAGAGCGCATGTGCCCTATAGCAAAAAACCTCTCAAAAACAAACAAACAAACAAACAAACAAACAAACTACGCTTTGGGCACCAAATGCCGAGGGGCCTGGGCTCTGCCCCTTCCTACCAGCCTTCTCTGGCTCAGAAGTGTACTCAGATTTTGTCTTCCACACCTCCCGCAGGCTCCAGTCCCCCCTCCCAAGTGAAACCCCAAGTTTGGCCACCATATATTTCCAGAGAGGACGAACCCCTTCCCATGCCCTGTGGGCCAGTTTTAATGAGTCTCAGCCCACCCTAGGGAACAGGCATATGACACATTTCTAACCAGTGAAAACTAATGGACATCTGCTGCATCTTCAGGGAAAGTTTTCTTCCCTCTTGAAACAGGATACAAGAGGGATCAGAAGATGGCGTAATGGTTATGTCACTGGACTCCCACATAGTTGACTGCGTTCTGAGTCCTGGACTTGGCGGCTGAAAACCCACAGAGGGCAAGTGTGCTTGCATGCCCAAAATCCCACAAGGAGAGCGAAGGAGAAGGAATTGCAGTGAGAACATTTCCCTGGAGGAGGATTTCTCACTTTCTGTCTGTCTCTGTCTCTCTGGCGAGAGCACACACCCCATAACAAAAATCCCTCTTAAAAGAAAGAGAAAGAGAGAAAGAGAGAGAATATATAAGAAAGGAAAGTGATCTCTTCCACTCTTTGGACTTTTGGCGTTGCCGTGAAAGCACGGTGTCTAGAGCTATGGCAGCCATCTTGGGCCCATGAGAGGAGACCCTGCCATCACGGTGAATGGAACAATGGAAAGAAACTACATTCTTGCTGCTGCTGTTGATCTGTTGAATTAATCCTCCCACCTGCCAGACTTTACTATCTTAAGACACACTGCTTGAAGCACATTGAGTTCAGTCTTCACTTACTTTAGCAGAAATCCCCTTGATGGATATACCGTGTACATAGTGAAACTTCCAGAAACATGATTCCAGACATAACCTTCCTTCTCAGGTCACTCCAGACCCATGTGGGGTGCTTAGTGGACAGTTCCACAAACACCTCAAAACCTTGTCCCAAAACTGGAACCAATTACCTATTACATTCCCCAAAAGACCTTCTCCCCTAGCCTTTTTTCTTAAAAAAGAATTATTTAATTTTATTTATTCATTCATTATTTTTAGTATGACCAGAGAGAAAGAGAGGGAAAGTGAGAGAGCAAGCCTCTAGGTCTGGGACTCAAACCGTGGTCAGCCATGTGGGAGTGTTCTGCACCTTAACCACCATGCCACCTGCTGGTCCCCTCCCCAAACCTTTATTAACCAGAGAGAATACTTTCATGAGTAATCCTTAAGTCCTTTTCTCAGTTCCTATATTCATTCATTTCATTAACCGATACTTACTGAGCATCTTCTATGCACTAGACATTATACCAGATGAGGAGGGGGAAAAACGTAGCAAATAAGATGGAGTTCCGCCCTCCAGAAGCTTCTACTGAGCTGAAGGAGAGAAAGGGCTGAGACAGAACCAGTGGCAGCTAACGGAAACAGGGCGTTTTCATAGAGCCTTGTGGGAGGCACGTCCCTAACAGATTGATCAGAAAGGCTCCCAAAGAGAAACTGAGTTAAGCTGAGACCTGAAGGCCCAGCCAGAACTAGCTGAGCAAGAGGAAAGGGCAAGCATGAAGACCCTGAGGCTGGAAGGAACGTGAAACATTCCAGGAGCAGCTAGGAGGCCGCTGAGATGGGAGCGATGAG
>NW_006160120.1:2646180-2652611 GCF_000334495.1 Tupaia belangeri chinensis
GCGGGGGGAGAGCCAGTCCGACGGTGCTGCCGGGAGGGAGACTCCGCTCAGACTCGAGTGACAGTGATGCGTAGATTTTCCGCTAAGCGCCTGGGGCAGCCTCAGAGGGATTTAACCAAGGGCCAGGTTTTAAATGGTTTCACAGGCTGTTGAGTAAAGGAAGGTCCAAAATACCACAAATGATCAGGCCTAGCCTTTTCCTAGTCGACACTACGCACCAGGCACTTGACGCCCACAACCCTGGAGGTCAGCGCCTTCACAGAGGTGAAGAAGCGAGGCACAGAGAGGTGAAGTCATTTTGTCCAGGGCCACACAGCGAGTAAATCAGAGCCCGTATAAGAAACAGGGGACTAGGCAGGGCCTCCGTGCATTTCTAGTCAGGGGGCAGGGGGTTGGCTTGGAGACACAGAAGTGCAGGATCCAGAATAGAATTTCAAGAAGGAAAAGAAAGAACTTGTGGGTGGTGTGAACAGCATCCTCCGTCTCTCCATTCTCTCTTCCAGCAAGACTGAACAGCTCGGGTTTGTCTCTGATTACCACCTCGACTCCCGTGACCTCCCTACCCACCTCAGAGATGGAGGCGCCCCCGTCCCGGCCTCTCCCCCACGCCCACCCATCGTCTTGCAGCAGGGCGCCGCGCTCCTCCCACACAGGCCCACCCTGCTGCGCCAGCCTCCGCCGACCTTGAACTTGCCCTCCCCTCCACGTCTTCACCCGCATCCAAACGAAGAAACCGCCAAAAAGCCGAGCCTCCGCGCCGCGCTCTCGGAGGAGGGCACTTTGTCGACGCTCCCTGGGCCGCAGCAAAACTTCTATTGTGTTGCTGGAGACCGAAAACAATGCTAGTGGCCCACTTGCTCCCTGGCCAAAGGTTGCGCGGGCAAACACCCAGTGTCCCAGTCTCATCGACGGGGAGCCTGGGTGGAGAGGCAGCCGAGCTCCCTTGGGGGCCAGTGTGCCAGGAGGGGACAAGGTGTGCGCTGGCTGCTCCTGCAAGCTGCAGGTTGCTGCCCCCACCACACACACCACCTTCCCCACGGCCACCACCACCACGCAGCAGGTCGGTTTGGGGATAGAAACCCGGGAGGGCAGAGGGCAGGCCAGAAACGGTTGCCTGACCTTTCAGGAGAGGCACGAGTTTCTGCAAAGACCCGGGAGTCCCCTAAGCATCTCTTTCCACCGCTGTGAACTGGAAGGTCGCTTTTTTGGTTCCTTCTCAGCTCAGAATGAGTTCAGCCGTGGGTGAAAGTGCGAAGATTTAGGGATCTACCCATGTTTGGGGCCTACTTTGGGGCTTTCTAAAAAAACAGTAAATTCAAGGAGTCCTGACATAGAATGCACCTAGAGCAAAGTGCAGAGCTGGGCTCTCAGAGAGAAGGAAAGCACCCTGACCTCCCAAGACCCGCACACAAGGAAGATGAGTGATGCACAGTGAAATCTTCAGGGGTAAATCAAGGAAGATTTCATGGAGAAGGGGGCCTTTTCCCGAGATCTAAAAGAACTGAGAGGATTTCTTTCCTTGCCTGCTTTCTCTCTTTCTTTTAAAAAATTTTTTTTAAGTTCTCCCCAAGTGACAACAAATAAAAGACGGGCAAAAGAGGCATATGTTCTTGTTCCACAGATTCATAGGCCATGCCACTTTTTAAAGATTTTCCTGCTTCCTAAAGGAATATATGCACATTCCTGAAACCTTGGAAAACCCAGGCAAGCACAGAGAAGAAAAGGAGAATCACCTATATTTCTACCATTCAAAAATAAGCACTCTTTCTAAGAATTATTAAATTAAATTAATTAATTGATTATTGTCTTAATATTTGCTATAGGGTATGTGCACTCACCAGAGAGAGACAAAGAGGGAGAAAGCAAACTTCCAAGTCCAGGACTTGAACCACTTTGGGTCATGTGGGAGTCCAGTGCCTTAACTGGACACCAGCTGCTGGCCCCAAAGATAAGTCTCTGAACCTGTGAGTATTCCTCTCCAGGCTGTGGTGGTTATTATCATTATTATTAAGTTCAAATTCATGTAGAGTGAAATACGCACATCTGAAGTACACGATTCGATGGGTTTTGAGAAATGTTTACACCCATGTGTCCTTTCCTTCTCTCAAGATCTAGAACATTTCCATCACCCCAGAAATTTCCCCCAGGTCCACTCCCAGTCAGTCCCAACCCCTGCAAGCAACCATCCTTCTGCTTGCTTGCTTGCTTGCTTGCTTGCTTGCTTTTTTTTTTTTTTTTTTTTTGGGTGCACTCACCAGAGAGAGACAAAGAGGGAGAAAGCAAACTTCCAAGTCCAGGACTTGAACCACTTTGGGTCATGTGGGAGTCCAGTGCCTTAACTGGACACCAGCTGCTGGCCCCAAAGATAAGTGCTCTGAACCTGTGAGTATTCCTCTCCAGGCTGTGGTGGTTATTATCATTATTATTAAGTTCAAATTCATGTAGAGTGAAATACACACATCTGAAGTACACGATTCGATGGGTTTTGAGAAATGTTTACACCCATGTGTCCTTTCCTTCTCTCAAGATCTAGAACATTTCCATCACCCCAGAAATTTCCCCCAGGTCCACTCCCAGTCAGTCCCAACCCCTGCAAGCAACCATCCTTCTGCTTGCTTGCTTGCTTGCTTGCTTGCTTGCTTTTTTTTTTTTTTTTTTTTTTTTTTTTGCTATAGGGCATGTGCATTCACCAGAAAGAGAGAGGCAGAAAGTGAGAAATTACCCCCCCACACACCATGGGGAATAACCACGCCACAATTCTTTCTCCACCATTCTCCTCTCGGAATCTTGGGCGTACACACACACGCACCTGGCATGAGTTTAAGCCACCAGGTCTGGAACTCGAACCACAGTTGACTACATGGGAGTCCAGCAACATAGTCATTACGCCAACTGCTGGTCCCACTATCCTTCGGCTGTCTATCGTCATAAATTAATTTTGCCTGTCACATGGTTGGAGTCACATGGGATGTGCTCTTTAATGTCTGGCTTCTTTCACTCCGCATAAATAACATTTTGCAGTTCATCCCCGTGTCAGCAGCTTGTTCATTTTTATTGCTGAGTAGTGCTCTGCTCTGCGGATATACCCCGGTGTGCTCATCCATTTACCCTAGCCAGTCAATTAAGGTGGCTCCACTCGGGGCCTACAAGGAATAAAACCACTTCTACGCTTTGATGGACAAGTCTGGATGTAGTTGTCATTTTTCTTGAGCAAACGCATAGGCGTGAGATGATTCATTTTTATAAGAAATTGTCAACAATTTTCTAAAGTGGTTGTACCATTTCTTAGTTCCACCAGCACTATCTGAGGCTTTCAGTTGCTTATTATTATTAACCTTTAGTTACATACGTAATTTGTGGGTGTATTCTCTGTGAGGTTATAGTACGTTTGGATAACCACCCCCAACCCTCTATTCTCCCCAGAATAACCACCATCAGCAGTGTGGGGTGCCTCCTGGCAGACCTTTTTCTGTGAGTTTACTTATATAAATAAATACCCACTGCAACATATAGTATTATTTGTGGTGATACTTTTTACAAAACTCGAATACACAGTTCTTCATTGTACTTACCACCATGGCATAGTTCTGTTTTTTCCTGTGCTGGGAATGTTAGCTCAGTGGGCAGGAGGTCTCATGCTTAGTGTCCAGCATGGAGGAGATGCTCCACAAATATCTGTGGAATGAAAGAATAGTGGACAGGGCCAGCAGGTGATGTGGAAGTTAAGGCAGCTGGATCTTGGGACCAGCAGTTAGCATAATGGTTATGTTGCTGGACTCCCATGTAGTCGACCGACCACCTGCCAGCCCTGAGCTCTATTAACTTCTGTGACCTTCTGTGTAGCGTATCGTGGGATACTATTATGCAAACTTTCTTTTGTGAGCAGACAGAGGTGGCTTCCGACGTTTTATCGTGATGGACACCCTGTCCTTGCTTGCTTGGGCACGGGACTTGCTAACGCAGTGACGTGACATAGAGGGAAACAGCTGGCTGAAGGGTCTGCGCACTGTATCTCCACCCACTGGTGCTGTGAGGGGCTCAAGCCCTCGTCTCCATGAGAAATGGAGGAAAACCAATGGTCAGTGGGTAGACTCTCTCTGACTTGGCCCGTGGGAGGCTGGGGAGAAGGCAGCATCAGGGTTGTAGTGAGGTGTTCGTGTGCGCACACTCTAGAGCCAGATGCCCCACGTCCAAATCATGACAGCTATTGTCGGGCTGTGTAACTTCAGCAAGTTACTCAGCATCTCTGTGCCTCAGCTCCCTGTCTGTAAAATGGAAATGACATCACCTCCGTGCATCGTTGTGGGAATGAACACATATGTAAAAGCGCTTCATGCAGAGACGGGCACTTGTTACACAGTGTTATCTCCTGTTATTATCTGACAGCCAACCTGTGTCTGTGTCTAAAGAGCACACCCAGTCAGTCAGTGTTCGCCATTTTCTTGACCTTCCCAACCAACAAGTGTTGGCTGTTCTATCTGCTGACGGAAGGGGCTTGCTGCAGAGAGGGAGTGAAACCCAGGAGAAGCTGAGGTCTGAAGGGGAGGGGCAGCTTTCCAGGAACCAAGAGAGAATGGAGTTTCCAGAAGCCGGGGCTGGTAAATGGCTCCTCCCAAAGCCCCAGGGTGCAGCGTGGGGGGAGCTCAAAGAGGTTTTTGCAGCTGTCAGCAGGGAAGTCACCAGTGACCTTTGGGAGGGACACAGGGGTAGAAGCCAGCTTCAGAGAGACAGGGACTGGGCCCCAGCCTTGGTGGGGGAACCGCTGGGGTGTCCCCCAACTACCCTTGTGAGAAATCTGTCCAGACTGGACTGTAACTTGTAGAGGGGAGAAATAAATATACTGGTTTTTTTTGGTTTTGGTTTTGTTTTTTACAATAAAAAGCTTGGAGCAGGTTTGGGGGGAAATGTATTTAAGAGCAGGACTGCCGGGTCTGGGAGGAGCAGGGCTGGGGCTGGATCAGGAGCCAGGATCCCAACATGTCTGTTAGAACTTTTCTTCCCTGCCACCTCCCTGCCTGTACACCTGCCAGTCCCACTGCCTGGCACACCCTGTCTGCCTGGCAAGCACTGCTTTGTCTAAATCAGGGGTCTGCAAATGGCGGCCACCAGCCAAACCCGGCCCGATGCCTGTTTTTATACAGCGTGTGAGCTAAGAATGGTTTTTACATTGGTTTAATGGCTTGGGGGGGGGGGGGGGGGCAAAAGAAAACTATTTCATGACACGTGAAGATTGTATGAAATTCAAATTCCAGTGTCCATAAATAAAGTTTTATTGGCACACAGCCATGCACATTTTTTTTTACCGATTATGCACGACTACTTTTATGCGACAATGGCAGAGTTGAGCAACAGAGACCAAGGGGTCTGCTTTTCACTTCAATGGTGCTGATTTTCTCCTACACGTTATTTTCTAGGTTTAAGATTTTTGTCTTCCCTTGAAGTGTTGATAGGTTCATCTACCTGTTTGGACTGAATCTGAATCTTTTTCCTGGCTTTAAGTCTTAAGCAAACTTCTCTTAACTTTTTTTTTTTAAAGAATTATCTTTATTTAACATGCATTTATTTGTTTGCTTGTTTTATTTTCATTTGACCAGAGAGGGACAGAGTGAGAGAGAAAGAAAGTGAGATAGCAAGTCACCAGGTCTGGGACTTGAACTGTGTGTGGTCAACCATGTGGGAGTCCAGCGCCCCTAACCACCATGCCACCTGCCAGCCCTCTTAACATTTTTAAATTTTGATTTATTAAAACTAAAACTGTTCCTCTTGAAATTAAACAGTGCATAAAAAATACCTATTTTATGACCTCACTAAGCTATATAGCCCCAGCTAGGTGCCACTTTATGGTATGTTCATTCTGCTCACTGAGGTTTATGCCTCGTCAGACATGTGTTCATAGATATGTCTATTTCAGCTGCACTTGCTATTGAAAGTATTTAGATGAATTAAGGTCTTTTGTGAATCAATAAAGTGTGAAAGGCACGGAAAGCAACTCTAGATACCAGAGACTGTGTGGGACGATGGTGGGAAATGGCAGAGGGTGAGAGATAGGGAATCAAGGGTGAAGGAAAAAGAAGCAAAATATATAAGAAACAAGAAACAGAAAACTATTTGTTGACAATAACACATACGGTAATATCCTTGATTGAGCCCATATACAGTATATTCTGGGTGGAAAATCTTGTTTTGTATACTGTCATGATGTACAGTGAATGAATTTAAATAAATCAATTTATAAGTTAAAAAGTACTAAAATGAGGGACCAGCAGTTAGCGTAATGGCTATGTCGCTGGACTCTCACGTAGTCAACCGCGGTTCACATCCCAAACCCGGTGGCTTAAAAAAAACTCATGCTGGGTGCATGTGTGTGAGTGCTCAAGATCCCGAGAGGAGAATGGAGAAGGGATTGTGGCATGGCCATCCCCCCTGGGGGG
>NW_006160120.1:2652639-2664421 GCF_000334495.1 Tupaia belangeri chinensis
TCTCTCTCTCTCTCTCTCTCTCTCTCTCTCTCTCTCTGTCTGGCGAGCACACGTGCCCTATAGCGAAAACCTCTCAAAACCTCTCAAAAAATTTTTAAAAAATTAAAAAATACTAAAATGAAATTAAAAATCTGAGGCAGGGTGTTCTTCCAAAAGTTTATGGAAAATGTGTATTATGAAAAAGCTGCGCATGGATTTCTAAAATTTTTTTGCACCAAAATAAACTCACATTTTAATCCCACAAACTTGGAAGTGTCCACATAATTGTTGTCTGGCTCTTTACAGGAGTCAGCTGCTTATTCCTGATCTTAGTCCCTCCCTGCTTAAGGTGGACAAACCACATGGTCCTTCACAGCCTTACATCTAACTGACGTTCCCGCAACCCTGTGAACCACATTGGCACCAGGAACCTAACCACGTCCTTGCAGGGTGCACACTGGCTGGTTTTCATTTTTGTTATGTATTTGTCCCCTCCCTCCTCAAGGACCCGGACCTTGCCCTACAGACTTAAGTCCCCCAGCGTCAAGCACGTTGCCTGGTAGTCAATAAACAGTAAGTATTTTAGATAATGAAGTATCGAAGGCCATCCATTCTCCACGCTGAACTCAATTTTCTCACCTGTAGAATGGGAGCTTTGATCCCGAAGATCTCTAACCCAAGAGGAAGGAGGCCCAAGTCTTCAGCAGGCAATATGGGATGTTTTTGCTATAGGGCGCGTGCGCTCACCAGAAAGACAGAAAGAGACAGAGAGACAGAAAGTGAGAAGTCACTCCCCCTGGGGAATGGTCATGCTGCAATCCCTTCTCCTCCATTCTCCTCTCGGGATCTTGGGCACGCACACACGCGCGCCCAGCGTGAATTTAAGCCACCGAGTCCAGAACTTGAACCAACTACATGGGAGTCTAGCAACATAGCCATTATGCCACCTGCGGGTCCCTTGCCAAAACATTTTTTAAAAGGCATTTCAAGAACTCCATAAGTCACAAACTCATGGATTGTGGGCCTGAGTTCAGCAACAACGGGTTTTGCTAGGTTTGTACCTGTTCTCTTTTTTTTCCCTTTGATGTCAATACTAACCTAACCCGGCTCACTTTGGTCACAGATACAGTCTGTCTGGTGCTTGTGGGCACCTGAGTCTGCCATTGCTGGATGGAGAGTTAAGGATCGTTACAGCCGGGCCACCCAGCCGCCTTAGGGAAGCCTCTGCGGTCAGAGGTTGGAATACATTAAGGCCATTTGTTCCCAAACTTGGCAGAACCTCAAGCTGAACCCAGGCAGCGTATAAAGTGCAGATTCCGAGGCCTGTCCTGGACCCGTAGGATCCTATTGTCTATGGTTGCAGAGCTGGATATGGATTTTTTTTTTCAAGATTCTCCCAAAATGCTTATGCATCACAGGTGGGAATATATATTGAATCAAGCTCTGCAGATGTCAATTGGGCTTACCTGTCAAAATTATAAATGTACCTATTTCTTGACCCATCAAGTCCACTTCTGGGAATCTATCTTCCAGACCAATGTTTCTTAAACTTCAATGTGCATAAAATCTCCTGGTCATCTTTTTAAAATGCAGAGCCCAGTCCAGCAGATCTGGGCAGAGCCGCAATGTTGCACTTGCAGTGAAGTGCCCCCCTGTGCCCAGCTGCCGTCCCTCGCATGCTTTGAGTAGCAAGGCTTCGGATCTCCCACACACGCAGCCAGGGATGAACATGCCAGCAGATTCATTGAACCGTAGTCTATTATCACAAGTACTGAAAATAACCTAAATGACCACCAGTAGGAGACCAGTCAAATAAGTGATGGTGCATCCCTGTAAAGGGGGAGCATTACACAGCCCTGAAAAGTATCAAGGCGGCTCTTTATGCACTGGTGTGGAATGATCTCCAGGACAAAATGGGTAAAGAGCAGAACATGAGGGGGCCGGCCACTGGTATAGTGTTGGCCAGATGGGAGTGGTACTAACTTTCGTATTGACTTGAAGGAGCACAGAGTTGTCTGGCAGAAGAAACTGATAAGTGGGTGCCTCTGGAGAGGAAACTGAGCAGATGAGTGTCAGGGAGGAGAAGGTGACATTGAATTGTACCCATTTGAATTTGGAACTATGTGAATACAAAAATAAGGTTTAACATTTTAATTATAATAATAAATAAATAGAAAGATGCACCATGTACTTCCAATGCTCAATCATGAATTGAAACCATCAGAAAAGCTGAGCTGTAGGTAAGAGGGTGGGTCACCTCTTACTTTGGTACGCCATGCAAACACACATGCATACCATGCACACACACGCACATACCATGCACACACACACATGCTCGCGTACAGCTTTGAGGACATCGGTGCAGTGTGTGGGCAAGCATGCTGGGCTTAATCTCTGCAAGTCTCAGTTGAACCCCAGCCCCACCAGCAGAGTGACATTGAACAAGACACTCAGCCTCCAGGAGCCTCATTTCAGGAGAATGATCAAAGCCACACTGGCTGCCCTGCAGGCCTTGAGTGGTGGGAAGATGCTTCAGAAAGTGTCAGTTGCACACGTGAAAAGACTCACGGTGACATGAACCAGATGTTGAGCAGGATGGGCAGCACCCAGCCTAGCCTCCACGGGGCCCCCGCACACACCTCCCAGGACATGAGTGCAAGGTGGAAACCTAATACCTTGACCTTTGCAGTCAGGCAGCTGCTCAGAGCAACCCCTGGCAGTGCCAGCCTCCAACTCTCCTCCCACTATCTGGTCCAACTGCCAGGCTGAGTCACGCTCAGGCCAGAGGCCAAGGGACAGGCACATGACCTGTGTGTGGGGCTGGTGTGAGTGGTGGAGGAGAGTGGGAAAGTCCAAAAGAGGGGATCACTCACCCTCAGGGGGAGATCTCCTGCCAGAAGAAGAGATCTAAACCTGGTCTGGGACTCAAGTGACCAGCTGGCTATCTGGCAGAATGCCTTTGCCGGAAAGCCCACCAGATGCATGCATGTAAATGGTGTACATGTGTATGTGTGTGTGTGTGAGAGAGAGAGAGAGAGAGAAAGAGAGAGAGAGAGAGAGATAGCGTGTACAAAAGGATAATACAAAAATAATGAACACATATTAAGTACTTACTATGTGCCAATCTCTGCCCTAAGCACCTTGCAGATTAAACTCAGTGAATCTCCATTGATAGTGGTACCATTATCGCCACCACCAGAAAGACTCACGGTGACATGAACCAGATGTTGAGCAGGATGGGCAGCACCCAGCCTAGCCTCCACGGGGCCCCCGCACACACCTCCCAGGACATGAGTGCAAGGTGGAAACCTAATACCTTGACCTTTGCAGTCAGGCAGCTGCTCAGAGCAACCCCTGGCAGTGCCAGCCTCCAACTCTCCTCCCACTATCTGGTCCAACTGCCAGGCTGAGTCACGCTCAGGCCAGAGGCCAAGGGACAGGCACATGACCTGTGTGTGGGGCTGGTGTGAGTGGTGGAGGAGAGTGGGAAAGTCCAAAAGAGGGGATCACTCACCCTCAGGGGGAGATCTCCTGCCAGAAGAAGAGATCTAAACCTGGTCTGGGACTCAAGTGACCAGCTGGCTATCTGGCAGAATGCCTTTGCCGGAAAGCCCACCAGATGCATGCATGTAAATGGTGTACATGTGTATGTGTGTGTGTGTGAGAGAGAGAGAGAGAGAGAAAGAGAGAGAGAGAGAGAGATAGCGTGTACAAAAGGATAATACAAAAATAATGAACACATATTAAGTACTTACTATGTGCCAATCTCTGCCCTAAGCACCTTGCAGATTAAACTCAGTGAATCTCCATTGATAGTGGTACCATTATCGCCACCACCAGTCACCACCAGTCACCACTACCATCACCATCATCATCATCCCAACTCTCCAGATGAAGAAACTGAGGCACAGAGCCGGTAAGGAATTCACCCAAGGTCATACAGCGCAGATTCAGAGACAGTCAGAGCCCCCAGAAGGTGTCTGGGGGAAGATGGAGGTGGAGAGAGGAAGGGGCACCTCTCAGCTCCAACAAATTGCGCTCCCTGAAAGGGTTCTCGGGTGTCCCTTCGCTCAGTGCAGTGAGTGAGGATGATGGAAATGCTGTCGGCCTCTGTTTGAATGTGGTTGTGTGAACATAAACAATTATTTCCCGTGCCTCATGTTTCAGACCCTCAGTTTCCTTCCCTGAAAAAGGAGGATCTTCATAACAGTATGAAGTATCTACCATTCCACCTGTTTTGAGAGTTAGTAATGAAGTATTTAAAGCCCTCTACACAGGACCTCAGTCACGTGATTATTACCCATTATTATCCAGTAGGATGGAATGAGGTGTTAAAAAACTGCTAGATGGGGAGGTCAGCAGGTGGCATGTTGGTTAGGTGCTGGCTGGCTGGACTCTCCTACATGGCCAACCACAGTTCGAGTCCCAGACCTGGTGGCTTGCTTTCTCACTTTCCTTCTCTCTCTCTGTGTCTGTCTCTCTGATCAAATTAAAACAAATGAAAGAATAAATAAAAGTCAATAAAAAATTCTCAAAAAAACCTGAAATGGGACCAGTAGTTGGCGAAATGGCTATGTCGCTGGACTGCCATGTAGTCGACCGCAGTTCAAGTCCCAGACCCGGTGGCTTAAACTCACACGGGGTGCATGTGCATGCGTGCCCAAGATCCCAGAAGAAGTGGGATGGCCATCTTCCCTGGGGGGTGATTTCTCACTTTCTGTCTCTCTGTCTCTCTCTGTCAAGTGAGCGCACACACCCTATAGCAAAAACCTCTCAAAAAAAAAATAATACTGCTAGATGGGGCCAATAGGTGGTATGGTGGTTAAGGTGCTAGACTCCCACATGGCCAACTGCAGTTTGAGTCTCAGACCCAACAGCTTGAAAAACACGTTGAGCATAGGCACGTGCCCAAATCCCAAGAGAAGACTGGAGGAGAAGGGACTGCAGTGTGGCATTCCCCCTTGAGTGTGGGGGGAGGAAGTGATCTCTCACTGTTCTTCCTCTGCTTCTCTTTGTTTCCAGCAAGCACATGCATCCTATGGCTAAAACCTGTTTAAAAACAAAACAACAACAACAAAAAAAACTCTGCTAGCAAACCCCTAGTCCAAGGAATCAAAATCTCTCCGGTTAGCATCTTGTCCATATCATTCATCTGCAGCACGTAATCCAAATGTCTTGCCTTTCTTTTCCAGTTTCTGTCAACCCTTCTAAGAAAGCAAGATAAGGCTAGAAAGGAAAGTACATAGATCTTCGTCACAATTAAAACCACGTTCTTCTCTTTTTAAAATTAAAAAAAAATTTTTTAAGAACCTTGATTTCTGCTGGGAGATTATCAAAGAAGACAGACTCACTCAGGCTGCAAGTCCAGCCTGGTAGCAGGGGAACAGATGAGTTGCTATTTCAAGGTCACCTCCACCTCTGAGTCCCTGGGAGACTAATTCAATCCAACAGTTTCTTAGTGAGCATGTACGCTGTTCCAGATACCCAATGGGGATGGAGGACACAGCAGTGAAAGAGCCAGACCAAAGTCCTTGTCCCATGGGGCTGACATTCTAGGGGAGGAGACAGATGATACCCAAGTAAAGAGACCCTCTAACGTCAATCGTTGAGAAAAATCATGGAGAGAAAAAAATGCAGGGGAAGGGGCTGGCGAGTGGTGGGGTGGGGTGGGGGGCAGGGGAGCCGTTATTTTAAACAGGATGACCAGAGAAGGCCTCTTGGAGACATTTAAGAGGAAAGCTGCTGAAGCGTAAGTATGGGGAGCATGTGAGCGGCACGTGCAAAGGCCCTGAGACAGAAGCCAGGGAGAGAATGGTAGGGGTGAGTCTGTGAAGGCAGGCAAGCCCTTGCTCCTTTCCTCTCTTCTCTACCAAACCAGGGAAGGACAGTGGCTGGTGCCTCACCTCCATCCCAAAGCTGCCGGGAGATAATGGATGGGAAAGTGCTTTGAGAGGCCGAGCAGGGGCCGGAAGGAGTGTTATTAATGGACGCGCTGGACAAGGCCCATGCTAGGGGCACTTGGGGACACTGTGGTTTCTCCTCCCTCCTGACCAGCCTATGTTATCCTAAATACTAGAGCAGGGAGGGCCCAAGGTTCAAACATTTCCACTCTCATCTGAGGGGTGGAAAAAGTAGGGCCCAGAGAAGGAGAACTGTTCAAGGTTTCTGCCAGAGCCTCAGTTTCCAGAGTCAGCTTGAAAATAAGAAATACTGAACCACCCCAGTTCCCCGTGAGGAGGTGAGTACATGAAATCAATATTCTTTCCTCCTTAAGGCTTGTTACTTCCCCCAGGGCAAGAAGGGGTTGAGACTGCTGGAGAGTGGCTTGGGAGGGGAGTGATGCTTTGCAAAGCAAAGCAAATGTGCGACATGTGCAGTTTCTCCCAGGCAGGCCTCTTGGCTCTCAGGGAGTGACTTCTCAACTTCTGCTTGTGTTTCCCCCTCGTTCTCGTGGGTCTTCACGGTTCACAATGAGCCAAAGTCAGAGAAGTTTCTGGGGCATTAGTGTTCTTTCCCCAGATGAAGAAAGAGGCTGAGAGTGGTGAAGCAGCCCACCTGAGGCTGCACAGCAGGTGTATCCATTCGGTCAGCAGACGTGCATTACAATGGACTGGGGAGGTTGTGGGGTACAGCCCACAGGGGCCCTCGCTTTGTAGAGCTGACTTTCTTTCTAGGAGAAATGACCCTGAATACGTATAAGGTAAGATCATGAACAAGGTGATGTCAGAGGGTACCAAGACTTACGGATGAGAAGAAACAGATCGACAGGACTAATTAGTGGTGGCCAGAGGAAGGCCCGGGGGAGGAAACACACATACACACAGGTTCTGCAGCCTGAGAAGCAACCAGCTTGCCCAGAGCCTGGCAGAAGAGGACTCCAGGCCAAGGATGGCAGATGCCAAGGTCCTATGACTGGAACAAGCTTGTTGGAGGAACAGAAAAGAAAGGCCAGTGGTGCTGGAACACAGCAGACCATGAATGCATGAGGGAACTGGGACCAGAGACACTGGGACAGGGTCCAGACCTTCCCAGGCCTTGCAGGCTATGTTAAGGAATGTGGTATTTTTGTTTTTTAATTTGCCAGAGGGTACGTGTCTCTGGCAGAGAAACAGAGAGAGAGAGGGAAAGTGACCTCTCCTGGGGAACAGTCATGCCACCATACCTTCTTCTCCATCTCTCTCCCTTGAGATCTGGGTACACGTGCATGCATGCCCTTAGTGCTTCTCAGGCCACTGGGTTCAGGACTCAAACTGAAGTTGACCATGTGGGTTTCAGCTCACATAACCACCACGCCACTGGCTAGCCCCAAGATGGGGATTCTTTTTTACTTTCTTTCTTTTTTTTTTTTTTTTAGTTTATTTATTTCTTTATTCCATGAGAGAGAGAGACAGCACTCCCAACAGGGTCTTGCTGCCACAGTGTACCCCAGCCTCAAACAGCCCAGGATCATGGGACCCACATGCCCAGTCCACTCAGGGGTGTATCTGGACTTGAACCAGAGCCTCCCTCTGCAGGTCAGCCTCACAGAGCTGCTCACTTTCTTGCTGTGCCACCTTCGGTCCCCAGGGGTATGGATCTAATCCTGAGGGCAGAGGCTGCCAGTCCAGGGCTCTACAGTTGGGCCAAGCCAGGCCTTAAAATCCAGGTCTCGGGAACCAGCAGTTAGCGTAATGGCTATGTCGCTGGATTCCCACGTAGTCGACCGCGGTTCGTGTCCCGGACCTGGTGGCTTAAAACTCACGCCGGGCGCGTGTGCGTGCATGCCCAAGATCCCGAGAGGAGAATGGAGAAGGGATTGCGGCGTGACTATCCCTCCTGGGGAGTGATTTCTCGCTTTCTGTCTCTATGTCTCTCTCTATCTGTCTGGCGAGCGCACGCGCCCTACAGTGAAAATCTCTAAAAAAAAAAAAAAAAACCCAAGTCTCCTCCTTCAGAACCAAAACGCGCTCTTCTCGGCATCCCGGTACTTCCTCCGCGGCCCTGGAAGTTCCTGGTTGTACTCCCACCATGTGACTCTGTTTGGCCCCCTTGGGCGTCAGGTGACTCCCACAGCCCTGATTTCCCATAAGCTCACTCAGCACCAACTGCTTTCTCACCCACACACACACACACACACACACACACACAGGTTCTTAAGTTCACACTCTCAGGAACCTCCTGCCAGCAGACAAATTTGCACCTCCACCCCCTACCCCCACCCACAGCAGCAAGAATTGAAGACTGGCAAAAAAGGGTGAGAACAGAGAAGTCCTCCTGAATAAATCTGCCTGCAAGCTGGGTAGAAAGTCTGAGAAAGGAATCACAGCCCAAGCCAGCCAGTGGTGTGGAGGTTAAGGCGGCTGGAGTCCATATGGCTGGCAGCTTGAAAGACACTAGATACAGGGGCCAGCAGATGACATAGCAGTTACATCGTTGGACTCCCACATGGGAGACCGCAGTTCGAGTCCCAGACCTGGTGGCTTGAAAATCACACCAGACAATGTGTGTACATGCCCAAGATCCTGGGAGGAGAATGGAGGAAAAGGGACTGCAGCATGTCCATCCCTCTGGGGATGATTTCTCACTTTCCTTCTCACTGTCTCTGTCTCTCTCTCTCTCTCCAGTAAATGCATGTGCCCGAAGGCAAAAACCTCTTAAAAAAATAAATAAGGACACACTGGACACATATGCATGGATGCCCCAAATCCTAAAATTCCCAAAAGGAGGACAAAGTGGAGGAGAAGGGATTGCAGAGAGACCATCCCCCAAGGGGATGCTTCCTCTTCCTCTCTCTCTCTCTCTGTGTGTGTCTCCCTAGCAAGCACATGCACACATTGCCAAATTTAAAATAAAAAAGAAAGAAAATAAAACAAAGCACTGGCTAGACAGTGGGCTAGATAGTATGGAGCTTATCGGGCCTGTCCTGGGGACAAACTCCAGGGGCCCAGAGCTGTCACTTCAGGGCCTAGCCAGCTCCCACTCCTGGTGATAGGAGGTGGCAGACAGGATCCCAGAGGGAGGTTGGAGGGAAACAGCCAAGCAGCAGGATCAGCCCCTAGTGGTGTCTTGAGGGGTTCCTAACTACCCCCACACAGCCCCCCAAATGCCACCAGACCTCCCAAACCCTTCCTTGGTGTTGTCTTTGTTGGTTGTGGGCAGTTGAAATCTTAAAATTAATAGCTCACACTTACTGGGCACTCCCTGTGTGCTGCTCGCTGATCTCCGTGCTTTGCAATTGTAGCTTCCTTGAGCACCTATGTCAAGTGGAAATTAAAAGATTCTTAGAAAACTTGGTGACTGGGGGCCAGCAGGTGGCATGGTGGTTAAGGCAGCTGGACTCCCTCATGGCTGACTCCTGTTGGAGTCCCGAACCTGGCAGTTTGCTTTCTCACTTTCCTTCTCTCTCTCTCTCTCTGTCTCTCTCTGGTCAACTTCGAAAAGATAAAATAAAAAGAATGACAATGAATAAAAAACTAAATAATTCTTAAAAGAAAAAAAAACTTGGTGGTTTTTATGATCTTTGTTTGGGTGGGGGATAGTTTGCCATAGGGTGTGTATGCTTGCCGGAGAGAAACCTAGAGAGACAGAGAGAGCGGGGAAGTGAGAAGTCACCCCCCAGGCCGATGGCCACACTGCAATCTCTTCTCACCCAGTCTCCTCCTGGGATTTTGGGCACACACGCACTTGCGCCCTGTGAATGTTTCAAGCCACTGGGTCCGGGATTTGAATGAGAGAGTTGGCCATGTGGGATCCAGCACCTTAACCATCACACCCCCCTGCTGGCTTGAGTTTTGTGAATTTTAAAAAGCCAACACAAACAAAACCAGAGAGGCCTAGCCATGGTGCTCACAGATCAGTGCCATTGCTTGGGAAGCTGGAGCTGCATGGAAGGCCAGGCTCCAGTTCCCAGGCCAACGGAACATGCCCAGCACAGCTGCACATGCCTGTAACCCTAACCAACGGGAGGCTGCGGCCGGAGGCTCAGGACACACAGATGCTGTCGGGGATACATCTCTCTATCTCCCTCTCTCTCATTACAAAAATTAGAAAAATTAGTAAGCAGGGCTGGCCCCATAGTGCAATGGCTAAATGCTGAGCATAGGGAGCTGGATCCCACATGACTGGTCTCAGTTTCAGTCTCAGGCTGGTGGCTTGAAGAACACGCTGGGCACATGTGTGTGCAAGCCCCAAATCCTGAAGGGATGGAGACATGAAGGAAACGGACTGCAGCCTGACCACACCCCGCTGGAGGCTCTCCCTCTCTGGCAAGTGCACACATCTCTAACAATATTATATATTATTTAAAGATAACACTAAGTACTTAAGATCAAATCAAACCAAGAGCTTGTTCTGGCAGTCATGCCTTAGTATAAACCCAACCTCCAAGCCCTACAAAATGTGCCATAAAATCCTCATATGACTATTCTGGGGCCACCTTTGAGGAAATTTCCAGATAATCAAGATCCCCCTGCCTCACTTCACATCTATGATAGTGGCACCTATCAAACAACAAGACAGAACAAAACAGAAAATGACAAGTGCTGGGAAGGATGTGGAGAAACCGGAGCCTTTGTGAGCTGGCGTAGGAATATAAACTAGTACAGCTGCTATGGAAAACAGCGTGGAGTTCCTCAAAAACTTAAAAATAGAATTACCATATGATCCAGAGATTTCATTTCTGGAATAGACTCTAAATAACAGAAAATAGGAACTTTAAGAGCTATCTAAGGCCAGGACAAGCAGATGGCATGATAGTTACATTCCTGGACTCTCACATGGTCAACTGCAGTTCAAGTCCCAGACTTGGCTTAAAATGCATGCCGGGTGTGTGTGCATGCATGCCTATGATCCCAGAAGAGGAGAATGGAGGAGAAAGGATTGTGGCATGGCCATCCCCTCAGGGGGTGATTTCTTGCTTTCTGTCTGTCTGTCTCTGTCTCTCCAGTGAGTGCTCATGCCCTAGAGCAAAACTCTCTCTCAAAAAAGAGAAAAAAATCACTAAGTAATATTCCACTGTGTGGAAGCATCACAGTCTACTCACCCATCGAAGGATATCTTGGTTCCTTCCAAGTTTTGGCAATTGTGAATAAAGACTTATACATTTTTAATCATCCTTTTTCTTCCAGTTGCAAAAAGGAATGCCATTACCATCCTGTGGCTTAGGAAAATGTAGAACACAGAGAACAAAATTGAAATCTCCCATTTCACAAGTGGAGAAACTGAGGCAGCAGGAGGGGCAGTGGCATGTTTCTCTCACTCATTCATTCACTTGTCACTCACTCATTCCTCTGGCGAATATCTGCAGAGGCCCTGCTGCGTCGGGCACTGTGCTGGGGTTGAAGACACCACTGAAAACCAGAAGATGAAGTCTGTACCCTCCCAGAGTTGATATTCTAGATAGACCACAGCCCCGCGGGTAATGAAGTACCAGTTAATACAAGAAGGTATTCAAAAACCTCATGGAAAACACAAATTTTGAAAGAAATTATGCATGCATTTTAGCTTTTTATTTTGCACCAACATAAACTCATGGGTAAGGCGCTTTCCACAAACTTTTTGAAGCCCCCCTCATATTTATTGTGTATGTTCTCTGTGCCAGGCATTGTTCCCAAAACTCCGTGTACATGGGAACCAGCAGTTGGCGTAATGGCTATGTCGCTGGACTCCCACGTAGTCGACCGCAGTTCGTGTCCCGGAACCGGTGGCTTAAAACTCACGCCGGGTGCGTGTGCGTGCGTGCCCAAGATCCCGAGAGGAGAATGGAGGAGAAGGGATTGCGGCGTGACCATCCCCCCTGGGGGGTGATTTCTCGCTTTCTGTCTCT
>NW_006160120.1:2664744-2674032 GCF_000334495.1 Tupaia belangeri chinensis
TCCCCCTTTTTGTCCCTCTGTCCCCCTCTGTCTTTCTGGGGCCGGCCCTGCGCCTACCGTGAAAATCTCCCCAAAAAAAAAAAAAAAAAGAAGAAAAAAAAAAACTCCGTGTACATTAAGGCAACATATCATTTACAAGCATCCTGGGAAGTAAGTCTTCTTATCCCACTTCTGCAGATGGGAACACCGGGGTTCAGAGAAGTAAATTCACTAACCTAGGCCACATAGCTTATAAAAGGAGTAACAGGGTTTGAACCCAGGTCCTGGGGCTCCTGAATCTTTGCAGTTAACCTCTGCTCTGAAATACGGGGAGATTATTTCAGATGAAGAGTTGAGGCAGAGCCTGGCTGAACCCTGATCCTACACTTCTTATCTCTTTTGGGTGGGGCCCTTTTGCCTTGCAGGGCTCTGAGAAGCCAGCTTCATTGTTCTAGTCTCATAGCCATGGCCTGGGGCGCGGTGTGGGGGGGTGCTGGAGCTTGTGGCTGGCCAGGCCTCTGGTGTGCAATTGGATCCCCTTTATTTTTAAGCCATTTAATCCCTGATGACAAATGCTGCTCTCTGGAGGAGTGGAGGAGCATGCTGACCTGACTGAGAGAATGGAGAATCTGGGAGCCTGGAGAAGTCACACACCTCAGATGATGTTTTTTCACAGTCAGGTGGGGAGGTGGGGGCTTGCCCAACTCTGCTTCCTACACAATGATTCAAAATCTGCAGTGGGGTCAGTGAGGCTCTGGGAAATAGGTACCCTGCATACTGCTGTTGGGAGGAAGGTGTCAGAGCCACTTAGGAAAGCAACATCCACTACCAACCCTTAAAGGAACAAGGCCATGAGCAGCACTGCCAGGTCCAGGGCTGGTCGTGCAGATACCTGCTCCATGTGCAAATGCAGAAGGGGGCACAGTACAGCAGTTTGTCGTGAAAGAACCGGAAAGACCCCTTTGTCACCTATGCCCCGCCCCTATACACAGGTCCAGGGGTAAGGAAATAGGTTAGTTGCTACAAAGAACTCTTATGCAGATGTTCAAAAGAAGGCAGCTCTGGGCCCAGCAGGTGACATGGTGGTTAAAGCCCTGTACTCCCACATGGTCAACTATGGTTCAAATCCCGGACCAGGCATCTTGAGAATCATGCCAGGCACTTGTGCAAATGTGCCTAAAATTCTGGGAGAATGGAAGAAGGATTGCAGCATGACTATTCCCTCTGGGGGGTAATTTACCAATTTCCCTCCCACTATCTTTCTCATCTCTCTATCTTTCTCATCTTTCTCCAGGAGGACACATGCCCTACAGGGGTTGGGGGGCGGAGACTTAAAAATAATTAAAAAAAAAAAAAAAGGCAGCTTCCCACATACTGAAGTTGAGTCCTGTCAGGACAAATCGAGAAGGCAGAGAGAGCAAGGTGCAAAACGTTGTCAGCTAGCTGGCTGTAACAAAAAGAACAGAGAGGTGGGCAGGGGTCCTGGGATCAGGCACTCTCCCTTATTACAACAAGTATAATAAACAGTAGCCTCGGGACCAGCGGATGGTGTAATGTTTACGTCACTGGACTCCCATGCAGCCAACCACGGTTTGAGTCCCGGACCCAATGGTTTAAATTCATGCCGGGCACGTGTGCATGCACGTCCAAAATCCTGAGAAGAGAGCAGAGGAGAAGGGATTGTGGCGTGGCCACTCACCACCCCCCCCCCAAGGTGATTTCTTGCTTTCTGTCTCTGTCTCTGTATCTCCAGTTAGCGCACACGCCCTATAGCAAAAGTCTCTCTCTCAAAAAAATAAATAAATAAACAGTTGCCTCAGCTCTAAAATGGGCTTGTTGTAAAGATTAAATGGCCATCTACACCAGGGGTGGTGCTTAGTGCCCAAGACACAGGAAATTATTCCAAGAGGATAGCTCTGCGGTATTATTATCATCTGCACTAATTGTCTATGAAGGCTCCGGAAGGTGGGCAGTGAGGTCCCACCTCTGGGCACTGGGAGGCCTGGGATCAGGATGAGGGTGACTGAGTTTTCAGAGTATGCTCTTTTTGGACTGTTCAAGTTTTCTTTTCTTTCTTTCTTTTTTATCTTGTGCATATATCACATGTTTAAGGACTATTATTTAAATTAGGAGAGCATGGGCCAGCAGGTGGCTTGGTGGTTAGGTCACTGGACTACCACATGACTAACTGCAGTTCGAGTCCTGGACCTGGTATCTTGCTTTCTCTTTCTGTCTGTCTCCCTCTGGTAAACTCACATGCACTGTAGCAAATTAAAATAATATAATAATATTAAAAATGAAATGAAATAAATAATTTTTAAAAAATTAGGAGAGCAGGGCAAAATCAAAGGAGGAGCAGGTGAGTGATTCTCAGTCGCTCTTCCAGCTGGGTAACCTGAGCTACTGGCAACTGTGCCCTGTGACTCAAGGTCCTGCCACTCACGGCATTACCTGACAAACACGAGACAGCCCCACCCCTCCTGCTGACCCAGAGTAGGTTTGAAGTTTATTTATTTACCTTCTCTATGGGTGAAAAACACACACAGAGAGAGAAATAGACCCCATCAGGGTCTCAACATTGAGACCTCAGCCAGCCCTGGATTATGGGGCTGTGCTCACCTGGCATACCCAGGAGGTCTCCAGATGACAACCTGGAACCTTCCCATGCGGGCCAGCCTCTCAGAGTGCCACATTTTACCTCTGCACCACAGGTCAGTCCCAGGGTCATTAGCATGCTATCCAAGTGAGTTTCAGGCAGGTGCAAGTTTGAGGCCACCGTTTTAAGGGCTGTAGCTCCAGTGGCTGCCAAAGGCCCAAAGACAAGTGTTTTTCAGTTTTGCAACTCGGCCTAGCAAAGAGTGAATGGAATGAGTTGCCCCTCCCCTGGGGTGGGAGTGGGGGCCGGGAGAGAACAGGCAGAATGAAGAGCTGCTCACTCTTGCCCACAAGAGGTTGTAGCTCCTGAGATCTGAGGCGTGTGGCTTTTTGCAGGTCCCCACTTAGGGTTTAAAATAACTTGCTGGTTTACAAAAGAAAAGAAAGTAAGGAGAGGGGGAAGGGAACCTCTCACTACAGCCCACACAGCCCCAAACAGAAAGGAAGGGCTGAGCTCCCCACCCCTGCCCCCAGCCCACTTCATCTCTCTCCCAAGACAGTGACAGAACTGCTGAAGGAGACATCAAGTGGGAGACTCCGAGCTGAAGGGCTTCTGAGATAATCCACTTCAAGCTTCTCACTTAACAGGTGGGGAAATAGAGGCCCAGAGAGTGGGAGGGGTTTAGCTAAGGCCACCCAGTGAGTCAGGGCAGAGTGGTTCAGGAAATACAAAGGCGACAGGCGATGGAGTCATCAGCCATTCCATCCCCACCAGCTGCGAAGCAGGCACATGAGAATCACTTCTGGAACTTTCGCTGGCACAGAGAGCCAGCCGTCTCTGCACCTACCCTCAGGTTTAGAGCCCACCCTTTGTCAAACAATTGTGGTTAAATACATGTAACCCAAATATATCATCTTACTATTCTTTTTAGTGTTTTTCTTTCATGAGAGAGAGAGAAAGGTACCCTTGAAAAGGTCCTGCCATCCTGAAATCCTCCCCAAGCCATCCAGAGTCACAGGTGCCAGTGGGCACACCTGGCCTGTTCAGGTCAACCCAGGCTCCAAACCTGGGCCGCCCATGCGGCCCCAGCAGCATGCTGGGGTGCCCTACCACCTGCACCACCACAGCTGGGCCCCAGCGTCACCACTTTCCAGTGCACAGCGTAGTTTTGAGTGTGCTCATGCTATCGGGAAATGGGCCACCGCTTTGGCAGCTGATGTCTCACTCTGCATCAAACCTTCATTAGTCAAGAACAGTGGACTCTTGCATTAAATTAAGGTTTACTTTACTTCTCATTAAATGATGCTTTCTTTTGAGGGGCCAGCAGGTGGTGTGTTGATTAAGGTTGCTGGACTCCCACATGGCTGACCTTGGTTCAAGTCCTGGACCTGGCAGCTTTCTTTCTTTTTTTTCTTTTCTTTTTTTTTTCTTCGAGATTTTTGCTATAAGGCACATGTGCTCACCAGAAAAACAGAGAGAGAGAGAGACAGAGAGACAGAAAGCAAGAAATCACCTCCCAGGGGGATGGCCACACCACAATCCCTTCTCCTTCTCCTCCATTCTCCTCTCGGGATCTTGGGCATGCACATACATGCACTCAGTATAAGTTTAAGTCACCGGGTCTGGAACTTGAACTGCAGTCAACTACATAGGAGTCCAGTGACATAGTCATTATGCCAACTGCTGGTCCTGAGCAGCTCTCTAGCTCTCTCTCTCTGTCTCTGTCCCTCTCTGGTCAAATTAAAATAAAAAAAAATTAAAATAAACAAATACATAAATAAAATATTTTTAAAATTTTCCTTTCTTTCACTGAAATATATATGCTTTATACAATTTTATTTATTTCATGAAGAGACAGAGCAAGACATGCACCCATAGCAGGGTCTCATGCCACAATCCTTCCGCCTGCCTTTCCCAGCCAGCAGGGCCATGGGCACATGCCCAGTGTGTACAAGTGAACTGGGGAATGAACCCAGTCTTCCCTACTGCCTCCAGCATTGCAGTGTCGCACTGCTGCTATGTCACCACCTGAATATGAGTAAGTTCAATACATGCACAGATTGTGTATATTTATGTGTTTGTGCAACTTGATTATAAGCTCTTAGAAGGCAGGGACTGTCCTCCGATGGCAGAGACAGGCATGGGAACAACAAAATATGTTACAAAGGTAAAACCAATAAGCGCGGTTGGAAAACGCCATGGGGAAAGGCAACCTATTCGAAATGGCGCGTAGGAGCGTTTCTGGGCACTCCTGAGCTCACGCTTTACGAAGAATAACGGTGCGAAGAGAAAACAGTATATACAGGACAGTATTTGCTTGGCACTGTTTCGTTTCATTTTTTTCTATTTTTTTCCCTCTTTTTAAAATAACACAAGCATATCTGCCTTTGCTACATAAACTCTCGTTTATTTCTGGTTCATGCATCTGTGGGGTTCCTGGGGAGACGCTGTTGCTTCCGTGATTTCAGCTGGGCCCCTGGGCAGTGGGTTTGTTTCAGCTCTGGCCACGAGTCATTTGTTCTCCAGGACTAGGGAACTACCCAAGGCACAGTCTTCAGGTGGTGAAAGGCGGGAGCCCAGAGACAGCTCAACCCCAGCAGCCTGGTTCAGGTCTTGATTTATGTCACATCCACTGAAGTCCCATTGGCCAAAGCGAGTCACATGGCCAAGGCCAAAGCCAAGAGATGGAGAAATACATTCCTCCCGTGGAAGTGGGAAGGAAGAGGGTAACTGTTAGGGCAATGACGAGCTAATCTGCCACAGTAATACATGGATTTGGCTTCATTAAAAATTCAAACAAGCGACCAGCAGATGGCACAATGGTTACATCAATGGATTCCCTCATAGTTGACTACGGTTCGAGTCCCGGACCTAGTGGCTTAAAACCCAGACCAGGCGTGTGTGCGTATGTGCCTAAAATCCAGAGAGGAGAGAAGGGATTGCGACCTGGCCATCCCCCCTGGAGGTTGATTTCACTCTGTCTCTCAGTCTTTCTGTCTCTTTGGCAAGTGCATGCACCCTATAAGCAAAAATCTCTAAAAAAGAAAAAATTCAAACAAGGGGCTAGCCGATGGTGGTTAGTGTGTTGGGACCCTGATGGCTGACTGTGTGATGTGGTTAGGGTGTTGGGACCCAGATGGCTGACTGTGTGATTCAAGTCCTGGACACGGCAGCCAGGGAGACATGCTGCACATGTGCCTGCCCCAGGTCCCAAAAGGAGCCGTGGAGGAGAAAGGATCATGGTATGACCTTCTCCCATGGGGATTATTTCTCACCTTTCTTTTCTCTCTCTGTCTCTCTCTAGCCAGCAAATATACCCTCTGGCAGATTAAAAAGAAAATTCAAACAAGAATGTATATATACTTAACCAGAGAGGAAAATACTTTGTCATCCTCTGCATTCCACCCTCCACCCCCACCCCAGAGGGAACCACTATCAGTTTGGTAGGTCCTGTCAGAGTTCTCCAGGCTTTCACACACACACACACACACACACACACAGAGCTTCATTTTATACCATGAGACCATGCTGCATTCACTGGACAAGGATAAGTATCTAGTCGTTTAATTGTTATATTGACTCTAGGGTTAAGCTTTTTGGACGTCATTTTATGAATAAGGAATCGGGGATTAGGATCTATACTCAAGATTACCCACACTTTTTCTTTTCTTTCTTTCTTTCTTTCTTCTTTTCTTTTCTTTCTTTCCTTTTTTTTTTTTTTTGAGAAGCTTTTGCCTTAGGGTGCATGCACACACCAGAAAGAGAGAAAGAGAGACAGAGACAGTGAGAGGGAAAGTGAGAAATCGCCCCCTGGGGGGATAGCCATGCCATAATCCCTTCTCCTCTATTCTCCTCCTGGGATCTTGGGCACACACACACACACCTGGCATGCTTTTGAAGTCATCAGCTCCAGGACTCAAACCACGGTCAGCCATGTGGGAGTCCAGCAACATAAGTGCTATGCCATCTTCTGGCCCCTAGATCACTCACTTCTTAAATAGCCGAACTGGGATTTGAACCCAACACTTTCCAAGTACAATGAGAAAGCCATGGAGTGAAAGAGGGCTGGCACTGTAGAGGCCAAGGCCAGGGTGGCAAGGAAGCGGGTGGTTAGGGAGGGATACAGCTGAGTGACTGGCAGGGGCGGGGTATGCAAGGATTGAAGTGAGTGGCTGTTGGGAAGCCCAGCAAGGGGGCACAGCCTGGCTGAGCACGGCAGGTGGCAGAGGGCCATGACCATGGAGGAACAGCTTCCTGGGCAGACGGGGAGCAAGGTCGTGGCGCGGAGTGGCACTGAAGCAGACCCAGAGCAGGTGCTGTGTGACTTGTGTGACAGTTCTGGGTGCAATCAGATCCGTTCAGGTCTGCAGCTTAAAACACAAGGTTTCAAAAGAATGTCTCGAGGGCTGGTCCTCTGGTCCTGTAGCCTAGTGGCTAAGGGAGCCAGATCCCACATGGCCAACTGCAGTTCAAATCCTGGCCCTAGCACTTAAAAAAAGAATATGTTGGGCATGCATCCATGTCTTCCTCTCTCTTTCTCTGCATCTGTCTGGTGAGTGCTCGGACCCTTGGCTATTTAAAACAAAACAAAACAAAACAAAACAAAACAAAACAAAACAAAGGGTGCTTAAGAAACCTGTCACACAGAGTTTGAACAGAACAGAGAAGTCCTACGTACTGTGCAGGGTAGGGGAAGAAGCGGGGTGGGGATGGGGGTGCTTGGAGGGTGTCACAGGTGACAGGTGAACTAAGTCTCAAGGAATAAAGAGGGATGGCTAAGCACGGTTGGGAGGAAGGATGGCCAGGCAGAGGACACAGCAAAGGCAGGGGTGGGGTCTTCAGAGTGTGCCAACTGGTGCAGGGAACGCAGGGTCCTGGAGGAGAGGCACGCGGGGAGCACTGGACGGCTGGTCAGGCAGAGGCTGTGCAGAGCCTCATATCAGAGGGCCTGGGGGAAGCAGAGTCCCCCAGTTCTTGATAATGTGGTGGACCCACCCACTGTGCTCTCGCCCTAGGGGACTAGAATGAGTCATTGAGCCCTACCCCCACTCCTCCACACAAAGACTCACCTTTCAGGGAGGTCAAGGTGGCAGATGGGGGTGACAGACTCTGTAACCCTACGCCTAATCCTCAGGCCAGGAAGCCCTTTCCCCAGTGGGCTCCAGCCCAGCCCTGCTGTGAACTCGGAGGATGGAAAACTGTTTTTCTCATCCACCTGGCCTCAGGTGGGTGGAATGGAAGCCAACCAGAGTCCTCAGGAGACAGCTCTGGCTATGGGATCGGCCCTGGGGAGGGCACAAATGAAACCCAACCCAACATGAAAGATGGCAGCACATAGCCAAGAGTTTATCTTACCAAGCAAAACTCCTCCTAGGAATCCAAGAAAGGGAATAGAGCCCTGCCTGTTCTCTATCCTACCCCCTCCTGATTAGTTGCCAGTGAGGGTCTGTGGGATGGATGGCCGTGGGGACTCTCCCACCTCCCACTGTGTCATCTGACCTGGGAGGCCAGCAGGTTTTTAACACTTTCTTGTTAGATATCACATCTGTTAGCAAATTATTGAGGATTATTCAGGGAGCTCTCCTTTGCTAAATGCCCTGAGGGCACAGAAAGGTAATAAAAGAGTTGATGATGGGGCACTGTGCCAGGTGATCCCACACAGGAAGGATCTCAGTTCAAGTCCAGAGGCCTCCCTGAGCACACCAGGTCACACTGGCTCATGATACAGGACTGGCTGAAGGCTGGGTGAACCATGGTGTCAAGACTCTGTAGGGAGTACTTGTCTCTCTCTTTTCTGTTTCTCTTACTCGTGGAGGAAATAAATAAGGAGACCAGCAGGTGGCACAGTGGTTAAGGCACTGGACTCCCACTTAGTCAACTGCAGTTCAAGTCTCAGACCCAGCAACTTGAAACTCATTCTGGGTACATGCATACATGCCCAAAATCCCAAAAGGAGATTGGAGAAGAAGATATTACAGAGTGGCCATACCCCCTGGTATGTGGGGGGGTTGTGATTTCTGACTCTCTGTCTCTTCAGCAAGTGCGCGCAGCAAAAATCTCCCTCAAAAAAAAAAAAAAAGGAAAGAAAGAAGTAAACTTAAAAAAAAAAAAAATGAGTCTAGATGGGGGCGAAGGAAAGAGACAGCATCTACTGTATTTTATCTATCCACTTTTCTGAATCTATCTCCCTCCCTCAACTGTGAGGCTGTTGGGAACCAGAACCCAATTAGAACCATTTTGGTGTCTGTCTCTGGAACCCAACACATAAAAAGTTCACCTTTCAGTTGTAAATATTAGAAGCTCAGTTCAAAATGGCTTCATTGAAAAGTGGAACATATTGACTCACAGAACTGCAAAATCCAGAGCTAGAGAGGTTTCAGGCGTGGCTGTATCCAGGGATCAAACGATGTCATCGAGGTCAGACGTTCCTCCTCCCCACTGTTCTTTTGTGTTGGCCTCAAGCTCAGGCAGATTCTTATCGAAGGGGTGGCTCTCGGCAAGATATCTTAGCAACACAAGGAGAGTTTTTCTCCCCTCTGCCGTTTCAGCACAAGTGCCTGGACTGGCTCTTGCTGGACTGATGTGGGTCAATGCTGGCTCCTGATACCATCACTTGCCAGCAAAATGGAATATGCTGATTGCTCAGGTCTGGGCCCCACATCCATTTCTTTCTTTTTTCTTTTAAAGAATTATTTTATTTAACTTTATTTATT
>NW_006160120.1:2674049-2688900 GCF_000334495.1 Tupaia belangeri chinensis
AAGAGTGAGAGAAAGTTAGAAAACAAGCCACCAGCTCTGGGACTTGAACCATGGTCAGCCATGTGGGAGTCCAGCACCTTTAACCACCATGCCACATGCTGGCCCCTCCATGACCATTCTTAGTTGTCACATGAATAAGCATGAGACAGCAACATGATATGTTATATTTGAATAACAGAGTAGCTGAAGTGATCCTTTTAAAACTGACATCAAGGGGCCAACAGGTGCCATCGTGGTTAATGTCCTGGATTCCTATGAGACTGACTGCAGTTCAAGTCCTGGACTGGACGGCTTGAAACTCACGCTGGGCACCTGTGCGTGCGTGCCCAATATCCCAAGAGGAGAACGGAGGAGAAGGGATTGCGGCATGGCCAATACCCCTAAGGGGTGATTTCTCATTTTCTACCTCTCTGTCTCTCCAGTGAACTCATGTGCCCTATAGAAAAAAATCACTTAAAACAAACAAGCAAAAACTGGCCTTTCCTCTCAGCTGGAACCGCCATCTTCCTGTAATTCACCAAAATGACAAACACAAAAGGAAAGAGGAGAGGCACCCAATATGTGTTCTCTAGGCCTTTTAGAAAACATGGAGTGGTTCCTTTGGCCCCATACATGGAAATCTACAAGAATGGTGATATTGTAGACATTGAGGGAATGGTACTGTTCAGAAAAGGGATGCCCATAAATGTTACCAGGGCAAAACTGAAGAGTCTACAGCATTACCCAGACTGCTGTTGGCATTGTTATAAACAAACAAGTTAAGGGTAGGGTTCTTGTCAAGACAGTGTGTGTATTGAGCATATTAAGCATTCTAAGAGCAGAGCTAGCTTCCTAAAACATGTGAAAGGAAACAGCCAGAAAAAGTAAGGAGCTGGGACCAGCAGATGGTGTAGTGGTTATGTCGCTGGACTCCCACAGGGTTGACCGGATTTGAGTCCCAGACCTGGCGGCTTAAAACTCATGCCAGGCGCATGTGTATGCGTACCCAAAATCCCAAGAGAACAGAGGCGGAAGGGATTGTGGCATGGCCATCCCCCTGAGGGGTGATTTCTCGCTTTCTGTCTCTTTGGCAAGCAAATGCACCCTATAGAAAAAAATCTCTCTTTCTTTCTCTCTCTCTCTCTCTCTCTCTCTCTCTCTCTCTCTCTCTCTCTTTTTTGAGAGGTTTTTGCTATAGGGCGGGTGCATTCACCAGAAAGACAGAGAGAAATAGAGAGACAGAAAGCGAGAAATCCCCCCCAGGGGGGATGGGAGAAATCACCTCCCGGGGGGATGGCCACGCCACAATCCCTTCTCCATTCTCCTCTCGGGATCTTTTCAGTTGTATATCTTAATAGATTTTCTTCTTTGCTCAAGCCAATTTGAGTTGGGTTTCCATTACTTGTAACCAAAAGACCACTTTATAGGGCTGCTGTTATAAGGGATAACTGAAACGGTGAATTATAAAATGCTGGGCCACCATGGCTTGGCGGTTAAGACAGCTGGATCCCACATGGTTGACTGGGTAGTCTGAGTCCCAGACCCAGCGAATGCAGGGGGGAAAAAAAGCCAGGCTCATGTGCATGTGTGCCCAAAATCCAAAAAGGAGGAAAAAATGGAGGAGAAGGGATTGCAGCATGTCCATGACCGACGGGAGTGCTTTCTTGCTTTCCCTTTGTCTCTCTCCAAAAAGTGCACACAACCTCTAGCAAATTAAAAAATAATAATAATAGGGGTTAAGGGCATTGGACTCCCACATGACTGACCATGATTCGAGTCCCAGACCTGGTGGCTAGCTTTCTCACTTTCTCTCTCTCTCTCTCTCTGTCCTTCTCTGGTCAAATTAAAATAAATAAATAAAGTTAAATAAAATAATTCTTAAAAAATAATAAATAAACTAAACACAGTAAGTGGTGCCCCAAAATGGAAGTTATTATCATTCATATTTTATGATTCCATCTTCCACACACATATTTAAGTCTGTTTTCACTTTAATTTTTTTTTTTTTTTTTTACTTAAAAGAATGTTTAGGGACCAAGTAGTTAGCATAATGGCTATGTCGCTGGACTCCCACGTAGTCAACCACGGTTCGCGTCCCAGACCCTGTGGCTTAAAACTCACGCCGGGTGTGTGTGCGTGTGTGCCCAGGATCCCAAGAGGAGAATGGAGGAGAAGGGATTGCCATCTGCCTTGGGGGGTGATTTCTCACTTTCTGTCTCTTTATCTCTCTCTGTCTTTCTGGCAAGCACACACACCCTATAGCAAAAACCTCTGCAATTAATTTTAAAAAATTTTTAAAAACTTATGTATACTTGGGTATAGTCACTTTTAGAACTAGTGTAATCATACTTTTTTTCTTTTTCTTTTCTTTTTTTTTTTTGTTTTTAGTTTTTGCTACTGGGTGCATGTGCTCACCAGAGAGAGACAGAGACAGAGAGAGGAAAAGTAAGAAATCACCCCCCAGGGGGAATGGCCATGCCACAGTCCTTTCTCGCCCATTCTCCTCTTGGGAATGTGGGCACATACACACACGTGCCCAGCATGATTTTCAAGCCTCCAGGTCTTGGACTCAAACCACACAGTCAGTCATGTGGGGTTCAGTCACTTCAACCTCCTCACTACCTGCTGACCCACGAGTTCTTTAAACATTGATACACTTGTGTAATGACTGATAAACTGCACCATTCGGAGTCTCCATACACCCCCTGGTTCTCTAGGGTATGTCCAGTACCTCTCAGAACCCCAGCCTACAATCCAGCACCTGAAGGGTTAGTACCAGACCCCACAGGAGTCTTCTGGATCCTACCTATGACCAAGGCTTCCGCGGGCTACATATTTTAGTGGTCACCTATGGGTATAGCTATCAATTCTTCAATCCATGGGAATTAAACATAAACATTAAATAATAAACAGCTCTATTACAAACCTTGTCTTCCCACCCCTCCCTCAACCACCAATTACTAATATCACTCCTGATCCCAAAGGTAGCAGACACACTTTTGTGATGGTGACCCAGCAGGTATAGGCACCAGACTGAGTCTTCTCTCTCTTCCTACCTGCTCCTCTGCAGAATTCCTACTCGCCTTTCTACGTCATGGTCATATTTGTCATTCCTAGTGGCAATCTGATATTCGTTTGTTTTAACACACTGTGGCTGGCCTAACCCTTCCTCCACGGGGGGGACATATGGTCTGTTTTTGTTCAGCTTTTCAAATTTTAAAATCTCGCTCTGTTGAAAATTGAATTTCCATGTGGTGCCCATCTTTCTGTTAATAAGCAACGGATTTCCTTCCGGATTCAAACTTCAGTTTTGTGAATCACAAGACGCAGTTTAACGTCTTGTCTGCAAATGTTTCTCGTTGCTGCTCTTTGAAATAAGAATCCATGTGCTTGATTGTGTAATGCTGTCATTTAATAAATTATTTATTTTGCCTCTAAGTCCATAAAGGATTTTAAGTGGTTTATAAAAATATATGCAAGATGAAATCAATACATGAGGGAACCAGGGAAAAGGAAAAATGAAAGAGTCGTGCATCTGATAGGTATTATGTTCAGTTGCAATTGTAGTTGGAGAGACCAGAAATAACAGTAGCTGAAACACCGTGGCTGCTTGCTTTTCTCTTACATAAATGAAATTAGGATGGAGAAAATCCAAGGCTGGTATTGTACTTCCATAAAAATTGAGGATACGCTCCCTCTGGAATCTTGGTTCGTTATCCCTAGAATGTCACTTCCATCCTCAAGGCTTCAAGAAGACTGCAAGAGTTCCAGCCATTGCAGCCACATTTCAGGTAGCAAGAAGGAAGGGAGACCCAGTCATGGTAGGGCAGTTGTAACACAAGGCTCTGCGATGCTGGAAGCTATATGGAAGACCAGGGTTCTGTTCCCAGGTCAGCCTATGTATGCTGGGATGTGCCTGTAATCCTAGCTGCCTCGGAGAGGCGAGAGGGAGGGGTAGATTTCAGAGTGAGACCTGTTAAGAATGCTTGTCTTTCTTGCCCATCCCCATCTCTTCCATGAAAGAAATAAAAAAGGAAATTTTTAAAAAAGAAAGAGGGAGGGGAAAACCTTTAATCCCAGCTTTTTTCTCCCCCCTAAAAATTGTTCATGTTTTTCAGGAACCAGAGAGAGAAAAGAAAGCACCTTCAATGGGCTTCTATGCCCTGATCTCCCCTTACCTCCCCGTCTTCCCAGCCAGCCAGGACTGCGGACACACACTCAGCCAGGGATCCTCCACTCGGATCTAGCATCCCTCTGACAGAGCACTGCCTACGTGCCACCAGGCCAGCCCAGGCCCTGCTTTCTTAAGTTCCAGCCTCAAACTTTCACTTATGCAACCTTAGCCAGAATTTTGTTTTAGCTATAAAGGAAGCTGAGAAATTCAGTCTTTCAGCTGTTCACCATGCCACCCCAAATAAAATTGGGGCTTGGTTACTAGAAAAGAAGGGAGGGGGGTAACAGGTAGACCATGAGTAATTTCTGCTACAGAGAAGAAAGTGAAATAAAGCCCAGAGTTCAGCAGATTCACAAAACTGCCGATGGGGAGGACCTTTAAGGTGTCTGACCACCAACACGAACGTCCTGAGCATCCTAATGATGATGACAGAAAGGGAACCCATGACTAAATATGAAGTGTATTAACCAAGCAGGGGGAAAAAGTATCTTTTCCCAATGAGCAGATGAAAAAGAAAGTACCCACAAGGTCTTCCCGAGCTGGGCATGGGACACGGTAGACAATATCCTCACAATATTTCTGCAATAATGAAGTGGCATGATTCTGGGATTTGCTTCAAAAATTCCATACAGAAGAGTGGGTGGGAGTACAGCTAAAGCCAGATGGGCCGTGAGCTGATCATTGTTGGACGGGGTGATGGAGACGTGAGGGTTTTTATATGTTTCCCTTTACTTTGGTGTATATTTAAAACGTTTCCATAATAAAAAAAGAACTTAAACTCGGCTATAAATCCTTTTCTACAATTGCTTTTTCGAATGTTCCTTTTAATAAACTTCGCTTTTAAGTTCAATTGACAGGTGGTTTCTAACATAACCACTTCTTCATATTTCTTGGCTTTTTTTAAAAAATCAACTCTTCTTATTTCTCAACTTATTTTTAACAGCTTTGTTGAGATATAATTCGCACAACATACAGCTTGCCCTCTCTCGCTCTTTTGTTTTAATCTGCTAGAGGGTGCACACATTCACCAGAGAGAGACAGAGGGAAAGTGAGAAAGCAACCCCTGTGGCATGCGGTCACCCCACCTTGCCTCCATTTTTCCTTTTGGGCCTTCTGGCACATACACAGGTGCCTGGCAGGACCTTTGAGCTGCTTGGTCCAAGACTCAAGTCATACAGTCAGCTTTGTGGGATCCAGCTGCCTCAACTACGAGGTCATAGAACTGGCCCTAATTGCTTTCTATAATATTTTATAGTTTTCATAGTACATGTTTTGTACTTCTATTCATTTATTCCTGAATGTCTTAGTCTTTATTTTTTTTTAGAGGTTTTTGCCTAAGGATGCATGTGCTCACCAGAAAGACAGAGACAGTGAGAAAGAAAGTGAGGAATCACCCCCCAGGAGGAATGGCCACACCGCAATCCTTTCTCCTCCATTCTCTTCCTGGGACCTTGGGCAAGCACGTGCGCACGTCCACACACACACACAGTGTGTTTCAAACCACAGGGTTCGGGATTCAAACCATGGTTGGCCATGTGGGAGTCCAGCGACATAACTGCTATGCCATCTGCTGGACTCTCTTTTTTTTAAAAAAATATCCTTTTAATTTCTTTTTCTTTTTACTACAGGGTGCATGCACTTGAAAGAGAGAGAGAGAAAGTGAGAAATCGCCCAGCTTCCCCCACCCAGGGACAATGGCCATGCTACAATCTCTTCTCAGGATTTTTGGGTGCATACACACTTGCCTGGCAATATTTTCAGGCCACAGGATCAAGGATTCAAACTGCCAAGTTGACCATGTGGGATCCAGCACCTTAACCTCCATACCGTCTGTTGGCCCTAAGCGTGTTTTTCTTTTTGATATCATTGCAATGAAATTGCTTACTTAATTTATTTTCCGATCTTTTTAGAGATTTTTTTAAAAGAATTCTTTTATTTAACTTTATTTATTTATTTTAATTTGACCAGAGAGGGACAGAGTGAGAGAGAGAGGTGGGAGGAAAGTGAGAAAGCAAGTCACTGGATCTGGGACTTAAACCATGGTCAACTATGTGAGATTCCAGTGCCCTTAACCACCATGCCACCTGCCAG
Source organism: Tupaia belangeri chinensis (assembly GCF_000334495.1). Lineage (NCBI taxonomy): Eukaryota > Metazoa > Chordata > Mammalia > Scandentia > Tupaiidae > Tupaia > Tupaia belangeri. Next base: position 2,680,294 of record NW_006160120.1, read on the forward strand.
TCCCTTTCACTGATATTTTATAGAGATACAATAGATTTTTTTGTTGTTGTTTACAATAGATTTTTGTATATTGATCTTATATTCTGGGATTTTTGCTGAACTCTTTAATAGTTCTAATAGATTACAGTGGATTTCTTGCCATTGATAACGTATGGGGTTATGTCTTCCTCACATAGAATCTGTTTCATTTTGTCACTTACCCAAGTGAATTTAAAACATGCGTCCACATATACCCTGTACATGACATCTACAGGAGCGTTCCTCGTAGTCACCAAAAGTTGGAAGCAACCAAGATGTCCTTTAATGGGTGAACAAATAAATAAACTATAGTGTATCCAGACTATGGAATATTATTCAGTGCTTAAAAGAGTTATCAGGGGACCAGCAGTTAGCGTAATGGCTATGTCGCTGGACTCCCACGTAGTCGACCGTGGTTCGCATCCCAGACCCAGTGGCTTAAACTCACGCTGGGTGCGTGTGCGTGCGTGCCCAAGATCCTGAGAGGAGAATGGAGGAGACGGGATTGTGGCGTGGCCATCCCCCCTGGGGGGGGTGATTTCTCATTTTCTATCTCTGTCTGTCTGACAAGCGCACGCACCCTATAGCAAAAACCTCTTCAAAAAAAAAAAAAGAGTTATTGGGCCAGCAGGTGGTATGGGGGTTAAGATACCGGACTCCCACATGGCTGACCATGGTTCAAGTCCCAGACCTGGAGGCTTGCTTTCTCACTTTCCCTCTCTCTCTCTCTGGTGAGCACATGTGCCCTACAGAAAAATTTTAAACAACAATAATAATAAATATAAGTAAATAAATAAAATGTAAAAGAAAAAAATGTTATCAAGTCATAAAAAGGCATGGAGGAAACTTAAATGCACGTGATTAGGTGACAAAAGTCCTCTGGTCTAAAACTCTACATAATGTATGATTCCAACTATATTACATTCTTCAAAAGGCAAAATTATGGAGACAGCGAAAAAATATTAGTAGTTGCCAGAGCTTAACAAAAGGGAGAGATGAATAGGTAAAGCTTAGAGGACGTTTATTTATTTATTTATTTAAGAGAGATTTTTGTTACAGGGCTCGTGTAGAGAGACAGAGAGAGAGAAGTGAGAAATCACCCCTTGGGGGGATGGCCACACTGCAGTCCCTTCTCCATTCTCCTCTCAGGATTTTGACCACACATACACATACGCCAAGAGTGAGTTTCAAGCTGCCAGGTCGAGGACTCAAACTGTGGACTGCCATGTGAGAGTCCAGTTCCTTAACCACTATGCCACCTGCTGGCCCCTTGCAGAGGATTTTTAAAGCAGTGGAACTGCTAGACTATAAAGGTGGTTACCTGTCACTATACATATGTCAAAACCTGTGGGCTAGACACCACCAAGAGTGACCCTTGTGCACACCATGGATGGGGGCGATTCAATGTGCCGGGACAGACTCATCAAGGTAACAAACAGACCGCGTGGTGCAGATGTGGACGGTGGGGAGGCTGTGCACACGGCGGGGCAGGGAGTGTGTAGGGACCTTCTGTACTCTCTGCTCGGTTTTGCTGTGAACTGATGAACTGTCTTTCAAATAAAGTTTATTAATTAAAAAAATAAGAGTAGAAGAAATCCCGGAAGCTCCCATGGCGTAGCCATCACATGGTAGTATGCCGATTTGCCCCCAGACACTGGCTACCCAGAGGCTGGGGCTCTTATTTCCTTCTGCATGGCAGTGGGCCACTTGCACAACCCCAGCTAAGAACAGCAACCCAGGACATTCCCCTGCCCTGACCAGGGCCACTCTGGACCCACTGCAGTGAGCCAAATGCCCTCCACCCAGCTGCCGCGCAAGGGGGTCTCGACCCCAGAAGCACTGACCAAGCGCTCTGTCTCTGTGTGATCCGAAGCCCCATCGCCCCAGGCCTTCTTCCCAGGGATGCACCAGGCAGCTAGACACAGACAAAATAATTTCCCAAAGACATAAAGGGACTTCTGGTCAGGGCTCCATAGCAAGAGCAGGTGCCAAGCTGGGACTTAGTTCTAGCTCTCCTACCCCAGGCTTAGCTCTGCCTCAATAGTAAGTAAAAGAAAATGGGGAGGCCAGCTGTAGCAGAGTGGTTAAGGTGCTGTACTCCCACATGGTTGATTGTGGTTTGAATCCCCGACCTGGCAGCTTGCTTTCTTACTTTCCCTTTCTCTTTCTCTCTGGCCAAATTAAAACCGTCATCATCACCATAAATTTTTTAAAAAAATTCTTTTTAAAAAGAATAGGAACAAACATTTATATAGCACTAACTGCATGCCTGGCACTCTTCTGAGATTTTATAAACACAAATTCCTGTAACTATCACCACAATTGCATGAGGTAGGTGATATTATTACCTTGGTTTTACAAATGAGGACACTGAGGCACAGAGATGCTAAGTCATGAGCCCCAAGTCAGTCAATCAATCGATCTTTTAAGGTGTTAGAGCTGGTCTGTGAACACAAGCAAGCTGGTTCACATGTTCTTCACATGTTCTGACTCAGTCTCTATCCTGTCTTCCACGTGTGCAGCACTTTATAGTCTGCAAAATGTCTTTAGGCATGTATTAGGTTGTCATAAAAGTCATGAAACATTCTTGCATAGAAAAAAATACGTCACAACTTTTCTGACAACCCAATAGAATTTCATTGAAAGCTCGTGCCAACCAGCTGAAGTAGGCAGGGCAAGGGTCACGCTCTCTGTGAGGGATGATAAGAGATAATAGCCAGTGTTGAAGATGAGGTTCAGAGAAAGGTGATTCGACCAAAGTCACTTGACAAACAGCATAGGATTTCCAGGTAGAGGGCCTTGGGATTGTGGTTTGAATCCCCGACCTGGCAGCTTGCTTTCTTACTTTCCCTTTCTCTTTCTCTCTGGCCAAATTAAAACCGTCATCATCACCATAAATTTTTTAAAAAAATTCTTTTTAAAAAGAATAGGAACAAACATTTATATAGCACTAACTGCATGCCTGGCACTCTTCTGAGATTTTATAAACACAAATTCCTGTAACTATCACCACAATTGCATGAGGTAGGTGATATTATTACCTTGGTTTTACAAATGAGGACACTGAGGCACAGAGATGCTAAGTCATGAGCCCCAAGTCAGTCAATCAATCGATCTTTTAAGGTGTTAGAGCTGGTCTGTGAACACAAGCAAGCTGGTTCACATGTTCTTCACATGTTCTGACTCAGTCTCTATCCTGTCTTCCACGTGTGCAGCACTTTATAGTCTGCAAAATGTCTTTAGGCATGTATTAGGTTGTCATAAAAGTCATGAAACATTCTTGCATAGAAAAAAATACGTCACAACTTTTCTGACAACCCAATAGAATTTCATTGAAAGCTCGTGCCAACCAGCTGAAGTAGGCAGGGCAAGGGTCACGCTCTCTGTGAGGGATGATAAGAGATAATAGCCAGTGTTGAAGATGAGGTTCAGAGAAAGGTGATTCGACCAAAGTCACTTGACAAACAGCATAGGATTTCCAGGTAGAGGGCCTTGGTTCAAACCCCATTTACTGACTGGTCACATGACCTTAAGCAAGTTAATACATATCTCTGTGCCTTAGTTTCCTCACCTTTCATAGTGTTCTTGGGAGGATTAAGTTAATCAATACCTGGAAAGCACTTTATTTAAAATGTTGGTATTTTGGGTCAGCAGATGATGGTTCGAATGTCAGACTTGTGGTTTGAAAAATATACTGAGTGCGTGTGCATGGCCACCCGGGGGGAGGGGGGTGGTTTCTCATTTTCTCTCTCTCTGTCTTTCCCTCTGGCAAGCTCACACTCATATGACAAAAATTTAAAAGAAAAATTTTTAAATAAAAATGAAAAAAGTTGGTATTTTGTTCATTAGGGATATTTTGCATTTTTTATTTCATTTACTTACATATTTAGAAAGAGAATTTTGTTATTAGGGCACATGCGCTCACTAGAGAGACAGAGAGACATCACCTCTGGGGGGATGGCCATGGTGCAGTCCCATCTCCTCCATTCTCCTCTTGGGATTTTGGGCATGCACACACACACACGTGCCCAGCATGAGTTTCAAGCCACCTGGTCTGGGACTCGAACCACAGTCCACCACATGGAAGCCCAGCGCCTTAACCACTTCGCCACCTTCTGGCCCTGCATTTTTATTTTATAAGTGTTGTGTTATAAATATTATTCATCTCAACTTTGGCACTCCCTTAAATCTTGCCTGACTTGCCTCACCCAAGTCCTGGCCCCGCTGTGCAGAGAGCAAGTGCCCAGTACATGTTGGCTATTGTTATTGCTACTGTGTGTTGAGTGCTGACCACGGGCCAGGAATTGTTGAGAGTTTTATAAATATACGTTCCTTCAACAACAACAAGAAAAACCAGAAACGAAGTTGAACATCAAATGGCAGGATGGGAGGAAATATTTGTAGCTTGCAAAGGCAAAAGATTAGTGCCCAAAATATATAAAGAACTCCTACAGATTTCATCTTATAAAACTCACCACCCAAGACAACAGCAGGCGAAGGATGGAAATGGCAGTTTACCAGCGAGGGAAAACAGATGGTCAACAAACATGGAAAAACCTCCACCTCGCTGGTTATGAAATACACAGTTTGAAGTTTGATGTTATCAAGTCTTGGCAAGGGTGTAAGGGAACAAGATTAGAAACTGATTAGGGACTGATACAGCCTTGGTGGAGGGAAATTCAGCAGATCTATTTGATGAAAATTGCACACGTCCTCTGGCCAAGCTACTCAAGGGAAATTTGGACACATGTGCACCAGGGTGTCTATTATGACTTTGCTCATAATGGCAATAAACTGGGAACGTCCCAAGTGCCCCTCTAAAAAAGAGCTAGTTAATAAACCATGCTACAACCATGCTATGAAGTACAAGCAGCAGGCTGGGTTTTTATTTGTTTGTTTTAGAGAGAGATTTTTGCTATAGGGCATGGGTGCTCACCAAAGAGACAGAGAGACAGAAAGCGAGAAATCACCCTCCAGGGAGGATGGTCACACTGCAATCCCTTCTCCTCTATTCTTCTCTTGGGATTTTGGGCACGCACGCACACGTGCCTGGCGTGAGTTTCAAGCCACTGGGTCTATGACTAGAACCGTGGTTGGCTACATGGGAGTCCAGCATAATTACCATTTCACCCTCTGCTGGTCCCGAGGTTGCTTGTTTTTTTTTTTTTTTTTAAGGAAGATGTATGCTATTAATTGGGAGCTGAGAAGGCAAGCTTAGAGCAATGTGCACTGTGCATCACACTTGCACTGGCGGAAACAACCAGGAAGAAGTTCGTAATGGCTGGCTATCCAATAGCCTCGTGCTCTTTCTTGCCAATAATTTCCAGACTTGGACTGGGCAGCGCTGCACCCAAGGCCCGAAGGAAGGAGCACCTTTGGTCTCAGCCAATCATGGTTGTCCTTTTTATACAGGGGAACCCTGGCCTGTAACGCTACCTCCCACCATCAGGCCTGCTTTACAGAGGCCGGCCCTCACCCACTCATCGCTCATGGCAGAAGGGTCTCTTGGCAGAAGACTGTTCAGGTGGGTGTTGGGCCTTTAAAGCCTATTTGCTCCTGCATGCCCGCCTCTCTAGGTCTTTGCTCTTTCTCCATGACCTGTAGGGACAGTCTTGTTTCCCTTTCCTTCCTTCCTTCCTTCCTTCTTGTCTTTCTTTCTTTCTCTCGCTCTCTTCCTTTCTCTCTCTGTCTCTCTCTCTCTTTCTTTCTTTTCGAGAGAAAGAGAGATTTTTGCTATAGGACACATGGGCTCACCAGTCAGACAGAGAAAGATAGAAAGCAAGAAATCACCCCTAGGGGGGATGGCCACACCACAATCCCTTCTTCTCCATTCTCCTCTCAGGATCTCGGGCATGCATGCACACACACCCAGGGTGAGTTTTAAGCCTCCAGGTTTGGGACTCCAACCGCCACCGACTCTGTGGGGAGTCCAGCGATGTAAGCATGATGCCATCTGCTGGTCCTGGGGTGGTCCTGTTTCTACCACACTCAGTTGGACCAGTATTTTCCCAAACTGCCCTCCCAGGAGCATGAGAGCATCCTCTCCTGGGAAAAGGCCAGAGAGTTAAATCCTGTTTTCCAGAAGAGTTCCCCCAGGCAATAAACCCTCCCTTCTCCGGTTCTCATGTCCCCCCTGCGGTCCCACCCCTCAATCCAGCACCCTCTGGATCCAGTCCCACCACCTTTCCCTGTGCCTCCTGGCACATGAAGCTGCTCTGCCGCCCTTCAGTGCCCATCCCCTCTGTGGGCACAGCCCCCAGTCAGGTGGAGCTGGGTTTTGACTCTTATCATTGGTCTGGCAGCTTAAAGCAGAGCATGGTAGGTCCTGTTTGTTGGTTCTCCATCTTCTAGAAGTATTCAAGAGAGAGTGGAAGGCTCCTGGGCAATGTGACGTTGATTCTGGTCTCTGGAATCACACAGCCCCAGGTTCAAGTCCCAGCCCAAGCACTCCGAGGTGTATGACTGTGGGAATTCACTTACCCTCTGGGCACCTCCATCTCCACCTCTGTAAGGGGCAAGGAGTAAGTACACCAGCCTTGCAGGGTTGTCGCAAAGGTTAAATGAGATGGCACCTTAAAAACTCCCCGCAGCAGGTCTGACTGGTTGGACTAGGCCCTCGGGTGGACCTTTCAAACTTCGGATTCTATAAAAAGGAAAAGATCATTGGAAACAATGTCCAGAGATGGTGAGGGGACTTGGAGGGGAAAAGGAAACACAAATTTTGTTCAGCTGCAGCTGTGGAATGTGCTCAGAGCTCACTCCAGGGAGGACACCCGCCTGCTGGAAAACAAGGCACTGGGTGGCAGAGGTGCCACAGTGGGAACGTGGTCTGGACGCAGGCCGACCTTGGTTGGCTTGAGCCCCTCATGAGCACCGGGTCTGGGCAAGTCTCTGCCACGGGCTTCTCGACACTTTGGCGATTCAAGCCGGGTCAGCCGGGGCTGTCCGGATGTTGAAGGGTCTGAGCCACATTAGATGCTGCCTCTGCCAACCCTTTCCCTGGCTGTGACAGCCAAAAATGTCCCTAGACATTGCCAAGTGTCCCCCAGGGAGCAATATCATTCCCAGATGAGAACCCAACTCTAAATCTAATTAAGCCTCCCCAGTAAAACCGGGTTAGTAATGACAGGAACACTGCCTGGCGTGACTGCTGTGAGGACTGTATTCTCTTCGGTTTGTCTGTTTGTTTATTCCATTGGGGTCTTCGTACCGCAATCCAGACCCACCCACAGCTTCAGCCCGCCCGCATCATGGGCATGCATACACACACTGGCATGTAGAGAGACCTCGGGACACAAATGTGACTGCATCACACGGCATTGCGTGACCGCACACTGCAGCCAGCCGGAGGGTCATTCCTTTTTTTAAGGAGAGATTTTTGCTACAGGGCATGTGCACTCAGAGACAGAGAGAGATAGAGAGACAGAAAGTAAGAAATCACCCTCCAGCGGGGATGGCCACACCGTAATTCCTTCTCCTTCGTTCTCCTCTTGCAATCTTGGGCACGCACGCACACCTGCCCAGTGTGAGTCTAAGCCCCGAGTTCGGGACTCAAACCGCAGTCGACTACACGGCAGTCCAGCAACATAGTCATTACGCCAACTGCTGGTCCCCTGGAGGATCATTCTTTATGGTGCATTTATTGAACACATACTGAGTGCCTACCCACAGCCCCCGCTGCACAGCACTTCTCTGCCTCTCCTCCCTGGACGGAGGAAGGAAACGTAAACAGCTCTCTTTTCTTCTAATCACTTTCAGCCAGCACCTCCCAAGGGCCTGTTAAGCAGAGGGATTGTACCCTTCCCAGTCCCTCCCAGCCTCGAAGAACAGGAAGAGGGGAGATAAGGACAAAGATTAACATGCTGAAGGCAACTGGCTTTTCACAGTTTTGCTCAAGGCTGCAGCTTCAGTTCAGTGACACCCTACACTGACATTTTGTAGGAGAAGTCTTTGTTGTGGGACTGTCCTATGGATTGTAGGTTATTTCGCAACATCCCTGACCTCTATCCAGGAGTTGCTAGAACCCCTGCTCCCCACCTCAGTCATGAAAGCGCAAAACACCTCTAAGTGTTTTCAAATGTCCTCTGCCGGACAAAACGGCCTCCGTGGAGAACCACCGCATTTCCAGAACATGAGCTCAGGAGAGCAGCGTTTGTCTATTCTGCTCTCTCCTCATGAGCCCACAGCACACAGCACAATTCCTAGCACTTAGTGGGTGCTCAATAAACATCTTTTTAAATTTTGTTATAGGGCACATGCACTTGTCAAGAGAGAGACAGAGAGAAGATAGGGAAAATGAGGAAGCACCCGTCCCCCCCAGGGTGTTTTTCCTCCATTCTCCTCTCAGGATATTGGATACACCTGGCATGTTTTTCAAACTGCCGGGTCCAGGACTTGAACTGTAGAGTTGGCCAAGTGGGCTTCAGCCATCTTAGCCACTATGCTACCAACTGGGCCTCAATAAATAGTTCCTCTTTTTTTTTAATTTTTAAATTTCATTTTATTCATCTTTTTTTTTTTAATTTGACCAGGATGAGGTGGTGAGAAAGCAAGCCACCAGGTCTAGGACACAAACCATAGTTAGTTGTG
>NW_006160120.1:2692344-2693376 GCF_000334495.1 Tupaia belangeri chinensis
GATGGCCACACCGTAATTCCTTCTCCTTCGTTCTCCTCTTGCAATCTTGGGCACGCACGCACACCTGCCCAGTGTGAGTCTAAGCCCCGAGTTCGGGACTCAAACCGCAGTCGACTACACGGCAGTCCAGCAACATAGTCATTACGCCAACTGCTGGTCCCCTGGAGGATCATTCTTTATGGTGCATTTATTGAACACATACTGAGTGCCTACCCACAGCCCCCGCTGCACAGCACTTCTCTGCCTCTCCTCCCTGGACGGAGGAAGGAAACGTAAACAGCTCTCTTTTCTTCTAATCACTTTCAGCCAGCACCTCCCAAGGGCCTGTTAAGCAGAGGGATTGTACCCTTCCCAGTCCCTCCCAGCCTCGAAGAACAGGAAGAGGGGAGATAAGGACAAAGATTAACATGCTGAAGGCAACTGGCTTTTCACAGTTTTGCTCAAGGCTGCAGCTTCAGTTCAGTGACACCCTACACTGACATTTTGTAGGAGAAGTCTTTGTTGTGGGACTGTCCTATGGATTGTAGGTTATTTCGCAACATCCCTGACCTCTATCCAGGAGTTGCTAGAACCCCTGCTCCCCACCTCAGTCATGAAAGCGCAAAACACCTCTAAGTGTTTTCAAATGTCCTCTGCCGGACAAAACGGCCTCCGTGGAGAACCACCGCATTTCCAGAACATGAGCTCAGGAGAGCAGCGTTTGTCTATTCTGCTCTCTCCTCATGAGCCCACAGCACACAGCACAATTCCTAGCACTTAGTGGGTGCTCAATAAACATCTTTTTAAATTTTGTTATAGGGCACATGCACTTGTCAAGAGAGAGACAGAGAGAAGATAGGGAAAATGAGGAAGCACCCGTCCCCCCCAGGGTGTTTTTCCTCCATTCTCCTCTCAGGATATTGGATACACCTGGTATGTTTTTCAAACTGCCGGGGCCAGGACTTGAACTGTAGAGTTGGCCAAGTGGGCTTCAGCCATCTTAGCCACTATGCTACCCACTGGGCCTCAATCAATAGTTCCTCTTTTTTTTTA
>NW_006160120.1:2693406-2706357 GCF_000334495.1 Tupaia belangeri chinensis
TGGGGCGTGGGCCGGCAGGCGGTGTGGTGGTTAAGGATGCTGGGCTCCCACATGGCCGACTGAGGTTTGAATCCTGGACCTGGCAACTTGCTCTCTCCCTTTCCCTCTCTCTCTCTCTCTCTCTCTTTCACTCTGTTTCTCTCTGGTCAAATTAAAGTAAATAAAAAAATCAAGTTAAATAAAATAATTCTTTTTTTTTTTGAGAGGTTTTTGCTATAGGGCACGTGAGCTCGCCAGAAAGACAGAGACAGACAGAGAGGCAGTGAGAAATCGCCCCCCCGGGGGGAATGGCCATGCTGCAATCCTTTCTCCTCCATTCTCCTCTAGGGATCTTGGGCACACACGCACATGCGCCTGGCATGAGTTTAAGTCACTGGGTCCAGGACTCTAACCATGTCGACTACATGGGAGTGCAGCGACATAGCCATTACACCAACTGTTGGTCTCCCAATATTTCTTAAACTGAATGAATGAACGCCTGGTTATGTACAGCGCAGTGAAAAACACACAGACTTAATCCCTAAGAGCTTCAAGGTCTAGCTGAGGCACAATTGCATTTCCAAAAAGGAGGCCCTCCTGCCCTTCTCAGTTACAAGGCCCAGGAATTCACAAGCCAGCAGATCAGAGGCCAAGCTGCCAAAACACCAGGGGCATCACTTATGCCAAAGACACAACCCCCACTGTCAGGATGGCAGTCACCGAGGAAACCAGGATGGCGAAGCCAGCCCAGCAGTGAGAGCACTAGAAAAAAATTGTTTAAATAACTTGGTCAAAGACCTTAGAACTCGTGAACAAATCAATGTTTTGTTTGCTTGTTTTATCGAGACATAATTCACATACATTCAAATTCTCCTTTAGAAGTGTACAACCCAGTGGTTCCTTGTGTGTTCCCAGAGCTGTTCAACCACCGGATCAATGTGGAACACTTTCATCACCCTCAAGACACCTGAACCCCACAGCAATTGCTCCCAGTTTTTCTCCCCCCACCTCTGACAACTATCATCTGCTTTTTTTTTTTTTTTGCATTAGTTATATATATATATTTTTATTTGTTTTAGGGCATGTGAGCTCACCAGGGAGAGAGGGAAAGTGAGAAACCACCCCCCCCTCCAAGAGGACGGCCGTGCCACAATCCCTTCTCCTCCATTCTCTCCATATTTTAGGCACACAGGCACAGGTGCCCAGCCTGTTTTTCAAGCCATCAGGTCTGGGACTTAAACTACAGAGTCAGTCATGTGAAATCCAGTGCCTTAAACACCACGCCACCTGCTGGCCCACACCATCTGCTTTTTATTTCTCTGAGTTTGCCTACTTGGGGGCATTTCGTGTCGATGGAGTCCCGTAGACCCAGCAGCAGCGCAGCAGACAGTGCGTGCATGAAGCTGGAGGCCATCTGGGAGGGCTCCAGTCAGCATTCAGGGTCTGCCCAAGCTTGCAGGCTAGGGGTCAGGGAGAGGATGCCAGCTTGAAGACCCGTCAAGGGTCACTGTATCTTCTCTCTTCCTCTCTCAAGAAAAAATAAAGAAAAACTTTTAAAAAATAGAAGCTCCTGGGGGCAGCAGGTGGGAAGGTGGTTGAAGCACTAGATTCCCACATAGCTGACCGAGGTTCTCATGTCCCAGAGCAGGCAGCTTGCTTTCTGATGTTCTCTTCTCTCTGTCTCCCTGGTGAGCACACATGCCCTACAGCAGATTTAAAACATAATAATAAATAAATTAAATTAAATGAATCATTCTTTTTAAAAAGTTTATATTAAAAAAAATGGCAGCAGGGGGACCAGCAGGTGGCATAATGGTTATGTCACTAGACTCCCACGTAGTCGACCACAGTTTAAGTCTCAGACCCGGCAACTTGAAACTCATGCTGAGCGTGTGTGTGTGTGTGTGTGTGTGTGTGCCCAAGATTCCGAGAGGAGAATAGAGGAGAAGGGATTGCAGTGTGCCCTGCGCCCCTGGGGAGTGACTTTTCACTTTTTGTCTCTCTCCATCTCTGGTAAGTATATGCACCCCATAGCAAAAATCTCTCTTAAAAAAAAATAGAAATGTGCAATGCAGGGTCTTTTTTGTCTGGCTTCTCTCTCAGCATTGTTTTCCAGACGGATCCATGCCCCAACACGTGCCAGCACTGCACTCCTTTTTACGGCGGAATCGGTCTATGTGCGGATGGCCCACATCTTGTGTATCTGTTCATTCGTCCATGGACACTTGGGTTGTTTGTACGGTTCGGCTCCTAGGAACAGGCTGCTATGAACATGCGTGCAGTAGACTGTGCGAAACTCATTTCAGTTCTCTTGAGTGCCTCGAATGTATACTCGGGAATGGCCCAGCTCCGTCTACAGCAATTTCATGTTTTCTGACATTTCTTCTGCTCTGGGGACTGTACTGGGTGTTGGGGGATGATGGTTCCCAGCCTTCTGGACTTCTCAAAGCCAGTAAAAAATCTCAAAAACAAACAAATGATTGGATCACCAGCATAAGACAGTTTACTTCTTGCATTGCTAAGTAAAGCCTTCGAGATAAAATAAAATGAAAGAATGTCACCATTATGTCACAAAGAAAGAGCATTTTAACCAATACCAACACCTCTACCTCCAAAAAAGAGGAGATCGGAATGTTAGAATGAACAGCAGCTATTCAAGTTGAATTTTATGAAAATTCATTCCTGTGTTTCCCCCCAAATTATCACGAAATATACAATGTAAAGCAAAACAACCTCTTCGTAGTCTATGGTATAGCCAGTCTACATATGTGTATGGATGTGTGGATGCGTGTGTCGGTGTCTATTTACATGTATGTGTATCTGGGTCTGTATGTATGTGGTCAGTGTGTGCACTTATGTGTGCATGTGTGTGTCTGTGTGTGTGTAGTCAGGGATGTTAGGTAACTCAGCTCTAGAGAATTCTGCAATGTGTAAAAGTGGCTCTTGCCCTGAGGAACTTCTCAGGCTCTGAGAAGAATTAAAAACAACAAACAGAGTCGAGGAAACTGCTTTGATGGAGAAACTTGCAAAAAGAGAACCTGGAGACAGAAATGAGTTCTGACTGCGGGACCCAGGAGGGTACCAAGTTCTGAGCAGGCTGAGGCAAGGTCTGCATGCCCACAAGTCTGGGAGGTCATCATCACCAGACCAGAGAGAACTGCAATTCTTCGAGTCTTAATACCATTAGGAACAGAGAGATTCTGCCAGTAATCTCTTCCAGTTGGGACATTAATGAAAACAGTGGGAAGGTTTGGTCCTGCGAGCCCTGGTAACCTCACCTCTGATGGGACCCAGCTGGGGAGGGCGCCCTGAAGCGCCTGCCATGGGGGCAGCTTAGAGAAGCAGGTCTCTGTGCAGTGAGTCCCATCCGCTCTCTGCTCCAGAAGGTCAGGAAAGGGAGGGGGCCCTGAATCTTAAAGACCAAGAGGGTTACACGCTCGACAGCACACACCAGGCTGGGGTCTGTGAGGCCCTGAGACCTCATCTTCCCCAAATGTCAAGTCCCAGGGAGAAGGTTGGGGAGGTGGGGAGGCAGCACAGGCTGGAATTCTCAGGGAGAAACCGCCAGGTCCTGGGAGCACCGCATCTAGGAAGGGGAACAGAGATGGTCACAGGACGGGTTAGGGGAAAGTAAGACTTGTGAGTGAGTCGGAACCAAACTTCGCTGGTTTCTTCCTACACCTGGAAATGCAAATAAATAAGGAAAAGCCCCCCTGAACTTTGCAAGGTGGGCTCAGGAGTAAATGAAAACTCATGGGATGGAATTTTTTGTTGTTTTTTACCCCCTGATCAGCACTGAGGAGCAAATAAGCTAATACCAGACCTTTGCTCACCCCTGACGTAGCTACCAGACTTCATTCTGGTGCCAGGATAGCTCATGAGAAGGGTTCCGAGGCAAGATGAGGAGGTCAAACCCTTCTTCCTCGTTTTTTGTTTCTGTTTTTGCTTTTGAGATCTGATCTTATTTATTTGTTACTCTTATAAAATCTTTTTTTGGACTGGATTCAGACAGACGTAGAAGGTCTCAGAGAAGACAGCCTGCGTCTCTTGGCAATCTGTTCCTGGAATTTTTTTTTTTTTTTTTTTTTTGGTCTCTTCCTCTTTTTTCTAGTATGCTGTTTCTTGAGAGCAATATCCTGGTATTTGTGTTGCAGAAAGTGTGGAGCCACAAGACGCTGAATCTTGGGTGCTTTGGTCCTAGTTTTCTTACCTTCTTTATTTATGGGCTTCCTTACAACATATTGGTGGACATTGTCTTCTTCTTTTATTTATTTATTTATTTTTTTGACAGTAGAGCAGCTTTGTTGACCAGATTTAGCAGCAAGACACAGCGGAGGTGAGGTCTGTACAACCCAGCTGACCCAAGCCTACAGGCCCCAATGTCTCCCCCGAGAGGCCCAAGCCCATCCTTGCTCCAAGCCCCTCCTAGAGGCAAGGAGCAGAGGGCCTCATTCTGGAGGGGCTGGGAAGGTGGCAGGGCTGGGGCATGCCTGCCCGGCTGCTGGCAGGAGGCGATGCGTGCAAGGTGGAGGAGGGGGCAGGCGGGTAGTGATAGCCAGGCTCACCACACAGAACACTTGTGGGCAGGGCTTATGGGCGAGGCCTTGGGACAGTGGAAGGCCCAGCCGAACATGCTGCCCAGCACCTTGTAGTGTTCAGGCACGTGCTCGTCAGTCAGCACCCGCAGGTAGATGGACTGCCACCGCCACATGATGCGCCAGTTCTGGGCAAAGGCAATGAAGAGCTGATTGTGCATGTACTTCAGCCCCTGCAGCGGGTGCTCTGGGCCGTGCTCCCGCATCCACTTCGGGTAGGCATAGTAGGCGAGCTTCAGGCCGCCCATGACCGCAATGTTCTCACCAAGCGTGTGCTCTCCCATTCACCCGCTGGCTGTAGACGATGAAGCTGTCGGAGAGGTGGACGATGCACTCTGCCTTGCGCAGGAAGCGGCTGTAGGAGGCCTCAGTCCACCAGTGCAGCAGGGTCCCGGAGTGGCCGTAGCAGACCCCCAGTCATCGCGTCCATGAGTCAGTTCATGCCCGATGATGGTGCTGATGCCCCCGTAGTTCAGAGAAATCTGGGTCATAGAGCCGACATTGTCTTCTTTAGAAACCGAAGAGCTTTCAGGTTCTCCTAGCTCTCTTGGGCCTCAGGCAACAAGGCACCGTGGGATCACTCAGCCCCAGAATATTCTTCTCTCCTTTTTTTTCTTTTTCTTTTCTTTCTTTCTTTTACAATAACCAAGTTGAGAACACTGAGGTGGGCATCCTCAATGCAACCTTGAACAGATTTGTGCTTTCTTTCCCCAGCGCTCCTTGCTGTATAACAGGAGTGTCCCTTACTCAGTAGCAAGCAGACACAGCCATGGGTCAAGACACTGCTTCATGAGAAAACCTTGCTTGTCAGTCCCACCCCTGATTCGGACTACATAACCCTTCCCTTCTTCACGCAAAGCATCGGCAGCAACTTCCATGGCCATCCACTGCTCATAAAAAGTACGAAGCTTGGGGTCAGCAGGTGGCGGTAGTTAAGGCAATGGATTCCCATATAGCTGACTGCAGTTCAAGTCCGGGACCTGGCAGCTTGCTTTCTCACCTTCTCTCTTTCTCTGTGTCTCTCTCTGGTGAGCACATGTGTCCTGTAGAAAATGAGAACTAATAATTATTATGATAAATAAAATTAAATAATGACTTTTTAAAGAGAATTATTTTATTTGCTTGTTTGTTTGTTTTAATTTGACCAGAGAGGGACAGAGTAAAAGAGACTGGGAAAATGAGAAAGCAAGCCACCAGGTCCAGGACTCGAACCATGGTCAGCTATGTGTGAGTCCACTGTCCTTAACCACCATGCCACCTGCCAGTCCCAAAATTTAATAATCACTTTTTTTAAAAGTATGATGTTTGCATGCGTCATCTACTTCAATGAGTTCTGGCAGACAGTGGCTGGGAAAGAGATATTCAGCTTCATCTGAAAGCAGCTGATCTTCTCCAAGACACTACGAAGGAGCTCGCTCTGATTTTTTAAAAATAGTGAAACCTGGGGCCATCAGCTGATGTGCTGGTAAGGTACAGGATTCCCACATGACTGACTGCGATTCAAGTCCAGACCTGGCTGGCGTCTTGCTTTCTCACTTTCCCTCTCTCAGTCACTCTGTCCCCCTCTGGTGAGCACATGTGTCCTATAGCAAATTAAAAACTTAAATTAAATAAATAATTCTTTTTAAAAAGAAGTTAAACAGGACCAGGTGGTGAGTATATGGACTACAAGAACATTGGTGCCCTCTGGTGGCCAAAATATTAATTGCATGAAGGTTAAAGAAATGGGTCTTAGCTTTTCATGAAGAGAGAAACGTTGGATATGCCAAGTATTTGGGGGCCAGCCAGTGGTGTGGTGGTTAAGACAGGTATATCCCTTGAGGCTGGCAGGTGGTGTAGTAGCTAAAGGCTCTGATTCGCACATGGCCGACCGAGGTTCGAGTCTTGGGCCTAGGCAGCGTACTTTCTTACTTTCCCTCTCTGTGGTCAAACCGGAAAATAATAATAATGCATAAAGTTAAATAAATTAAAAAAAAAAAGAGCTAGATTCCACAGGTCAACTGTGCAGTTTGAGTCCTGAACCCAACGGCTGAAAAACTGCCTTGCAGAGGGCAAGGCCTTGACTGTTCTATTCCTGCAATGTCCCTGATGTCTAGACCAGGGACACCAGGTCTCAAGAACCACAGGATGAGTGATTAGAAGAGGTGTCTCCCTTCTCCTTGCTCCTCAGTTTAGGCCATCCAGCTCTCTCCCTATCCCTTAGGCTCTTTAAAACTAAAGTTGGGCCATTAACCTTAATCCAGGAGTTAAGGTGCTGGATCTCACATGGCTGCCTGCATGGTTGGAGTCTTGGACCTGGTGGGTTGAGAATCATGGCAGTCATGTGTGAACATGTGCTCAAAACCCTGAGAGAAGAATGGAGGAGGAGGGATTGTGGCATGGCCATCACCTGGGGTGGCGGGGATTTTTCACTTCTCCTTTCTCTGCCTCTCTTTGGTAAATGCGTGTGAACAAAAAAACTCCTGAAGTTATTATTTGCCCATTCACTTCAGAGGCATTTAGTCATACACTAGATTATATACTAAATCGCCACATTTTAAAATATAGCATAGCCTAGCGGTTACAAGCTCAGCTTCTGGAACCTGTCGGCCCTGATTCAATCCCAACTCTCACTGGGACCAGCTGGGTGACCTCAGATGAGAACCCACACAAAGTCCGAATGGTCTCTTCTGTAAAATGGGGGGGGGGTAACCTGAGGCTTTGTTGTGAGGGTTAAAGGAGCTATTTTAACTTAAGCAAACCACTTAGAAGAACGCCTGGCCTGTGGGAAGCACATTAGTTATTAGTTAACCACAATTAGTTCTCCATTATTCATCCATTGCATTTTCTTTTTTAAAACAGCTGTATTGGGCCAACAGGTGGCATGAACGTTAAGGCACTGGATCCCACATGGCCAACTGTGTAGTTCGAGTCCCAGACTCAGCATTTTGAGAGTCGTGGCCAGCACATATGCATGTATGCCCAAAATCCCAGGAGTAAAATGGAGAAGAGATTGCGGCATGACCATCTCCCCTGGGGTGGAGGTGGGTATAATTTCTCAGTTTTCCTCTCTTTCTCTTTCTCACTGTTTCTGTCTCTCTGACAAGGGCACACACCTTATACCAAAAAAATAAAGTTTTTTTAAAAAGCTTTAGTAAGCTGCAACTCACATACCGTACAAATCCCCTCCTTAGGACAATTTGGGGGGTGGGGCATCCCCACATTTCCACAGGCCTGTACAGCCATGACCACCATCTCATCTTAGATGCATTCATCACCCCCCAGATGAACCCAGCATCCTCAGCCGCTGCCCCTCATACTCCCCAGTGCTCGGACTCCACTCATCTGCTTTCTGTATCTATGGATTTGTCTAAATCCGTGGTTTTATTTCTCATATCGTTTCACGCTTGACTGCGTCTTACTTTCCACTTACCAATAATAATACGCCTGAGATCCTGGAGATTCTGTTTTCTCTTTTTCTACTTCTCTTGAACTTCAAAGAGTACCTGGCCCAAAGGCTACTTTTTGGTAAAGAAACATACTTATGGCCCTGAGAACAAATACAGAGCACCTACCATGTGGCGGGTCATATTCTAAGTGCTTTATTATCCTTACAGAAAATTCCATGAGGCAGGCACGGTTCTTATTCTCATTTCGCTGATGAAGAAACTGAGATAGGAGAGGGTGAGTAACATCCTCAGAGTAACACAGCCAACAAGAAGGCAAAGGCAGAATTCGAACCCAGACCATTTGAATCTGGAGTCTGAACGAGAAAGAGAGAGGAAGAGTGCATCCGTTCACACCACACAGAATCAGAATATCCTGTGGCCTTCACAATGTTCATGGAAAATACGTGTTAGGGACAAAACTATGCGTGGGTTTCAAAAAAATTTGTGCCAAAATAAATTCATACTTTAATTTTTATGCAAACTTTTTAAAAATAATTATTTTATTTAACTTTATTTACTTACTTATTTTTTTAATTTGACCCGAGAGGGACAGAGCAAGAGAGAGGAAAGTGAGAAAGCAAGCCGCCAGGCCTGGGACTCAAACCATGGTCAGCCATAGTGGGAGTCCAGCACCCCTAACCAACACGCTACATGCCAGCCCCTCTGCAAACTTTTTAAAGTATCCTTGTATACATAGCCTCCTTTGGAGAGAATCTCAAGAGTCCACATTTGAGTTTCTTCATTAATACTAGGCCTGGTCAAATAATGCTTCTCTTCAAAACTTTCTCTCTTCTAACCCTGATGAGGAATACAAGGGACTGTATTTGAATTTTACCTAAAGCACATGTAGAAAATATGTTTCAGGGGTCGGCAGGTGGTGTGATGGTTACAGTCGCTGGACTCCCACATGGCCGACAGCAGTTCAAGTCCCAGATCTGGCAGCTTGTTTTCTCACTTTCCCTCTCTCTGTCTTTCTCTGGTCAAGTTTAAATGCATACATACATACATACATGTTCCAGAGAGGCAGGGGGACAGCCCAAGCAAAGGCATATGAAGACACTCTGGGAGCAGAGCAGCTTGTCCAGCACGGCCGAGTACAAAGAGGGCCTGTGTATAAACAGGGGGAACAAGCCAGGCAGCTGGCAAAGCGGAACGCAGGCACAGCAGCAGGGCCTCGGGACGGGCACGTGTCACCACGGGGACGCGTTACTCAGAGGAAAGCCGCGAGTCAGAGCAGACACTGTCAGCTGCCAACTCTGTTCGTCAGGACCACATTCAGCTGCCAGAAACACACAACCAAAAAGAAAGGGTGTTGACGTCTATCTAATTTAAGAGTCCATAGATGAGCACCCCAAAGTTGGCATGGTTCTCTAGATATGGGGTCCCAGGTGGCTGTGATGACAGCACTCTTTTTTTTTTTTTTTTTGCCAGAGAGCATATTCTTCCACCAGAGGGAAGCAGAGAGAGATGGAGAAAGCAACAGAGAGAGAAAGCATTCCCCCAAAAGGCAAGGCATGGATACTCATTCCCTCTACTTTTAAACCTATCAGGAGTTGGGACCAGCAGTTAGCGTAATGGCTATGTTGCTGGACTCACACATAGTTGACCGCGGTTCACGCCGGGCGCGTGTGCGTGCTCAAGATCCCGAGAGGAGAATGGAGGAGAAGGGATTGCAGTGTGACCATCCCCCCGGGGGGTAATTTCTCACTTTCTGTCTCTATGTCTCTCTCTGTCTGTCTGGCGAGCGCATGCGCCCTATAGCGAAAACCTCTCCAAAAAATAAATAAACCTATCAGGAGTCAGCCATGGGGCCCCACCCTCATGACCTTAATCCTAATCTTCTCCCCAAAGTGCCACCTTTTAACACCATAATCAATCATGTTTTTACCCTCTTAATCCCATTATAAAGACTAGGGACTTGAATTTGGGGGGGAAACATATTCAAACTATAGCACCTACTACAGTGTCTGAATCACCAAAATAGCACCCCCAATTGGTCTGTATGGCGAACCATTTTGTTTTAGTTTTCTTTTAGATTTTTGCCATTGGGTGCCCGTGCTTGCCAGATAGAGACACAGAGAGAGGGAAAGTGAGAAATCACCCCCCCGAGGGGGACAATCATGACACAACCCCATCTCCTCTATTCTCCCCTTGGGATTTTGGGTATGTGCACACACGTGCCTGGTGTGATTTTCTTATTTATTTATTTATTTATTTTTAAACAGTTTTTTAAAAAATAATTATTCATTTAAATTTATTTATTCATTCATTTTATTTTAATTTGACCAGAGAGAGAGAGGGAAAGTGAGAAAGCAAGCCACCAGGTCTGGAATTTGAACCATGGTCGGCCATGTGGGAGTGTCCAGCACCCCAACCACCATGCCACTTGCTGGCCCCCCTGGTATGATTTTCAAGCTGCTGGGTCCAGGGCTCAAGCTACAGTAGATCACATAGGCATCCGGTAGATTCACCACCATGCTATACCTGCTAGTCCCATGGTGAACCACTTTGAAGACTAGGTCATACAGTTCACTTCTGCTTTCTGTAATACAGTTGCGCTTGCTCTCTCTCTCTCTCTCTCTCTCTCAGATCACCCACTATGAGCTGCTGCATCAAGTCCTTTACATCAAGAGCACACTCAGCAGCTCTGTGGAGAGGAGAGGAGAGGAGAGGAATGAAGAGGAAAGGAAAGGAGAAGAAAGGAGAGGAGAGGAGGCCTCCTGCCTACAGCCATGGAGTGAGCTTCTTCAGAAGTCAAGCCTCTAGCCACAATCGTGCCTTCAGATGATGGCAGCCCCAGCTGACAGCTTGACTGCAATCTCATAAGAGATCCTGAGCAAGAAGCACCTGCAGTGTGCCAAAATTCCTGACCCATAGAAACGGTGAGATAATAAATATATGATTTTAAGCCACTAAGTGTTCAGGTCTTTTTAAAATTTTTTTTAGAGGTTTTTGCTATAGGTCACGTGCACACGCCAGAAATTCAGAGAGAAAGAGACAAAAAGCGAGAAATCACCTCTCAGGGGATGGTCATACCACAATCCCTTCTTCATTCTCCTCTCAGGATTCTCGGCACACATGCATATGCACCCGGTGTGAATTTAAGCCACTGGGTCCAGGACTCAAACCATGGTCAAGTATATGGGAGTCCAGCCATTACACCAACTGCTGGTCCTGTGTTCAGGGCATTTTTAGTGGATAACTAATACACATATAAATAAGGCCATTTCAAATTAAGTTTAGTGTAATTAAGAAATAAATCAGGATGACGTGGAAGCTGTAGATATGGGGGCAGGAGTGGTAAAACCAGCCTCCCTTGCAGGTGGCATTTAGCTGAGACTAGGATGATGGGAAGGAGCCAACCAGCAGTGATTTCCAAACCCAACAGACACCAAACATCCTTTTTTGTAGCCACAAGTCCTCTGTTAGCTATTCTGAAATGAAATTTATAGATAATAAAATCTTCCTACACACAGTTTTAATAAAAGATAATGGCCTAGCAAGCAAATATGAAACACAAGGAATGCAATGCACAATTTGCAAACTTTATCTCAACAGACAAATGCTCAGGTGTCATTATACTAGAATGTGTAATGAAGCAGTCAGATGCTGGAACCTGAAAGCAGAATCCCCTGGACAGCAACAGCTATAAATGCAAACTGACCAGGGTGCCCCTGGCTGGGACAAATAACAGCAATATGGTTTTGAAACAGTAACTGATAACTTAGTATAGTTCCAGACAAAATATAATTTCCTCGAATTACGATAGTCACATTTCTGGAAACGGTGGTAATATTAAAACTGCAGGAGCCACACAGTGGTGCAGCCCCAGCACGGAGCTCTGAGAGGACCTTCCCCACACAGGAAGGTTCCACCTTGCATTTGGAGACTTCTCTGAACATGCCAGGCATGAGCGTGCCCATGAGCTGCAGCTGGCTGCAGCTGGGAGGGGATCATGGCATAAAGGCTCTGTTGGTGATGTCTTTCTGTCTTTGCCTCTCTCTCTCTCTCTTTCATGAGTGTCTCTACCCCTCAGGGAATAAATAAACTTTGAAAGAGTGGGGATGAAGACATGTCCCTCTTTCTGTCTCTCTGACTTTCTTCCCCTCCTCCAGCCCCCAACAGGTTCTCATTCTTCCTCACCCCCTTCCTCTCGCCTCCTTTCCATACCATTTCTTGCTACATTTTATTCCTCTTCCTTTATCTCCTCCCTCTCCCTCCTGCTCATACTCCTTCCCCTCCTCTCACCCCATCTCCACCTCTTTTCTTTCCTTCTACCACTTCCTTCCCCTCACTTTCTAATCATCAGGGGGGATGTATACTAGAGATGGGGTCAGAGAGGGAGAAAGCACTCCCCATGGGATGTGGTCACCCAGCAATCCCTGCTCCATTTCTACATCCCATGGAATTTTGAACATACATGCACACACACCTAGAGTGCCCCCTGTGTTTCTCAAGCTACTGGGACCAGGATTCCAAGGAGATCGGCCATGTGGAATTTGACCCCCTTAACCACTAGGCTATGGGGCCAGCGCTCCCCACACTCTGCCTCTCACCACCTCACCTCCTCTCCAAGTACCTGAGCCTCTATTAAGTACCCTGCAGGCGGTGTCCTCTCTTCTCTCACCTCCTCTCACCCACTCGCCAACTTTCCTCCAATCTCCCCCGCATCTCCTCTTTCCGTCATCTCTATCACGGCCGTCCTCTTCCCAACGCTCTCTGCCTTCCTCCCGTCCCTTTGTTCCGCAGGTCCCTACTCCCTCCCCACCTTCTCCTTTCCTGCCCTTTCCACTTGACACCTGGTTCCGCCCCGCCCAGCCAGGAGGCCCCGCCCCTACCGGAGGCCCCGCCCCGCCTGGGGTCACGGGGTCGACAGACGTGCCGCGGCCGTAGCGGCCCCGTCAGTCACGTGGTCACGTGACGCGCTCCAACATGGCGGCGCCCGGGGG
>NW_006160120.1:2706404-2715904 GCF_000334495.1 Tupaia belangeri chinensis
GGAGAGCCAGACTAAGAGCATGTTCGTGTCCCGGGCCCTGGAGAAGATCCTGGCCGACAAGGAGGTGAAGCGGCCCCAGCACTCCCAGCTGCGCAGGGCCTGCCAGGGGGCGCTCGGCGGGTGTGCCGCCCAGGCGGCCCCCGCCCCGCCCCCCCCTCGCCGGCCGTTACCCCATCCGGCTCAGCCCGGCCGCCTGGCCTCCGCCCCTTCCCCACCCCGAATCCCACCCTCACGGCTTCCTCCCTTTTCCCGGTGGGAGAGCGGACGGCCGGGCGGCTCGGGACTGGCCCAAGGTCACGGAGAAGTTGGTGATAGCCGGGGCTGGTTCTCCAGCCTCCCAGCTGAAGGCGTTTGCCACAACTCCGTGTCATCCTGTTTCCTGGTTCCTCCCCCACACCACCTCCAAGTCCTCGGAAGCAGCAGCCCCGGCCCTAAGTTTCTTCTTCACCTGGGCTCTGCCAGCTGGGGCTCCCCAGGTGGGCAGGGCTGGCGGGACGAGCTGCCCGACTGTGTTGGGAGACCCCGAGGCTTGCGTTAGGAGAGCCGGATTAGAGATCGTTGCCATTCATTTGGAGATCTCCATGGCTCTTTCTCTCAAGGAAGGAATGTGGAGGGTGAGGTGTCTGTACCTGGGTTGTGTGCGGGACATCTGCTTGTACAGGGCGGTCCCCGGAAATACAGGGTATGTGGAGCAAAGACACTCGGCTGATTTATTCACGTTTGTATCCTCTGCATCTGCAACTGTGCTGGGCACACAGTAGGCGCTCAATTAGTATTTTCTGGTTGAACGGACCCGGAGATTATCAAAAGAGAGGAATCTATAGCCAGCTAAAAGCTAGACAGTTGAAGCCAACATTAATATCCTGTCTTTTGGTTTTACTCATTCAACAAATTTTAATCATTCAACAAATATTTATCAAATGCTCACTGTGTACCAGGCACAGAAGAAAGAGTGGAAAACAAGACAGACAAGATCTTTGCCTCTGTGGAGCTTATATTCTAATAGAGGAGACAAAGCACATGAGAAAACAAATGGGATGTTTCTGAATACTAATAAATTCTGTTGTGAAAATAAAAGAGTCAGGTGTGATCAAGAGAGCCAGAGGACTGCTTTAGATAGGGTGGTCAGGAAAGTAATCCTTTCCCAGGAGGTGCCATTTGCGCTAAATGGGGAAAGGCAGGAAGTATCCACCACGAAGTTTCTAAAGAGTTCTGGGCAGGGAAACTCTGTACTATAACCAGACCTGTGTTCAGGCTAACTCACCATCCCACTGTCTTTGGTTTGGCATCTCTGAAAAGATCTGTTTTCTTGGGGCCAGCCAGTGTCGTGGTGGTTAAAGTGGCTGGATCCCACACGTCAGACTGCACAGAGTCTCAGACCTGGTGGCTTGAAAAACACAAGGTTGTGTGTGTTCCCAAAATCCTGAGAGGAGGATGGAGGAGAAGGGGTTGTGGCGTGGCACCCCTGAGGGGTGCTTTCTCACCACCACCACCCACCCTGGCAAATATGTGTCCCCTAGCAACAACAGCAAAAGGCCTGTTTTCCCTAAGAAAACGACCAGTAAATGGAAACGTTGATTTTTCTGTCATGGTTTGTGACTGTCATCACCTTTCTCCCTTCATTTGGTGCAAGGTTTTGAGCAGAGTTCTCTTGGGATCGAGGAATGGGCTCGTGAACATTGCACTTTCCTGGGAAGAAGGTCCTTGGCTTTCATCAGGTTTTCAGGAGGGGTTGAGGCATCCTTCAGGGTCAAGAACCATGGATTTATTGTAGAGAATCTGAAAACAGTTGCTACTCCTGTGAAATTCAGGTTCAGCGGAAGGAATTTACTGAGATTTGGATTTTTAAAGCTTTTCTATTTTGATAACCAAGGCTGACTATTGGATGTCCTTATATGAGAAATGCAGGGTAAGCACTACAGAGTCTGTTAGACAAAAGCCTAGTATTTATGTATAACTCCATACTGAAATCTGCAGTCTAGCCTCAGTTTCACTTGGATAGTAGTGTTGTAGAAGTTCCAAAATGGTTGTTTGGCTGAAAATTTTTCATTTTCCCTTCAGAAAAGTTCTTAGCATAAAATTTTTGCCAAATTTGGGACCAGTAGTTTGTGTAATGGCTATGTCGTTGGACTCCCATGTTGTTGGCAATTCGAGTCCCAGACCCGGTGGCTTAAACTCACACTGGGCGCATGCGCATGTGTGCCTAGGATCCCGAGAGGAGAGTGGAGGAGAAGGGACTGTGCTCGCTTTCTGCTTCTCTGCCTTCTCTGTCTTTCTGGTGAGTGCACGCGCTCTATAGCAAAAACCTCTCCCCGCCAAAAATTTTTTTTTGCCAAATTTTATATTACATTGTTGGAACCTACTTAAAAAATTGTCATAATGGGCCATAATATTAGGCATTTTTGGACCTTATTTCAGAGATTCAGATTTTCCCAGCTTAAATTGTGTCTTAGTAAGCAGTGTATTAGTATATAATACATATTAGTATATATGCCATCGTAAGAAATGGCATATATAGGAAGTAATTTGACTGGCAAATCCAAATGGTGATTTAGCATTAATTACATGCATTTATTATGAGTCACCACTCCAGTGGTGTAATAGGAGCTGTCATTAGGAAATCTACACATAGAACATCATTTGATAAGAGAAACCGTGAGTGACTGCTCGATGCTGAAATGCTTGGGCAACTGTGATGGCGCAGCAGTAAGGCAGTGCTCAGTGATCCTGGATCCACATGGGAAGGTCCCAGGTTCACGTCCCAAGGTCTCCCTGTACATTGTGGGTATACTTAAGTGCTCATAATCCTGGTTTGCTAAGGATGGGGGTGGATCAATGTGAGGATCCTGTTGGGGGCTGCCCCCATCTCTCAGAAGAAATAAGTAAATTTTTTTTAGGTGCAGCAGGTGGTATGGATGTTAAAGTGGCTGGGTCCCTAATGACCAACTATACGGTTCCAGTCCCAGACCCAGCATCTTGAAAATTATGTTGAGTGCATGTGTGTTCATGACTAAAATCCCAAAAGGAGAACGAAGGAGAAGGGATTGCAGCATTGCCACCACCCCTTCTCTCTGTCTCTCTGTGTTTCTGTCTGGTAAGTGTGCATACACATCCTATAGTAAACAACAAATAAATAAATCTTTTTAAAAAGTTGAAATGCTTGGATGATAGAGAACACCTGAAGGAAACCATTTCAGTGATATGATCTTACCAGTTGTGGGAGGGCATTAGAGCTGCAGGGGCTAAATGTATGGTGCTAGGAGCATGTTCTTTGGGACTCAGGACTTCCTGGGTTCAATTCCCCTGCCTCGCACTTTCTGTCTTCCTAATCTGGGACAGGTTACTTAATCTCATACCTTCCTTATAGGGTTATTCTAGTTAGTTGACATGTACAGAGAACTGGCATGTAGTAAGCAGGTGGTCAGTAAATGTTATTATTTATTGTTATTTTAACCTATGGCAAATCACAGAAACTGTGAAGTACACTGATTTGATGTTCTTAACTTCTGTTGATTTGTTCAGAAATTTTCCATTTTGTTTGTAGATGTAGTAAGAATGTCATTACATGATTGAAAAGCTATGTTTGTTGGAGTATTAACTTGCCAAGCTCAATGAAGACAGTGGCTCCCTTTTTGTTTGTTTCTTTGGCCATAGGGCAAGTGTGTTTGCCTGTGGGAAAAGACAGAGTTTTTCCATTAAAAGCAGTGATCAGGGCCGACAGGTGGTGTGGTGGTTAAGGCGTGGACTCCCACGTGGCTGACTGTGGTTCAAGTCCTGGACCTGGTGGCTTACTTTCTCACTCTCGCTCTCGCTCTGTTCCTCTCTGGTCAAATTAAAAATAAAATAAAGTTAAATAAAATAATTCTAAGAAAAAATAGCAGTGGCAATCAGAACGCAGGTTTGGAGTAATCTCAATGGTTCACCTACACTAAATACCCAATACCCACATGGGGACTGCCCAATTAGAGGATAGTGTCCTTGCAACCTCTGTCTAGAGAAATCAGGAGTGTATGTGAGAGTCATTAAGCACCCCAAGGACATTGTTGCTCTTTACTTTGTTAACGAAGCTTTGATACATATTAATAATCTTCAATCTTTCAGCCCTCTGTTGGGGAATATAATTACTTTTTTTTTTTTTTACTTTCTTGCCGTAGTGTGCATGTGCTCTCCAGAGAGACAGAGAGAGAGAGAGAGAGAGAAAGTGAGAGAAAGTGAGAGAGAGTTAGGCCACATCACAGTCCCTTCTCTTGGAATTTTGGGCACATGTGTACACATACCCAGCATGGTTTTCTTTTCTTTTCTTTTCTTTTCTTTTCTTTTCTTTTCTTTTCTTTTCTTTTCTTTTCTTTTCTTTTCTTTTCTTTTCTTTTCTTTCTTTTTTTGGAGAAGTTTTTTTCTATAGGGCACGGGCACTCGCCAGAAAGACAGAGACAGAAAGTGAGAAATCACCCTTCCAGGGGGGATGGCCATGCCACAATCCCTTCTCAATCCCCCTCTTGGGATCTTGGGCATACATGCACACGTGCCCGGCGTGAGTTTAAGCCACTAGGTCAGGGACTCAAACCACTGTCAACTACATGGGAATCCAGCAACATAGCCATTACGCTAACTGCTGGTCCCAGGATCTGGCTTCCGTAAACACCAGACCACAGAACTTGCCTGAGCACAGCTTTTTGCTCTCAGATGAGAGGATCTTCAAAAAGTTCACAGAAAATGCATATTATTACCAAACAAAAAACAAAACTACGCAATGGTTTCTAAAACTTTTTGCACTAAAATAAACTTATACTTTAATTCCGTTTTTTCCATAAACCTTTTGAAGTTCTGTCATGTTCTAGCCACACACCAATAAGGTTCTTTGGCAGAAAAACAATCATTTACTGAGAGGAAACACATTAGGCAACTTATTGTCCCCCAGTACATGCCCATTACACAGCTGATAGAATTGTTGTAACCCAGTGTGCTAAAAAACCAGTGTGGTTTATTTCAATGAGGCAGATTGTCACAAACAAGGCAGAGAAGGCAGGTGTATTTTGATAGTGTCAGAGACTATTGGTTTTTTTTTTTTTGGAGAGGTATTTTCGCTATAGGGCGCGTGCGCTCGCCAGACAGACAGAGAGAGACATAGAGACAGAAAGCAAGAAATCACCCCCATGGGGGGAATGGTCACACTGCAGTCCCTTCTCCTCCATTCTCCTCTTGAGATCTTGGGCACGCACACATACACGCCCGGCGTGAGTTCTAAGCCACCAGGTCCGGGACGCGAACCGCAGTCGGCTATGTGGGAATCCAGTGACATAGCCATTACGCTAACTGCTGGTTCCCTTTTTCTTTTTCTTTTTTTTCCTTGAGAGGTTTTTGCTATAGGGTGTGTGTGCTCACCAGAAAGACAAAGACAGCAAGTGAGAAATCACCCTCCAGGGGGGATGGCCACGCTGTAATCCCTTCTCCTTTTGGGATCTTGGGCTTGCATGCACACGCCCGGCATGAGTTTAAACCACCAGGTCTGGGACTTGAATTGCGGTCAGCTACATGGGAGTCCAGCAACATAGCCATTATGCCATCTGCTGGTCCCAACCCAGCATGATTTCAAGCTACCAGGCCCCAAGCTGTAGTCAACCATGTGGGAGTCCAGCTCCTTAACCACTAAGCCATCTGCTGGCCCTGTAATTACATTCTGAAAATCTTTGATGATTGTCTTTTTTTTTTTTTAACTTTATTTATTTAACAATGAAAGTATAAATTTATTTTGGTAGATGATTGCCTTATTTAGCCTCATGTTCTCTCATGTTGTCTCTAAATTGTATTTCTGTTCTTAAACTGTATAGAGTTTGGAGGCTCAACAAGATAATCTGAGTATTTTTAAATTGTGTTTTTAAATTGGATATGGGAAAATCTGTCTGCAGTTTAACCAAATGGTTCTGAGACTCCTTTTTCACATAGCTGTATGATAAGAGATGCAGTACCTTTTGAATAATTTAATATGCACAAAGTGCTAAGTAAGGGCTAAGTGCTCTAATAGCTAGCTGTCACTCAGTCATTATCAAGAAAATATAAAAGCAGCAAACAATGTATATAGTTTTCATATTGGACCAAGTGGTTTTTAGGAAATCATATGTCGTCATATACCTGTGTAATATCTGCCATGCCCTAAGTTTT
Organism: Tupaia belangeri chinensis; assembly: GCF_000334495.1. Classification (NCBI taxonomy): domain Eukaryota; kingdom Metazoa; phylum Chordata; class Mammalia; order Scandentia; family Tupaiidae; genus Tupaia; species Tupaia belangeri. Next base: position 2,712,564 of record NW_006160120.1, read on the forward strand.
CTCGTTCTAGGCATGGTGCCACGAGCCTTATTGTTATTGCCCACATCGAGGCTCAGAGAAGTTAAGTAATTTGGCCGAGGTAGCTCAGCCAGTAAAGGATGAAGTCAGGATGTGAGCACTGGCAGGCTGGCTTCAAAATACAAGATCTTAGCCATTATCAGCATGCTTTATTGCCTCTCCACATGGAATTTCTTGTACATCAATTACTTGGTGGAGTCTTTAAAACAATCATTATGTTCCAGTGAAGTTTAAATAAGAGAGACCATATTTTTTATAGCTAAGTTTTGAGAGATATTTGAAAGCTGCTAGTCAAAAAGTCCACAGCTTTCTTTTGCGGCTTCTTGCTGCATATGTCCTCAGTTTGCTTTAATTTAAGAGCTAATGAAAAAAAGAAATAAGAGTAAAAAGCTGTTTTTTACATCAGCTTCATTTGAGTTACTAAGCTATTCTTTCTTTCTTTCTTTCTTTCTTTCTTTCTTTCTTTCTTTCCTTTTTGAGAGGTTTTTGCTATAGGGGTGTGTGCTCACCACAAAGACAGAGAGAAACAGAGAGACAGAAAGTTAGAAATCACACACACACACACCCCCCCCAGGGAGGATGGCGACACTTCTCCTCCATTCTCCTCTCAGGATCTTGGGCATGCATGCACATGCTCCTGGTGTGAGTTTAAGCCATGGGGTCCGGAACGTGAACCGCAGTGGACTACATGGGAGTCCAGTGACATAGCCATTACACCAACTGCTGGTCCTGTTACTAAGTTTTTCTAACTCAAGATAACGCTTCATCACCAGTACATCCCCTTTTACTAGTTCTTGAGTTCTGTCTGTTTTGGGGGTACAGCAGGAAATGGGAAACCAAGACTTGGAAAGCAACTTGGCCTGTGTGCACAGCCAGGTGGGGAAACAGCTGCAACACATGTGCCATCCTAATACATGGGTCGTCAAGTCTGCGAGTTGCTACCCTACCTGCGTAGCGTATGGGATTTAGAGATCTGTGGGTCATCGGTGACCTCACCTTGAGCTGTCTTAGCAGTCTGATGAAGGTGAAAGTCAGACTAGAGTGGGCTGAGACTTGAGTGAGATGAGGAAACCCATAACAAGCATAGATGAGTCTTCGTTTGTGTTGGAAAGAGGAGAGAGTGTGGCTGATGGGAGGCTCTATTTATTTGTTTGCTTAAAAGTAGAAAAGACTAACTTGTTTAAATGGCACTTGGAAGGGAGCCAGTTAAGGAAATGTATTCACAACTCTTAGTTATATGTTAGTATGCATAAAATAGTCAACATTTATGTGTCCTTATGATACATGGTAAGTTGCTTTTCCTTCCATGTGATACATTTTTTCCCAAATAATTATTTTATTAAACTTTATTTATTTTTAATTTGACCAGAGAGGGGCAGAGTAAGAGAGAGAGCGAGCGAGCGAGAAAGCAAGCTGCTAAGTTCGGGGTTTGAACCACAGTTGGCCGTGTGGGAGTCCAGCACCCTTAATCACCACACTACCTGTTGGCTCCCCATGTGAGAGTTTTGCTGTAGTTCTAATTTTGTTGTGTTCCAAAAAAATATCCTCACCATTGAGAAGAACCCAAGTGCAAGATTTTTTTTTTAGCTTTATTTATTTTAATTCGACCAGAGAGGGGCAGAGAGAGAGAGACAGAAAGTGAAAAAGCAAGCTGCCAGGTTTGAGACTCAAACTGTGGTTGGCCATGTGGGAATCCAGCTCCCTTAACCACCATGCCACTTGCCGGCCCCCAGTGCAAGATTTTAAAATTATCAAAATTATCTCACTATCCTCGAAGTGCAGTAGTTAAGCCCTGTGCATAGGGACTTGGATCCCACATGGCTGCCTGTAGTTTGAACAGTTCTCAGCCGGCTTGAGAAACATTGGAGGCATGTGTGTATGTGCCCAGTATCCTGGCTGGAAGGAAAAATGGCGAAAGAGACTGTGGCATGATTATGCCCCACTGGGGGTTGATTTCTCTCTCAGTCCAGCACATGTATCCTCTGGCATTTTCTTTTCTTTCTTTTTCTTTTTGGGTTGTTGCAATAGGGCACATTTGCTGGCAGGAGAGAGAGGGGAAAGTGAGAATCATTCCTTGGGGGGATGGCCATACTGTGGTCCCTTCTCCTCCATTCTTCTGGGCTTTTGGGCACATATGCATACGTGTCCCATATGATTTTCAAGTTGCCAGGTCTGGGACTCGAACTGTAGTCAGCCATGTGCCTTAACCATCACACCACCTGCTAATCCTCCCCATCAGCAGTTTTTCTTTTCTTTTTTTTTTTTTAATCTGCAAATTTACCTAACAAATGGAGTAAGGCTTTAAATCGAAATGTAGCACTTCAGCCAATTCTGATATTTGGATTAGACATTTTGTTTACAAGTGCTGTATGCATTATAATGTCTTTTTTTTACAACTTTTTTTTTTTTTGTAAAGGTTTTCGCTATAGGGCGCATGCGCTCGCCAGACAAACAGAGACAGAGAGACAGAAAGCGAGAAATCACCCCCCAGGGGGGATGGTCACGCCGCAATCCCTTCTCCTCCATTCTCCTCTCGGGATCTTGGGCACGCACGCACACGCGCCCGGCGTGAGTTCTAAGCTACCAGGTCCGGGATGCGAACCGCGGTCGACTATGTGGGAGTCCAGCGACATAGCCATTACGCTAACTGCTGGTCCCTGCATTATAATGTTTTTTTTTTTTTTTTAATTTTTTTGGAGGGGTTTTTTTTGCTTTAGACCGCATGCACTCGCCAGACAGACAGAGAGAGACAGAGAGACAGAAAGCAAGAAATCACCCCCCCACAGGGGATGGCCACACTGCGATCCCTTCTCTTCCATTCTCTTCTCGGGATCTTGAGCACGCACGCACACGTGCCCGGCATGAGTTTTTAAGCCACGGGATCCAGGACGCAAACCGCAGTCGACTACATGGGAGTCCGGCGACATAGCCATTACGCTTACTGCTGATCCCACCTGCATTATAATGTTTTGAGGAATATCAGGAATCAGGAACCTGGTAGATTACATTTCATTGAAATGCTTTACAGTGATTGTTCAGGAGGTCTTCTGTCTAGAAGTAGCACCTACAAATTGGATTGTCTTTGATTACTGAAAAGCACTAATTTATTGGATTGGCAGAAGAAAATTATATAAAGATTTAAGTTTTCAACTTATCGATAGTTCTGTGTTGCTGGGTTAATGATTCAGCTTCTTTGAGCTTCAGTGTCCTAAGATGGTAAAGGTGACCTGTGTCCCAGAAGGATCTTAAAGACTTAGTGAACTAAATGCAGTGAGTAGCTGACAGTACTTAGCACCTAACAGATGACATGCTAAACTCAGAGG
>NW_006160120.1:2715935-2721970 GCF_000334495.1 Tupaia belangeri chinensis
TATTTAAAGGAGAAGGAACTGAATGCTTTCCTTTCTCTGCCTCCCGTGTTAGTTGGTGTGTGGATTTTTTGGGGAAGTGTCTGACTGATGTCTCTATTCAAATGAAGCAAGTGGTTGGGGTGAATGAATATAGAGCTCTGTCCTGTGCTTCTGAATCTCGGGGAGACCCTGGAAGCAGTGCTAGGAAAACAGGAAGATCATTCTTCATGGAAAAGCGCGAACTTGTGAAAATGTGTCCTTAAACAGCAGGAACATCGAGTCTCCGTATAAATAGCTCAGAGCTGTGTTTAGCTTTCACCATTTTCACCAGGCAAAGAGGGCCTGCCAGGGAAACACTTGATGTTCTTTCCAGCAAGGTTATCATAGCAAGCAGTTTTACATTTGCTGATTCATTCCTGGAATCTTCCTTAAAGAAATTTGTTTTGGTTTACTGCCATAGTTGTAAACCAGTCTTTTAGCGTGGAATTTTATTAGTTTTTATAGATCTGTGGGAGAACAGCTGCCTTGTGCTAGGAAATACAATTCTTAAGTTTTCCCTCAGTCCCAGGGCATGGTGAGTGCAGATGTGTTGTTTTTTATTTACAGAGTCTTTTGTTAAGTAGGCAACTTTTCATTCAGAAGGTATTTATTTGGGTGTCACACCTGGTGTCATGATGCAAAGGGAGTAAAACAAGGACCCTGGTCTGATATAATTTGCAGTCTAATAGGGGAGACACCGTTGTTCAAACGGTCACATGCTCTGGGTTATTCGCACAACGTCTGAGAAATCTTAAAGGAGGGAAACCTGGTCCTGTAAAGGCATTGAACAAAGGAGTGGGGAAGACTTCCCAGAGCAAGTGTTGGGATCTGAATGATGAGTAAGACTCAGACGGGGGGCGGGAAGCAGAGGAACAGCCTGAGCAAAGGCTCAGTGACAGAGAACAATGTTACTTACTGTTGAGGAAACTGAAAGAGGCCACTGAGGGTTGGGACACGGAAAATGAGGGGAGAGGTAAGGCAGAGTTCCCCTGTGCAGGACCTTGCAGGTCATGGCGAGGAGTACAGTGTTTAGGTCAAAAGCAGCGAGTGACATGGTAGAATTTTAAACAGGAGAGTTGATAGGGTGGCCAGGTTTGTATTCTGGAGAGACCACTTGGGCTGCAGTGTGCAGAACATCTCAGAGGAAGGTCAGAGGGATTGCTAAGGGACCAGTGCAGAGACATTACCATCATACAGGTGAGAGATGGTGGGACCCCAGACTAGCATGGTGTTGCTAGAAACAGAGCAGAGTGTCTGGATTCTCAACTTGGTTGGAAAGCAAAGCCGAGAGAGCCTTGTGGTAGATGGGAAGAGCTGGTATAGTTTGGATAATGGTTTATCCCCAAAAGGATCGTGTTGGGGAATTTGGTTTGAGTGGGCATGATTGAATCATGGCACACTGGTCTCATGACTAGATTAATGCTGTCTCAGGAAATGCTCTCAAATTGAGTGAGTTCTAGGTCTCCTGAGGAGTTAGTTCTCATGAGGGCAGGTTGTTAGAAAAGAGAGTTGCCCACAGCTCACTCCCTCGCTCTCCGCACATGCCCGCCAATCTCTTGGCTTCTGTTGGCCATGCCGTAGGCTGGACCGATGTCAATCCTACGTCTTTGGAATTCATGGTCATCAGAATCTTGAGTCAGATAAACCTCTACTTACTTATAAATCATCCAGTCTCAGGCAGTCGGGACACAATTAACAACACAATACAGACTAAGAGCGTGAGAAAGTGGATTGAAAAGCCTGCCTCTCAGGGTTCTGACTCACCCAACTGCGTGAATGATGGTGCTCTTCTCGAAGATGGGAGTATGCAGAGGAGACCATATGGAGAAGGGGCAGGGAGAAGAGGCTGCTCTGAGTTGGAACCTGGACGCGTTGAGTTTAATGTGCCTTTGAGCATCTGTTGGACACAAAGAATAGGAAGTGATTAGATTTAAAAGCTTGGTGTTTGTAAGAGAGGCCTGTGCTGGAAGTGGATGTTTTCGAGTTGTTTAGAGTCTAGGTGGGACCTGAAGGCCTAGTAAGGAGGTATATGGAGAGGGAGTGGTGGGGGCCCTAGGCCTGGGCCTAAAGACTTCCAGCCTCCCCTGGCTAGTCAGGAGGCTGAGGCTGCAGAGGAAATAGAGCAGTAATCAGAGAGTATATAAGTAAAATGTGGTTTCAAAGCCAGGAGAAAACTTTTTTTTTAAATTGTTTTATTTATTGTCATTATTATTATTTTTAATTTGACCAGAGAGAGACGGGGTCAGGGAGTGTGAAAAAGCAAACTGCCTGGTCTGGGACTCGAACCATGGTCAGCCATGTGGGTGTCTAGCGCCTTAAACACCATGCCACCTGCTGGCCCCACAGGAGAGACTATTTAAAGGAAGGTGAGGTCGGTAAATTCACATAGTATAGGAAGATCAAGCCAGATGAATACTGGGAAAATTTCCTCCAGGTTAGAGAAGCATATTGTAGATCATTGGTCTCTGCTTGTGCTGTTTTAGAGGTGTAATGAAGGTGAAAGCTAGACTGGAGGGGGCTGAGGCATGAGTGGGAGGCAAGGAAATAGACAGTGAGCACTAACAACTCTTTCTCAGTTCGGCTGTGGTGTGAAGGGGGGATGGAGATACGGGCCATAGAAGTTGTTTCTTTTGTTCTTCCTTTATTTTTAACCCCCCCCCTTTTTTTTTTTGAGAGAAAGTTGCTAAAGCATGCATGTACTCGCTGTAGGGACAGAGATAGAAAACGAAATTGGGATTTGGGGCACGCATGCACATGTGCCTGGCATGAGTTTCAAGCTGCTGGATCCAGGACTTGAGCTGCAGTTAACTATGTAGGAATCCAGCGATGTAACCATTATGCCATCTGCTGGTCTCCATTTTTTCTTTTTATAAAGGTAAAATAAACTAACTGGTTTAAATATCATTTGGAAGGGAGACTGTAGAGGTTAAATAATGCAGGAAAGAGAAAGGATAGTTCATTCAGAAAATATGGAGCGTCTACTATTCTGCCAAGGAATTTCAGGGGCTTGGGAATTTGGCAGTGAACAGAACAAAGTCCCTATTATCAGAGTCTATATTCTCTGGGAGATGACAGATAATAAGTGAATAATATTCAGGGGTGATAAATACTACAAAGATGAGAAAAATAAATCAGTAAAATGAAACAGTGAAGTAGGTAAGGAGATAGAGTGACAGGGAAGGGTGGAAGTGGCAATTTTAGGTAGTGAGGGAAGAAAGCCTCTATTGAAGAGGTGACATTAGATCAACTCTCAGAAGGAGGGAAGGGAGTGAGCCATGTGGTTATTTGTGGGAGGAAGGGTATTTGAGGCAGTGGGAACAGCGAGTACAGAGACCCAGAAGCATCTTTACTGTGTTTGAGCACCAAGTAGGCCAAGGGCAGTGGGGAGAAGGGGAGAGTAAGTGGCATTGAGGGCTGGGTTTGTAGAGACTTGGAGGCCAAGGACAAGGCTTGGAGATGGAAAGCCTCTGGATAGTTTTGAGCAAAGGAGTGATGTAATCTGAATTATTTTTTGTTTGTTTTGAGATTTTTGCCATAGGGCGTGTGTGCTTGCAAGAGAGGCAGAGAGATAGAAAGTGAAAAATCACTTCCCGGGGTATGACTACACCACAGTCCCTTCTCCTCCTTTCTCCGCTTGAGATTTTGGGTGCACATGCACCCAGCGTGAGTTTTAAGCCACCGAGTCCAAGACTCGAACCCTGGTCAATCACGTGGGAGTCCAGCAAGGTTAACCATTATGCCATCTGTTGGTCCCCTGATTTACATTTTAAGGAAATCCCCTCTGGCAGCTGCTGTGTGGCAAAACTGTGAAGAGGGAGGTTAAGAGCTGCAGCAGTGGGACTAGTCACAAGGCTGTTGTAATGGTCAGGGTGGTCTCTGGATGATGGTGACTTGGCCTAGGGTGATGGTGGTGAGGACCCATTGTAGTGAGATGTGATCAGCTTGAAATATGGATAGCATGAAGTCCCCGAGAAGGCAGGTGGGGACAGGAGACTACAGATGTAGAGGAGTCAGACACCAGCTCTCTTACAGCAGGAGAGAACTGCGGGTGGGTACGGAAGCAGATCTGTTTGTAAGTTTGCTAACAAGTTGAGAGGTCTTCTGTGGCAGCTGCTCATTTCCGAGTGAAGTAGGAGGCCACTCGATCTGTTATGAGTGAAGGAGAAGGTAATGTAATGGTAACAATTAGGAGGCAGAGTAGGGCTATTTAAGGGGAGTGGAGAAATACACGGTGGTCATTGTGGAAAGTTAGAGCAGATTGGACTGACAGTACGTAGGGTTCCGTGTGTGGCTGGTAGATACACCCTTAGATCTACCAACTTGCCCTGTTGGCGGAGTCTGGTTAGGGCAGACAAGTCAAAAGGGGATGGTAGTACAATCTAAGCTTGGGATCTTGTCAGAAGTCTAAAGATCAGAGAGAACTGGGGGCCGTTGATTGCCTGTGTTCCTATAACAATTCTGCTATGGGATCCATCCTCGAAAATGAAGAAAGAAAAGGTCACTCGTTGGCCATGTCAAGTTATGACAGGCCAAAGAAAGGTCCTCCTGGGGACAGCTGAGTAGTCAGCTGGAAGGAAAGGCGTATATGGGCAGAGCACAGGAAGGAACTGGAGTGCTGCAGTGGGGTTCTACATGGGGACAGGATTCAGTGTGACGGTCACACCAGGCTGGCTTGGAGTGGAAGAGGAGGCATTTGGAGAGGAAGTTGGAGGACTGAGGGACAGCATTGGTTTACAGAGTGGGAGCGGTGTGATAGCACAGATGTTTGCGGAGAGCTGAAGGTTTGGAGGGGTGCTGTGGGATCTAGGGGAATTGGCCCTGATACGATTGTTGAGCAGTGTTGAGTTTGAGGTTGATGATAGTCATTGTTGATCACTTGGGAAGTGGAAGGAAGAATGTGAGCTGGGACCACAGTTGTCGATGAATGGGGGTTGGGGGGGTTGTGACCCAAGAGGTGACAGTCCTGTTCAGGCAGATGACAGTGACACCCAGAAAGGATTTCCCTGGAAAACAGTGTAGCTTTTCAGCTCTTCCCCCCCACCCCCTCCTTTCCAGCCTGTTCATTTATTGCTGCTAATTGCCCTGCTGGCAGCTGGGAAAGCAGCGCCTGTTAAGATGTGGAGCAGGCGTGCCCAGCATCTGCCCTTCTTCCTGCATTGTTCCTCTCCTCCTTTTTTTGGGGGGGGGGCACGGGGGTTGCTATAGGTTGCGTGCGCTCGCCAGATAGACAGAGACAGAAAGCGAGAAATCACCCCCAGGGGTGATGACCATGCCGCAATCCCTTCTCCTCCATTCTCCTCTCAGGTTCTTGGGCACGCACACACACGCGCCCGGCATGAGTTTTAAGCCACCGGGTCTGGGACTCATACCAAGGTCGACTACGTGGGAGTCCAGCGACATAGCCATTATGCTAACTGCTGGTCCCGTTCCTCTCCTTGTCAGCCTTGAGTGGTCAGGAGTGCTGGCTCTGAAGCAGGCATCCTGAATGTGAATCCTGACTGCAGAGCGCTGTGACTGTGGCAGACGATAACCTCTCTGTGCTCGGATTCCTCACCAGTACAATGGCCATGGGTGATTAGAGCGTTCTTGCCTCCCTGGGTCATGGTGAGGGCTGAGTGAGCCATAGAAAGCCATCAGTGAATGTCAGCTGTTGTCATTATTATTTTGTAGGCTCCCCTCATTTTATTTTTTTCTCTTGGCTTTGCTTGATTCCATCAGTAGCTTTAGAGATTTTTGCTTTATTACTGACTTCTCTTTTACAATAAGAGCTAGAGAACTGACATTTATGGACCACCTGCTGTGTGCCAACCACTGCCTTAGTCATTAATCCAACAAGACCTTTCTTATGGGGTTGTTAAAAGAATTGTCAGGACCAGCAGTTGGCGTAATGGCTATGTCGCTGGACTCCCATGTAGTCGACCGCGGTTCAAGTCCCAGACCTGGTAGCTTAAACTCACACCAGGTGTGTGTGCGTGCATACCCAAGATCCCGAGAGGAGAATGGAGGAGAAGAGACTG
>NW_006160120.1:2722050-2725217 GCF_000334495.1 Tupaia belangeri chinensis
CCCAAAAAAAAAAAAAAAAGAAAAGAATTGTCTACACCCATGTACTTAGTCCCTAGAGCATAGAGAGCATATCTTCTCACGTTTTAGAGTGGGAAATTGAGATTCAGAGTGGGTTCATATCCCACCTGGCATCATTCAGTTAGTAGGTACTCATGCCAGGACTTGAACCCAGATCTCTCTGAATCTCACACCCTTTTCTTTTCTTTCTACCATACCAGGCTGTGCCATTATCACACGTTTTTTCCCTGTTCCTTTTTCTCATTAGTGTGAAAAAAAATCCACCATTATCCGAATATACCCATAACCTATTAGGCGAGGTCACAGGAAACTATACTACTACCTGAACAGTTGTAACCTACAAAAATGGCACGTGTAGGTGGAGAGCAGCCAGTCTGAGCAAACATGTGACCTTTAGACAGATGCAGAAACACAATTCTGTGAGCAGTTCATTTGTAGGGCAGTGAACACAATCAACATGTGAACACACGATCTGCCTCTTATCGCAGCTGCAGAGCAGTATTGGTCTAGAGGAAGTCACATGTGTTTAATCAGAATTTGCCCAAAAGATTAGAAAAATCTTACATAGAGCTACATTGCACAAGGTGTCTTCTCCCATCTTCGGCTGATTTAACATCTGAAAACAACTGGCTTTGCATTTCACTTCTCCTTCCTCCATGTTCTGCCCTTTGAAAGAATAAACCTGGGGCTGGTTAGGTGCTACAGCTCTCTCCACCAGAGAATCCAGACCATCTGATCCCCACTTTTCTATATTTGTATGTTTTTGTGTGTTTATTTTTATGTGTGTTCTCTAATCCACAGCCCCCCAACTGAGGCACACATTTGATTAGCTGTGCAGGCCATGGCACATGTATGGTTCAGATGGATACTTCATCTCCACAGCTCCCACCCTAGTCCAAGCCCCTACTGTGGCTGGCCTGGATTATTAGCAATAACGTGATTGGCTTCATTCCTTCTGTCTTGGTCACCCTCCTCTTTATACTCAGAGCAGCAGAACGATCGATCTGCCCAAAGGAAGTTCAGATCAGACCACCCTCTCCCCTCCAAGGGCACCCCTCCATCCCATCTTCTCTAAAGGTGCTGTGTCATCTGGACCCATGATTTTTCAAGATTCTGTTTTCTTTCAGCAAGGAGTAGTTTAGAGAGTGCAACAACTCCTAATTCTGTGGGAATTATTAAGGGAAAATGAAGAAAACTGAAGGAGCCCTGTGAGTCCAGGGCTGCGGCTGTTTTTTCCTCAGCCTCTGCAGTTACTGCTGGGCAGCAGTAGCAGTTCCTCTTCCCTCCTGAAGTGGAGGCCTGTCTCTGCAGTCTCTGTGTCCTGTGCTGCTGCAAATCACGCTACTCATTCCCATTCGAAAACCAGGGTGTACCTTTGCTATGGTCATCCTGTGGCAATCCAGAAAGGAGAATGAGCAGTTGCAGTGCCAAAGTTGTAAACTAGCCTTCCCAGCTGGATGGGGTTCCGGCAGTGGTCGGAACAGGTCTCAGCTATGATTTCAGCATCAATGGCTTATATTAGTGATAGCAAAACCACACTTTCATACTGGGCTGTATTTATAGTTTACAGAGCAATTCTACATGCTTATTCGAGAGTCATAGTACCCAAGAGGTATAAACGTGGGCCCTGGATCCTGATTTTCTCTGTTCTCGTCCCAGCTCCACCACTTGCTAGTGTGTAAGCTCTGTAGGTCTCGTTTCTTTGTATGATTTATCATGGAATTTGGCCTTGAACTTTGGTCCCTCTGGCTTTGTAGTTGCTGTCTGCTCTTTGCTCTTTGGCAGAACAACCATTACCTTATACAAAATGTGATGTTTTGTCTTCATGGAGCTGGTTTTAATCCTTAAAAGCCATTTTTATCCCCTGCAGTTAACTTTTCTGCAGCCAGTAAAGCACCTTTTCCCCAGCAAAGCACCTTTTCTCTCTCCCTTAAAGCAAAGGAAGAGATGGAGAAGGAGTTGTAGCATGACCATTCCACATTCTGTCTGTCTCTGGTGGACACACACACCCTACAGCAACAGCAACGACACAAAAACAAAATAATGCTTTGCAAGGCTGGCATGTATGGGAAGGTTCCTGGTTTGTGTCCAGAGACCTCCCTGAGCACACCAGGGACGTGCGGAGCTGGCTGAAGCTGGGGGTGGATCACAGCATCAAGGCCCTTTTGGTGGTGCTGTATCTCTCTCTCTTTTTTTCTGTCTTTCTTGCTCATGAGTGAAACAGATAAACTTAAAATGTTTAGATTTTGACCTCTGGAAAAACCATTACTGGTCTCTCTGGGCTCAGGGTCTCTAGCGGTACCAGTCATCTCTGGCTATGGAGCTGTTGTGCCCGTCAGCCCTGCCCCTAATCTCTTACACCAGGTCTGTCCTCGAGGTTTCCTGCCTAGCCACCGTAGACCGTTGCCTATCAGACCTCTGCATTTATTACCCTCAGTGCCTCAGTGTCTCACCGAGTAGCCCTGACTCATTCATTCATTGATGGTCTGGCATCAGTGGTATTCCAGAACAGAAATTGTTTTAGAGCTCAAAGGCCAGCATGGCCTGTTTGCTTCAGATACATTTAACATTTAAACCTAACTCTAACAAGGTAACCAGGATTAGAAAGAAACCTTGTCTTTGAGTTTGGGCAGCAGTGCCCCTCAGTGTGTCTGAGTGACAGATGATCTTGTCACACAGATCCTTTTTTATTTTTTTAAGAACCATTTATTTCATTTTATTTGTTCTTATTATTTTTTTAATTTGACCAGAGAAAGAGAGAGAGAGAAAGGGAAAGTAAGAAAACAAGCTGCCAGGTCCGTGACTCCAACCGCAGTTGGCCATGTGGGAGTCAAGCACCTTTAACCCGCCATACCATCTGTTGGCCCCCACATAGATTCTTATACCTGAAGGGCAAGATCCATGCCACAGCACTCTTTAAAAGACCCTGTGTGTCACAGCCCTTATGACCATAAACAAAGTACTTGCTATTAGTCATCTGGGCTTTTCTTTCCTGTTTTCTTAAGTGTATAGGAGAAAGACATGAAAGACCGGTTAGAGATTGTTAAGGGGGGCCAGCAGGTGGTGTGGTGGTTAAAGTGCCAGACTCTCACATGGCTAACCATGGTTCAAGTCCTAGACCTGGTGGCTTGCCTTCTCACTTTCCCTCC
>NW_006160120.1:2725236-2727227 GCF_000334495.1 Tupaia belangeri chinensis
TCTCTCTCTCTGTCTCTCTGATCACATTTTAAAAATAAATAAATAAATAAAATAATTTTAAAAAGAGAGATATTGCTACCCCTTGGGACCAGCAGATAGTGTACTGGTTATATAGCTGGACTCCTATGTAGTCTACCACGGTTCATGTCCTGGACCCAGCAGCTTAAAACTCACACAAGGCACATGTGCATGCATGCTCAAAATCTCAAGAGGAGAATAGAGGAGAAGGAATTGCAGTGTGGCCATCTGGGGGATGATTTCTTTCTGTCTCTCTGGTGAGCACATGTGCAAAAGTCTCTTAAAAAGAAAGAAATTGCTACCTCTAGTGTGTCAAGTTACTTGGTTTTTCTAAAATTATTTTAAAATAATTATTCCATTTTACTTATTTATTATTATTATTTTTTAATTTGACCAGAGAGAGAGAGGGGAAAAATGTGAAAGCAAGCAGCCAGGTTCAGGACTCAAGTTGCAGTTGGCCATGTGAGAGTCTAGTGCCTTAGCCACCCTGCATTTTATATTCTCAATTCTGGTCTGAAATATAGTTGACCAAGAAGAGGAAATCTGTAACTCCCAGAACTATGTCCTGGAGTTCCTAAGGGAACTAAGTAAATCACTGGCTCTCAAGAGATTGCGTAAAAGAGGACGGCCTTTTTGGAGATGGTCTAAATACATAGCATTCAGGGCAGACCTCCTCCCCTGACCTTGCCTTGATGCGTGAAACCTGTGGATCTAACTTGTAGAAAAGCTTTCACTGGGTGCGCGTGGGAGGTTGTACGTGTTTAGAAAGGGTGTTCTGTTGTTTTAATGTTCTCCTGGAAATAAGACTACCTCTGAGACCCCATTTCTGAATAATGATACTCTGTATCCATAACCCTGACTGTAGTTGTTGTAACCTCCATGGTAAAAAGTTTCAAATGAAACAACTGGCCCTTTGTATCCATTGTTCTGCATTTTCATGTTCCTCATTAGTGGAGTCATTCAACCAACTGTGGATTGAAAGTGTTGAACACTTAAATGTAATCACAATACAAAAGTAAATACTGATATAATAGGAATTTTAAAATACAGTGTAACAACTATTTAAGTAGGATTTACATTGTATTAGGCTTCATAAGTAATCTAGAGGTGACTGAAAGGAAGTATACTGGCAGATGTACACTGGTTAAGTGCAGACACTGGGCCATTTTATGTAAGGAACTTGAGCATCTTCATATTTTGGTATCCTTGGGGGGTCCTGGACCTAGCACCCCATGGATACTGAGGAATGGCAGTAACTGTAAATGTTAAAAATGACTTGTCCCTCACCAAAATGATGTGAATTTAGTAGTTAATTCCATTGAAGTATGCACTTAAAAATGGTTAAAATGGTAAATTTTCGATCATAAATATTTTATACTTGTTTTAAAAAGTATTCACTGTTGAAAAGTCTATATGCTAGATGCAAAGCACCAGGCCTGCCGCGGGAGTGTGAGGAGGCCACGAATTCCGTCCAAAGGCATCTCTGAGCCCGCCCAGTTGGTACCATGAGCAAAACTCACCCTCTCGAATTGAAAAAATGTATGGACAGGACTTTATTGAAATTAAATGGTGGCAGGGACCAGCAGTTAGCATAATGGCTATGTCACTGGACTCCCACGTAGTCAACCGCAGTTCGAGTCCCGGACCCGGTAGCTTAAACTCACGCCGGGCGCATGTGCGTGCGTGCCCAAGATCCCGAGAGGAGAATGGAGGAGAAGGGATTGCGGCATGGCCATCCCCCCTGGGGGGTGATTTCTCACTTTCTGTCTCTCTGTCTCTCTCTGTCTGGCGAGCGCACGTGCCCTATAGCAAAAACCTCTCAAGAAAAAAAAAAAAGAAATTAAATGGTGGCAGACATGTCCAAGGAATACTGTGGGGATTTGATCCATTTATGAAATGGTGATAGGTGAGTGTGTGGAGATGGCGACTAGTGGGCAACAGAACAGCACTGGAGTGGTGTAATACGAGGACAT
>NW_006160121.1:0-3342 GCF_000334495.1 Tupaia belangeri chinensis
CAATTCCTTCTCCTTGATTCTCCTCCTGGAACCTTGTATACGCACACTTACATGTACCGGGCATGATTTTCAAACCATCAAGTTAGGGACTTGAACTGTGAGTGGCCTTGTGTGAATCCAGTGACATTAATTGCCATGCCACCTACTGGACCCTACTTCTTTCTTTTTAAACATAATCTCAAAGCATAGCTTTTGTGGCTATTTTGATGAATTCCTCACTGTGAGTGTGGATTGTTTTTGTTGTTGTTGTTGTTGTTGTTTTCTCCTGCAATCCGTCTGTCTCTCATACCTCTGTAGTTTGAGCAATTTGTTTGCATTTCGTGATAAGATGTATAGGGGTTGTACAGGAATAAACTAGCAGCTGTTCTAAAACACATAAACAATCTGATTTAGTAGAAAGTCATTTTATTTTATTTGAAGGGAACAGTATAGCTTCATGAGATTCCTGCTAACACTTGACCAAATTTTCTTTTAGCAGTGCACCAAGTGCATGAGGCTAAGTTATTATTTCACACACCATCCCCATAGTACAGAGGTTAAGTGCTATGCATTAGAGTCTGATCACACATGGCCAACTGGAGTTTGAGTCTCAGTCTCAGTGGCTTGAAGGCCATGCTGATTCTATGTATATGCTTGCCCAAAATCATGATGGGATGAGGAAGTAGAAAAAAGAGGATTGCAGTGTGTCCATGCCCCACTGTGAGGTTCTCTCTATTTGCTGTCTTTCTTGTGAGCAAATGAATCCTCTAGCAATTAAAAACTTTACTACTTCAAAAAAGTCTTTTTTATATTCATTGTCACATTCTTAATATAAAAACATAAGAGGATGTTATCATAATGGAAGTTTTTTGATTGAGAATATCTGAGACACAGGAGTTATTTAAGTCTACATAGAAACAAACATGACATCACTCGAGTGGCAGCAGATTGAAATGCCTACAGGTCAACGTTTATAGCTTGGGGTTTCTAATTTATCCACCTCTGTGATGTTCTAAAACCTCAGTTAACAGGCCCTGCCCATCTCTCAAAGCCTAGTCACATACACTGTTACTTTTCTGTTTTCTTATAATTCCCAGAAAATGGAAAGAAATGGCAGAGTGTTGGAGAAGCCTGCAGAATTCAAGTTACCTATTCCTCCTTAGTCCTGTCCTGTGATTCCAGTGGTCTAACCTCAGTTTCCAGTTCTACTCAGGCACTAACAAGGATAAAGGTTCCAGCCATAAGAAAGAGAACACTAGGGACTCTTTAATGAGGTAAGGCATTTCCACTCATCTGTAATGTGCACTAGCTTCTGGGTGCTTCTTCCTGAGTGATGATGTCTTCCCCTCACCCACACTACTTCCCCTGAATTTATATATGCTGGATGCAAATAGAATTGTGCTATTCTAAGTTGACCTTCACAATCTGCAGAGCATAGAGTTTAGTGAACTCAGGATCTGAACAGAAATTGTATCCAGGGTGTCAGGTGTTATATCTTATTCCACCTTTCTTTCTTTTCTACTTTGCTTTCTTTTTGTCCTTTTAGGAAAAAAAAAAATCCAAGTATCTACAACTGAATTTCACACTGTGTTCCAACCGGAGCCTTCTCAGTCATTCAGGATTATGGACACAACGTGCATGGGAACATCTTGTACGAGAATTCGCACTGTCTTCCCTATAGCTTCCAGTAGTGCATAGCACTGTGCTATGGCTGCACTGCCAAGACTGGGCCAGGGCTTAGTGCCAACAGTCCCTCATACAAAGGCTCTATATGAGGTTGGAAAACATGGCCCCAGAGGCACAAGTGTGATGAGGTGAGTACAGATTGAAATATGGGCTTCAGGCACCATTTGCAGTATGGTTTCCAGACACGAGAGAGATAACCAGTTTCCCCTCTGTACTTCTAGCACACTTCGCCTCTGCCTGCTCAGAGCTCACGATCTGCATCATCTGGACAGACAGAGTCAAGGCAAGTTTCTCACACTTAGACTCTAGCATCATGTTCTGGATATGCACTGGCCATGCTCACTAGAGTCCCGCATAGTCCTGGATACCTCTGTTTCCCTTCTCCATCCTTATTTCCTTCTCTCCTTCCTCTTTCCAGGGGGACATGGTTAATGACGGCATTTGGTAGTTGTTGCTGTTTCTAAGTGTTCTCAGCAGAACAGGGTCAGTCCTCATGTATTTATGATATTTTACTATTCTCTGAACTTCCCAGCATGTTGGGACAAGAAGCACAAAGCAGGATCAAAGTCAGTAAACAAAAATCTATCCTTTGTGGAAAACGTTTTGAAGGAATAGAGGGAAGTAAAATGTCTCTTTTTCTTTTCCTTTTTCCCTTTTTTTTTCTTTTTTTTGAAATTTTTGATACAGGAAGTATAACTCACCAAAGAGACAGAAGACAAAATGAAAGTCACATCTTAGGAGTGATGGCCACACCTCAATTCCTTCCCCCTCCATTGTCCTCTCAGGACTTTGGAAATTCACACACACATACACACATTCCTGGCTTGGATTTCAAGAATCTGGGTCTGGGACTGGAACTGTGGTTGGCCATGTCAGAGTTCAACACCTTAACTACTGTGCCACCTACTGAATTCATAAAGTTTATTTTTAGTTCTCATTGTCTAATAAAAATGATGCTATCAAATGATGAATGAGGATCTCTGAAGATTTTAGAATATCTTTGTCCAGTGTAAAAAGGTGTCAAATCTTATCAAAAGAACATGGTAGGGTTGGGACCAGCAGGTGGAGAACCAGCAGTTAGCGTAATGGCTATGTCGCTGGACTCCCACATAGTTGACTGCAGTTCGCGTCCCGGACCCGGTGGCTTAAAACTCACATCGGACACGTGTGCGTGCGTGCCCAAGATCCCGAGAGAAGAATGGAAGAGAAGGGATTGCAGCATGGCCATCCCCCCTGGGTGGTGATTTCTCACTTTCTAGCTCTCTGCCTCTCTCTGTCTGTCTGGTGAGCGCATGCGCCCTATAGCAAAAACCTCTCCAAAAAATAAAAAGAGAACACAGTAGAGTTAATCCACTACTGGAAAGTTAGGTACACAACATTCGGATTTGAATTTTTTGCTCCATGGGTAGATGCTAATTATAGAGCCTGTGGTGGGATCTTCACCATTTATAGCTCTTTACACTCAAGGTCCTACAGTTCCATACGTCCAAATACTGAGGTGGTACCAGGCTGAGTTTGAGTCTATAGAATAAAAATGATGCTATCAAATGATGAATGAGTATCTCTGAAGACTTTAGAATATCTTTTTCCAGTGTAAAAAGGTGTCAGTCAAATCTTATCAAGAGAACACAGTAGGGTTGGGACCAGCAGTTAGCATAATGGCTATGTCATTAGACT
>NW_006160121.1:3533-6906 GCF_000334495.1 Tupaia belangeri chinensis
CCCTATAGCAAAAACCTCTCCAAAAAATAAAAAGAGAACACAGTAGAGTTAATCCACTACTGGAAAGTTAGGTACACAACATTCGGATTTGAATTTTTTGCTCCATGGGTAGATGCTAAGTATAGAGCCTGCAGTGGGATCTTCACCGTTTATAGCTCTGTACACTCAAGGTCCTACAGTTCCATACGTCCAAATACTGAGGTGGTGACTGAGTTTGAGTCTACATCCTCGGTACCTGGGCCAGAAAGCAGGAGAGCAACACAAAGAGATGGCCTGGAACACCAGTCAGGGTACCTTCCCAGTGGAAGAAGTGGACAGAGATTCATGCCATAAACCAGATACAGAAGGACACTGATGACCAATTGTGTAAGGAGGAGCGTTAGTGAGTCAGTGAGCACTTGAGGACTAACGAGAAAGATTCAAATATCAGAAAATGCAAAAGCCTATTCTAAAAATAAAACAAATTAAAGTTTCCTTAGATATGAAAACAATCTTAAATATATCAATATATATGGCATATCAATAAGGAATCTTAAAGCTGAAAGTTGTTTGTTTTTCTTGTAGGCTGGTAGGATACACATGTGCTTTCAGAGAGAGAGAGAAAGAGAGAGAGAGGAAAAACAACCCTAGAACTGGATATCAAGCTGCAATTCCCCCTCCACCATTTTTCTTTCCCTTTACAGACACATCCACACATGTCCAGTGTGTTGTCCAAGCAACAGGGACTCAAACTGCACAGTCGGCCATGCAGGACAAGCTCAGGTATCCTCCAAGTTACAGGCTGGCCTGACACTGAATGTTTCCTAAACTATAAATGACTCATTACTGACTAATCATCACCCTCTCATGACCTTGGAGAGAATACATTTTTTTCCATCCTTTCTAAAAGAGTACCATTACATATGATATCATATACATTACAAATACAGTAATAAAAAAGCATAATGCATATTAGCAGTTAATAAAAAAAATTCTTCTTGGGAAAAAAACAGACAGGAGACAATACAAATGAAATTTGTGGCTCAGCAATAAATGCTCTCTCCCTTGGATTTTCATTATCATGTATAGATCCAAAATTATTATTTTATGTCCACTCCACAGTACAGGAGAAAAGTACATAAAGATGTTTATCGCACTTTTATATCTAATAGAGAAAATGACTGAGAATTTCATGTAGGGAACAGTTAACTAAATTAGGATACAAGAATATTGTTAGCGTGTTATACAGCCATTACGACTAATGTTTCTGAAAAGCTTCTAGTAACATTAAAAAAAACCTGTTTCATGTCCCGTAAAAAAGAAAGGCAGCAGCAGCCCCAGCCACCGTGGTCCAGGCAGGATTGGGTTTAGATCCAGGTCCACCTGAGCACCTGATCCTGGGTGGTGGGAAGGTTCAGGGAGGATCATGGTGCTGAGATTCTATAAAGGCAGGAGACAACACAAATGAAATTTGTTGCTCAGCAATAAATGCTCTCTCCCTTGGATTTTCATTATCATGTATGGAGCCAAAAAATTATATTTTATGTCCACTCCACAGTACAGGAGAAAAGTACATAAAGATGTTTATCCCACTTTTATATCTAATAGAGAAAATGACTGAGAATTTCATGTAGGGAACAGTTAACTAAATTAGGATACAAGAATATTTTTAGAGTATTACATAGCCATTATGACTAATGTTTCTGAAAAGCTTCTAATAACATAAAAAAAAATAAAACAACTGTTTCATGTCCCATAAAAAGGAAAAGCAGCAGCAGCCCCAGTTACCATGGTCCAGGTAGGACTGGGTTTAGGTCCAGGTCCGCCTGAGCATGCTGTACAATTTCAGCTACAATTATGCATGCTGTACAATTTCAGCTACCTTGAAAGATATTTAGAAAAAGTAGCAAGAAGCTATAAAATTTTGCATTGCATCAAAATCACCCAGAAGCCAGAACATAGTACACTTCAGAAAAGGCCCGCATCAGAAGACTTCAGTTAGCAAATGTCAGTGCCCTGGCGGGAGTGGAGACACTCAGCACTCAGTGACCTTGGTGACTCCATAGTGGCTAGAAAATGGTTCCCTAACCCACACCTAGTGAGGAGCACCGGGGCCCTCACAATCGCCCTCTACCTTCTATCACCCTGGGTCTCAGTAACACAGGCGTGACCCCATTCACCATGCACAGAGAAGCCACAGGACACAAGCACTAGCTCTTTCCTCATGTCCCCAGCACCACAGAGTACTGTATTACCATATGCCACCAAGGCTGACCTGAAAAGTGGTTTAATATAGTTCATAATTATAGAGAATGTAGCCTATTTATCTACTGATGTGCCTATGAAATCACTTTCAAAACATTTAATTTCCTTAGTTTCAGTAATCTTGCTTTCCTTTTTGTGTTAATCAGTGAAGAAAGTTATTCAGTTATTTCATAAATTAATTAACAAAAATGAATGAAGTAGTGGCTTTGTACTCATTTCCTTGGTATTGGAGCATTTCCTTTGAAACCACTTACATGTATGCTTTCTAACAATCTCCTAGTGTTCAATCTCTCCATTTAAAATCTATGATAATCATGGTAACCCTGCTTTTACAAAAAACTGGATACAGATCAGGATACATACGCTTTTGTAAATGTCTGTGAAGATAGGTAAGATATATATACATATATATATATTTATAAATCTTCCAACATCAAAGAGATTTTGTATATAAAAGATATTTTTGTTTAAGAGATTTTTGCTATATGGCACAAACTCTCAGAAAGGAAAAGATACAGAGGGACAGAAAACTACAAATCACCCATGAGAGGATAACCACACTGCAATTCCTTCTCTTCCATTCGTTTTTAGGATTAGGGCACACACACACACACACACACAGCAAGTGTTTCAAGTTGTCAGATCTGAGACTTAAACCACAGTTGACCACACGAAATTCCAGTGCCTTAAGCACTACAGCTCCTGCTGGCCCTGAACTTACATATATTTACAATGAAGTGTCTCCATTCAGTCAGCAACAAGGAATTGACCTTATGGGACTAATCCCCACATTCTTTAGCCCCAACCCCAAGTCTATAATCCATCAACTCCCTCATGGAGCCAAGAGTATCTCTTTTTCACACTACAAAATAAAAATCATTTCCTGAATAATGGCACAGATTATACTCACCCGGAAGCTGGAACTAAGGAACTCTAAATTCTGATATTTTACAAAAACCACTTAAAAATAAGCTAAAACTGTTAGAATCAACTTTTTTTAGCAATTCAAAAATTAATCAGAGTGCGGGAACCAGCAGTTAGCGTAATGGCTGTGTCGCTGGACTCCCACGTAGTCAACCGCGGTTCGTGTCCCGGACCCTTAAAACTCACGCCGGGCGCGTGTGCGTGC
>NW_006160121.1:7412-9411 GCF_000334495.1 Tupaia belangeri chinensis
ATTTGTTTATAAAGCAAAAATTACAGATCTTAAAAAAATCAAGAGTAGATTTTACATTCTTGCCTCTCTCGCCAACCTCTGTCTACCCATTCTCTATTACCCAGTCCCTTTCCATAGAATCTCTGGTAACTACAAAGATCTTGTCCACAATCATATTATCAGATCTTTCACTTTCTACCATAGACATGGATATTCAGAATATATTGCATAGAGATATAGAGTGCGTACCCTTCAAAGTCTGGCTCACTTCTCTTAATATTATGTCCTCTCCATCCTGAGATGGATACCATACTTGGGCTGTGAAATATCGCTTTCCTTGACCAAAAATGAAGATTTTCTACTGAGACTTTCTCCTCCAGGTTCCTTTTTGGTGGGAAAGACAGAAACCCAGGCCAGGACCAGCCTGATATGGATACCAAACGTGAGCTGTGAAATACTACATTTCTTGACCAAAAATGAAGATTTTCTACTCACTTCCCCCTCCAGATTCATTTCTAGTGAGTAGAGCCACTTCAGGCCCTTTTTCTCAATTTCTCTCTGTCTCTCTCTGTCTCACTGTGTTTCTCAGTGACTGTTAATTTTTTTTAAGGTAAAGTATTCTCTAGGTTCTCAAGCTTCTCCTTTAATTTGCCAATTGAGCCTTTCTCCATTTCATGTAGGAAAGGCAGAAACCCAGACCAAGCCATCCTAAAATGGATACTAAACTTGATCTGTGATATGCTGCTTTCACATGGCACTCATGCACTAGACAAAGATTTCATTTTTTGATTCTTAAAATTAAAATCTCTT
Organism: Tupaia belangeri chinensis; assembly: GCF_000334495.1. Lineage (NCBI taxonomy): Eukaryota > Metazoa > Chordata > Mammalia > Scandentia > Tupaiidae > Tupaia > Tupaia belangeri. Next base: position 8,202 of record NW_006160121.1, read on the forward strand.
GTTTTTTTTAACTATCTTTTAATTCTTCCTTCTTTTTCATTTTAGTTTTTCTTCTTCTTTCATACTCTCTAATTCTTTTCTTTTTACTTTATCTTTATTCATTGTCTGCTCAGCCTCTATGCACTAAGAGTCCAGACAGGTCCAAGTGAAGAAGATCCAAACAGCTGAATATGATTAAGGTCAGAATATTTCTCTATTCTCACTGAATCTGATGCACAAAGAATGAAACAGAACAGAAGAGAGATTGCAGGTTATTTCCTCCTGCATGCCTCTGAACGCTCAGTTTGAACTTCAAGAATGGAAGAAATTGGGAACCAGCAGTTAGCGTAATGGCTATGTCGCTAGACTCCCACGTAGTCGACTGAGGTTCGTGTCCCGGACCTGGTGGCTTAAAACTCACGCCGGGCGCATGTGCGTGCGTGCCCAAGATCCTGAGAGGAGAATGGATTGCGGCATGACCATACCCCCTGGGGGGTGATTTCTCGCTTTCTGTCTCTATGTCTCTCTCTGTCTGTCTGGCGAGCGCACGCACCCTACAGTGAAAATCTCTTCAAAAAAAAAAAAAAGAATGGAAGAAATGCATCCTTTATCAGATGACTAGAAATAACTGCAGTCATGAAGAGAATGAGAAATCAAGAAAATACCTCTCTTCTAAGGGAAAAGAAAACTCCTCTTCATTGTCAGACAGTAAAATGAAACTCATGGAAATGTCTGATAAAGAGAATCTTCATAGTGACAAAGCTAACAGAGGTGGAAGAGAAGAAAGAGAATATACTGCAGAAGTGGCAGGAGAAAGTTGTTGAGGAGTTCCAGGAGATAAGGAAATTCTTGCAAGATCTAAAATAGGAAATACATACTATAAAAAAGAATCAAATGGACGTGTTAGAGATGAAGGCTATAAACTCAAAATCATCCTTGAAAGTATTAAAATTCGAATCTCAGATGGAGAAGATAGAATCACTAGCTTAGAAAAATCCCCACGAAGACTGAGAAAATAGTCCCCCAAAATGGAATAATATACAAAAAATAGTAGATACCATCAAATATCCAAACATCCAGATAATTGCTATCTCAGAAGGCGAAGGGACTCATGAGAGCATTGATAATCTAATCCATGAAATCCTGCAAGAAAACTTTCCAAGTCTAGAGAAGCACTCAAAGACCCACTCCCAAGAAATACAAAGGACCCCAAATAGAATCAACCCAAGAA
>NW_006160121.1:9446-12058 GCF_000334495.1 Tupaia belangeri chinensis
CACATTGTAGCCAAATTGAACAAAACACAAAGACAAGTTTCTAGATTGGCAAGAGAGAATGTCAAGTTACCTAAAGAGAGATTTTATCAGGCTAACAGTGGATCTCTCATTGGAAACAATGAGAGTGAGGAAAGAATGGGAAAATACATGAAAAGTGTTATGGGAAAAGCAGGATTATCCTTCATATGGGGAGAAAATACGAGAACATTCTCAGATAAACATAAGCTGAAAGAATTTATGAACACCAGACCATATCTCCAAGAAGTTCTGCAGGGAGTGCTATACCAGAAAAATTAAATACTTAAGTTTTAAGCAATGTTCCTTAGCATTTCTTTGATTTATTAAAGCTAAAGTTTATTTTCTTGAAACTAAAAACTATATCAAAAATACCTATTTATTGACTGTAGTAAGCTATATAGCATCAGCTAGGTGCTATCTTACAGTATACTCATTCTACTCAGAGTTTCATGCCTCACGTCAAACCTGTATTCACAGATATATGTATATACCAGTTGAACTTGCTGTTGAAAGTAATTATTTAAGAAATTTTGTGAATTAATAAAATGTGGGGAAGAAAAGGAATGGAAAACAAGTGTAGATACCTCAGAGAGTGTGGGAGAGGATGGGAAATAGCAGAGGGTGAGAAATAGGGGTAAAAAAATATATATGTGCATGTATATATAAATATATATGCATCTAAATATAGTGCATATATATATATATATGAAAATAGAAAATAGAAATAGAAAATTATTGACAATAATATGTGTGATTTAGTCACTATGTAGTATATTCTGGATTTCCTCACATCTTGTAAGTTGTGATGATTAATTAATTAATTAATTAATTTTAAAAAATGGTATGGCTAAAATCTTTGTTTCACAAAGTAACTTTGCTTAAGGACTATTTTGAGAGAAACAGAAACATCCAAGTTCCTTTTTTGTCTTAATTAATAATGAGTTATGGCATTCACATCCACCTCTTGTGTTTGTACATCCTTTAGCCCGTCAGTTTCAGTTATAGAGTGCGGACATTCAGAATATATTAAGTGGGGACGTACAGTACCTCTCCTTCATAGCCTGTCTTGCTTCACTCAGCAGTAAATCTTCCATATTCATTCTTAGGCCCAAAACTCAACTTGCAGCTACCACAAAGATCTTTAGGTATGAAAATCAGCTCTATGAGTGGAGTCTTTCTGCCAAAGATCTTTCTGATTTAAAAAAAAATGAGTTATGATAAAATTTCAAAAATATTTCCCTCAAAACAAAATATTATGTCTTTTGTATTCACTCACTTTGAATCAAACAATAGGGTTTCACTGTTTCTTACAGCTGGATAATATTCCATAGTATATATGTGCCACAGTTTTTCCAGCATAGTTATCACATTTTAGACATTTAGGTTGATTCCATTTCTCAGCATTTGTGACTAATGTTGCAATAAACATGGATGTGCAAATGTCTTTTCAACTTAGTACTTTCCTATCCTTTGGGAAATATCAAGGTGTGGGATTACTGGCTTATCTGGTAGTTTCATTTGTAGATTTTTGAAGAAACTTCACATTGTTTTTCACAGTCACCGTTCTAATTGACATTCCCACCAACAGTGTAAGAGGTATCATTTTCACCATGGCCTTGGCAGCCTTTGTTGTTCTTTATATTTTTGACCATGGACATTCTCACTGGGGTTATATGGAATCACATTGTGATTTTAATTTGGATTTCCCTTATAATAAGAGACTTCAATTTTTTAAATGTATTTTTGGCCAACCTAACTCTTCCTTGGAGAGTTGTTTATTCAGCTCATTTTCCCATTTTTAAATTGGATTAATCATTTTCTTCCAGGTAAGATGCTTGAGTTCCCTGTGTATTCTGGTTATCAGAGGCACAGTTAACAAAAATTCTCTCCCATCCCGAGGGTTGTTGATTTACACTAATTACAGTGTCCTATGCTGTGCAGAAACTCCTTAATCTGATGTAATCCCACTTGTCTATTTGAAGGATTATTACCTGCACTTTGGGGGTCTTGCTTAAGAAGTGAATGGAAAAGGGATTGTGGTATGGCCATAACATCTGGAGGGGGAGGCGATTTCTCGTTTTCTGTCTCTCTGTATCTCTCTGTCTTTCTGGCAAGCACACGTGCCCTATAGCAAAAACCTCTCAAAAGAAAAAAAAAAGAAAAGAAAAAAAAATCATTGTCTACTCCATTGTCTTCACTTGGATATAGTATTTTGAACATAGAGATCATGTCATGCTCAGGACTGTGAACTTTCTCAGGAAAGGACCAAAAAGGTCCTATATGCTCACCTCCTCCAATCATGAGATTCTAGGAAAGTGGGAAGTAAAGGCTAATACAAAGTTATAAATTATCTATTTAAGTCTTGAAAGAATGCTCCAACACGTTTCAAGAGGAACTCATCAAAGATCCAATGATGTTTTTGTGCTATACGGTTTGATGTGAAGTTCTGTCCACCTATTATCTGACCACTAAGTTAAAAGAAGGGAGACTTGAGAGGTTGCAGAAAATGAAAAATACAGAGGTTGCAAAATTGCTTCAGAAAGGTCACTAAAGAAACAAACTACTACCACAATAATAGCAATGTTATAAATTTT
>NW_006160121.1:12307-13321 GCF_000334495.1 Tupaia belangeri chinensis
CTGTACACTACAAGAAAAAATGATACGACCTACAAGAAATGACATAACGAGTCCTTCAGATGAAAGTGGACAGTACTATACAGTTACTCAACTGCCCATTAAAAAATAAAGAGTACTAGGAAAGGTGGGTAAATAATTACATAGGGACATAGGGATATATAAATAATATATAGATATATTTTTCTTTATAAGTTATATATAGGCATATTTTTGTTTATAATCATTTTGTTTATATGAACATAAAGATAATTTCATAAATAATTAATAATAAGCCTAAACTGGTAGACATACTGTGTATAAAGATATAATCTGGGCTAATTACTGCTAGAAGATGGGGGAGTGGGAAATACATAAGAGCAAAGTTTCTGCATAGTATTAATTTGAAATGGCATTATCTAAATTAGATTGTTATAAGTTATTAGTAAATTGTTAACTGTGATCTATGGAGGACCCACTAGGAAAACAGCAATAACAACAACAAAGTGAAAGAAGTAAACAAGTAACTAAATTGTATTGTAGAAATGTTTCTTTAATACAAAAGAGCCAGTAACGGAGAATTTCAAGGACAAAAGAGGTATAAGAAAAAGACATAGCACAAAAGCAAAGTAAGACTCACTTTAAATATCAATGATTAAACCCTTCACTTGAAAGGCAAAGATTAGCAGAGTGGATAAAACACTCAAAAAGAACAAAAGGTACATTTTTTTTTAGATCAACATAGAATATTCTCATAGCATGAAACATATATTAAGCCATAAACAAGTATCAATTAATTTAAAAAGTTTGAAGTCATACAAAATATTTTTTCACACCATAATCTGATGAAATTAGCATTTAGGAATAGGAGAAAATTTGTTGTTTTTACAAATACGTGGATATTAAATAGCACACACCTATTAGCCAATGAGTCAATAAAGACATCAAAGGGAAATGAGAAAATAATCAATGGAAAATCAAAAGAAAACACGACCTATAAAAATGTATAGATCATAGTGATAGCAGAGTTTAGAGAGA
>NW_006160121.1:26359-34226 GCF_000334495.1 Tupaia belangeri chinensis
CTGGTCCTGTCTGTTTTCCACTCAAAGAAATCGATGGCCTGCCATGCCAGGCAGCCCCCACTGAGTCTGCTGAGCCAGCTTCCATGGCAGCGAGGGCTCGGATAGACACAAGTAAGCAGGCAGAACCATGAGCAAGGCTCCTTCCGATGGCTGCTGATCCTTAATTACACCAAGCAGGTTCCTGTTGTCCGCTGCCAGTGGAGAGCAAAGGCACCTCAGGTGGACTGATACTGATTCTGCCTGGGCCTCAGCCTAGGCCTGGGCCACAGGGATTCCCCAGAAAGCCCTGAAGGGGAGGCGAGAGGCAAGGCAAGAGGTGGCAGAGGCTATGTGGTCCTGCTGGCAGAGAGGGCTGATCCTAATTGATTTGCTAATGGAGCTTCAGAGCCTAGGAGGACTTTCCCCAGAATCACATCAGTTGAGCATCTGGCCCATGAAAAAATAATTTGCCATTTTCTTTTTATAACTCCAGTGTCTCCAAAGCACCTGTTTATTCTTTTACAAATAATTGATTTGGGAAATTGTGTGTTTTCTGATTGTTTATGTTTTAATAAAGGAGAGAGGGGACTTGAGTCCCAACCTTCTGAATCTGCTCTAGTCTGGATGAAAGCCATGCTTTAGCATTTCCAAAATCTGTTGAAAATCATTTAAAATAGAAAATTTGGAAGCTGACCTTTGTGCCATGACAAATCAGAAGATGAATGATAAAATAAATCTCTGAAGCAGTATTTAGATTTCTGAATCAGAAAACAATGACACTAGAAAGGCAATCTTTTACTAACGGCAGCCTACAGAGGGGAATGTTTCAAGGAAAAGAGGTGAGAAGTGTCTTCCCTGTTAGGGTTGTGAGTTTCCACCCTGCTGTTGGAACCAGTAGTTCTAAATTGCTGTCCTCCCCACAAGGGGAAAGTAGGGTAGCAGAAATTCATATTTCTCGGTGATATTTCTATACTTGTGCAATGAAATATGTTTTATTCCTGTAGATTTCTTTCATATTAAAAATAAACTTGAAGTACAGTCAAAAAAAAAAAGCTTAACTGTATATATTTATAATTAAATAATGTATATTGATGTTTATTTTATTTCTGTTTGAAATGTTTTTCTGTAATCTGTATCTTAAATCATGATATTACATGTCATTAAGTTTATTTTTAAAAATTAAAACTTTCAAGGGAAGAGCTCGGATGCCGAGGAAGGTATCATCATCTGTAAAGTGCAAGGGGAAAATAAAAGCCGTACCCAATGTTGTCAACTACCCTTTTCCTATTCTCTAGGCAATTATTTTGTAAATAACGTAATTTTGTTGGTTTTGGGCAAGATTCAAGGGACAGAAGTTCCCTGGAAAACAGTCAATCACTATTTCTCATTTTGCTTGTAAAAAGACTTTACCCATCATGAAATACTTCTCAGACCAATCCAGTTGAGAATACTATACATGTCAACATCAACAAGTAGATTGGGAAAAACAAAAAGTTATTGAATGATGAAGTGGGGAGATTAATGTCTCTATATTGACTGACATGCATGGCATTCCCTTATGAAAAAGCAATGTAATACACTGTAAAGTTATATGTAATCCAATGTAATATAAAGAAGATTATGATCATAATAAAAATAAAAATTAAAAGAATAACAAAAAAAAGAAAAGAAAATTCCCTGGAAAAGATACAGCAGGATGTATGAAAAACAAAAAAGAAGTCATGTCTTTTTCTGGAACCCATGTAGGCAACCCCTCTCTCTCCTAGTGTCTGTGTCATGACTACGGTGTCCCATAGTTGGGATGGCTTTTCCTTTCCAGATTCTTCTAAACTCAGGTGGACAACCCTCCAGTCTTCTACCTTTGCTGGGGAATAACAAAGAACCTCTAGTAAGAGTACACTAGGTCTGGGCCTTGCAAAGGATTTTATTTATTTATTTATTTGTTTATTTATTATTTTATGTATTAATTTAATCAAGTTATTATTATTATTTAGGGAGAAATTTTGCACAGGGCATGTGTACTCACTGGAGAAACAGAGAAAGTGAGAGATCACACCCATATTCAGAGGGGATGGTCATGCTGGAATCCCTTCTGCATTTTCCTCTTGGGATTTTGTACTTACACATGTGAGTTTTGGGACATAAGTTTCTAACTACTGGGTCCAGGGCTCGAACCATGGTCAGCCATGTGGTAGTCCAGGGTCTTAGCCATATCATCTGCTGATTACATCTACAAGAGATTTTAACCAAAAATTCTAGGGCACAAAACAAACTTTTGCACATACAAAGACATAGAAACTATACGTAGCATCTATTCTGACCATAATGGAAAAAAGTTAATATTAATTTCAGAAAGAAATCTCAAAAATACACTATCATATGGAAACTAAACAACCTAACCCTGAATAACTTCACAAGACTTTAGAAATTAAGACTAAAATCAAAAGATTCACAGAAGCCAATGGTAATGAGCACACGATTTCCATTGCTTATGAGACACAGCAAAAGCAGTCACAAGGGGAAGTTAATTATAATTAGTGCAAATAAAGTAAAAAGATAAAAAGGTGGAAAATGGATAACCTGACAACACAACTCAGGGAACTAGAAAAACAAACAAACAAAAATGCCAGGAGAGAAGAAATAAAGATTCAAGCAGAAATAAATAAAGTAATGAATAAATGACCTAGACAGAACATAATTGAAATAAAAAGCTGATTATTTGAAAAGATGTACAATATTAGCTAGACTAAATAAGAGGAAGAGAAATTGGAAGAAGATAAGTCAGATACACAACGAAACTGTAAATATTAAAAGAGATGTAACAAAAATACAAAACATCAATAGAGAATACTCCAAGTGTGTATACACAAACAAACAAAAAAATCTGGATGAAATGGACAATTTCTGGACACATAAACTACCAAGACTGAATCAGGAAGACATAGAAAGCCTGAGTAGACTCATAACAAGCAACGAGATTGAATCAGTAATAAATAACCTCTTAACAAAAGCCCAGGTCGCAATGGCTTCACTTCTGAATTCTACAAAACTTTTAAAGAAGAGCTAACCCCCCTTCTACTCAAATTATTTCTAAAGATTCAAAAGAAAGAATCTTCCCAAATTCCTTTTACAAAGCCTCCATCACTCTCATCTCTAAAACAAAGGACATAACAAAGAGGAAAACTACAGACGAATAACTCTGATAAATATAGATGCAAAAATTCTCAAGAAGGTACTAGCAATTTATATCTAATAGTATATAAAATAAAATTATACACAATGGCCAGTTAGGCTTTTATTCCAGGCATATAAGCTTAGTTCAACATATGCAAAACCATAAAAATAATATACCATATTAACAAGATAGCAAGATAAAAATGATATGATCATAGCAATTGATGCAGAAAAGCATAAGATAAAATACAACATCCCTACTTGAATAAAACTGTCAATAGGGACTAGCAGGTGGTGTAACGATTGTCATTGGACTCCCAAATGGGTGACCACCGTTCGAATCCTGGACCTGGTAGCTTAATAATCACCCTGGGCATGTGTGCATCCTGGAGTGCAGAAGGAAGAAAATGGATTGTGAAGTGGCCATCCCTTCTGGGGAATGTCGTCTCACTTTGCTTCTCACTGTCTCTGTCTCTCTTTTCTGGTGAACACTAGACCCTAAGGTAATCCCCTCTATATAAATTTAAAAAAAAAAAAAAAAAACGGAACCTAACATAGAAGGCATGTTTCTCTACACAATAAAAGCCATATATGAAAAACACGGAGCCAATATCATACTGAATTGAGAAAATCTGAAAAAATGTACTAAAAACGGAAACAATACAAGACTGCCCACTTTTCCAATCCTTTTCAATATGGTACAGGAAGTCCTAACCAATTCAATCAGAAAGAGAATAAAATAAAAGGCATTTGGAGATTCCTCTAAAATCTACAAATAGATCTACCATATGATCCAGCAATCCCACTCCTCGGTATCTACCCAAAGGACAGAAGAATTCTTCATTGGAAAAGTGCTCGCACATCGATATTTACTGCGACTCTATTCAGGATTGCTAAGACATGGAACCAACCCAAATGCCCCCGTATGGAGGAATGTATTGAAAAACTGTGACACATATACTCTATGGAATACTACTCAGCCATAAAAACAACAAAACCCTGACTTTTGACAGAAAGTGGGAGAATATGGAAGATTTACTGCTGAGTGAGGCCAGCCAGGATACTTAGGAGGGACATTGTATGTCCCCATTTAACATATACCGAACGTCTACACTCTATGACTGAAACTGATTGACTAACGGTTGAACAAACACAAGAGATGGGTGTGAATGTCAGATGGGGTGTATGTGGAGGAGTGGGGCCTAACAAAGGACATTTGGAGAAGGGATACGAAGGTAGAGCATTGACGGGATGGGGAGGTGTGGTGTTATCGGTTGAAGATATTTTGATCAATGGGACTGGGGAGAAATGTTCACATATTGAAATGCTCACATTGTAAACTAAACAATGTGATTGAATGTATATACAAAAATAAATAAATAAATTTTAAAAAATGAAATAAAAAAATAAAAGGCATTCAAATGGGGAAAAAATAATTGAAATTATTTGCAGATGATACGGTTATATAAATAGAAAAACAAAAGAATCCAATAGAAAATTACTGTAAAGGATGAATAAGTACAGAAAGTAGCAGGATACAAACCCAACCTACAAGTATCTAACATATTTATCACTAATAATGAGCAGACTGAGGTAGAATGGAAGAAACCCTCTCATTTATACTAACCAGTAAAAGTATAGGATAACTAGGATTAAACCTGACCAAAGAAGTCAAAGACCCCTACAAAACACAAATGAACATCAAAACGGTATAAAACTCTAAAAAGAGAAAGGATACACCATGTTTCTAGATTGGAAGAATTAGCATAAAACTTTTCATTCTACCCAAATTAATCTTTATATTTTATGTAATCACAACCAAATTATCAGATATGATTTTCACAGATTTAAAAAAAAAAAACAGTCATATAACTTCTCTGGAATCATAAAAGACCACATATACCTAAAGCAATTTTATATAAGAGTGGAGTAGGAGATATCTTAGACTCTGACCCTAAAATATGTTACAAAGCTGTGATAATAAAAAACAGCATGGTACTGGCACAAAAACGTTTATGCAGACCAATGGAATAGAATAGAAACCCAAGAAATAAAGTCCAAAACAGAAAGTCAACTTATTTTGGACAAAAGTAGGAACCCAACATAGAATGGACGTTTCTCTACACAATAAAAGCCATCTATGAAAAACACGGAGCCAATATCATACTGAATTGAGAAAATATGAAAAAACGAAGTGGAAAATAGTCAACAAAGTGGAAAAAAGAAAACCTCTTTAGCAAATGGTGCTGGAAAATCTGGGTATCCACCTGCAAAAATGATGAAACTAGACCCCTATCTCACTCCATAAACAAAAATCAACTAAAAATGAATCAAAGATCCAAACCTAAGACCTCAAACTTTATGGTGGAAAATACAGGGGAAACTTGGAGACATTGAAGTAGTAAAAAACTTCCTGAACAAGATAACCAAGCAAAAACAAAAATTGAAAAAATAGAAGGACCAGCAGTTAGCATAATGGCTACGTTACTGAACTCCCATATAGTTGACCACAGTTAGAGTCCTGTACCCAGTGGCTTGAACTCATGGTGGGTGCGTGTGCATGCGTGCCCAAGATCCTGAGAGAATGGAGGAGAAGGGATTGCAGTATGTCCATCCTCCCTGGGAAGTGATTTCTTGTTCTCTGTTGCTCTGTCTCTCTCTATCTTTCTGGTGAGTGCATGCACCCTATAGCAAAAACCTTTCCAAAAAAAGAAAAAATATCTAAAAAATAGGTAACTGAGATTAAAAAGCTTCTCACCAAAAAAGAACCAAAAAATAGAATGAGTAAATAATACTCATAAAGGGAGAATATATTTGCACAGCATGTCTCAGATAAGAGACTCATAACCCAGATATACAGGGAACCCAAACTACTTAACTGAAAAAAAAAAAGATCAGTCCAATTAATAGATGGGTAACTAACTCAGGCTGACTGAGATAGAACTGAAAAAAGTAATTCTATTTACGGGACTAGCAGTTAGCGTAATGGCTATGTCTCTGGACTCCCACGTGGTCGACCGCGGTTCGCATCCTGAACCCGGTGCCTTAAAACTCACACCAGGTGCATGTACGTGCGTGCCCAAGATCCTGAGAGGAGAAAGGAGGAGAAGGGATTGCAGCGTGGCCATCTGCCCTGGGGGGTGATTTCTCGCTTTCTGTCTCTCTGTCTCTGTCTGTCTGGTGAGCACACGTGCCCTATAGCAAAAACCTCTCCAAAAAAATAAATAAATAAATAAAAGAAATAGTCTAGATGTAGTCTAGATTTTGTATATTGATTTTGTATCTGGCCAATTAACTTTTCTAATACCATTGACTGGAACTTCCTGTACTTCAATGAAAAAGAGTGGAGAAAGTGGGCAGCCTTGTATTGTTTCAAGTTTTAGTGGAAAAGTATGACATTTTCCCAGTTCAGAATGATATCAACTATGGGTTTTTCTTTATGTTAAGGAATGACCCTTCAATGACAATTTTGTTGACAATCTTAATCGTGAAGGGATATTGTATTTATCAAATGCTTTTTCTGTACCAGTTGATATGATCATGTGATTTTTATCTTTCTTTCTGTTAACATGATGTAGTAAATTGCTTGTTTCGCATATGGTGAACCACCATTGTATCCCTGAAATAAAGCCTACGTAAATAAAGGCCATGATGTATAATGTTTTCCATGTGTTAGTTGATATGATTTGCTAGTATCTTTCGAGAATTTTTGCATCAGTATTCCTTAGTTATAATTGTATGCAGTTTTTTTTTCTGTTATGTCCTTGTCTATTATATGGATAAAAGTGATGGGGTTTCATAGAATAAATTTGAGAGGGTTCCTTTCTTTTGAATCTTTAGAAATAGTTTGAGAAAAATGGGAGTTAGCTCTTTAAAGTTTTGTAAAATTCAAGAGAAATCATTGGGATCTGGGCTTTTCTCTTTTACTGATTAAATCTCATGGCTTGTTATGGTTCTATTCATTCTGTCAATTTCTTTCTAATTCAATCTTTGTAGATTAGCTGTGTCCAGAAATTTGTCCATTTCGTCCAGGTTTTTTGTTTGCTGTTGGTATATTCTCGCTCACAGTATTCTCTTGTGATTTGTTGTTGTATTTCTGTTATGTCTGTTGTAACGTTGTGTGTTATATTGATGATTACATATATCTGGTTTCTTTTTATTCTTCTGAAATATTTTAATTAACTGTGTGTCAACTTTGATTATGTTCTCAGAGAACTTTTTATTTTTGTATATTTCAATTATTCTCTACTACACTTATTACTGTTCAATCTTCATTTTTCTCCTGGTATCTTTGTTTCTTTGTTGTTGTTATTGTTTTTTTTTTTTCAGTACCCTGAGCTGTGTTGTTACTTATGTTCCACCTTTTAACTTTTTCTTATGAACACTGATACAAAAACTTCTCCCTTTGAGCTTTGTCCCATAGGTTTTAAAAATGTGTGTGTTCATTATCCTTGATTTCAATTAATCTTTTGATTTCAGTCTTACTATCATCAGTGGTTATGAACACACTGATAATACATTTGTTATTTTCTTTTTTTCTTCTTTTTATATTATATTTTTTTATTAATTAATTAATTTATTTGCATTCATACACAGTACATCATTACAGCATACAAAATGAGATTTTCCATCCAGAGTACACTGTATATTGTCTCAATCAAGCACATCAACAAACATGTTATTGTCAGCAAATAATTTTCCATTTCTTGTTTTC
>NW_006160121.1:36123-53351 GCF_000334495.1 Tupaia belangeri chinensis
CTCCTCCTCCATTCTCCTCTCGGGATCTTGGGCATGCACGCAAACGTGCCCGGCATGAATTTCAAGCCACCAGGTCCAGGACGCGAACCGCCGTTGACTACGTGGGAGTTCAGTGACATAGCCATTACACTAACTGCTGGTTCCCCTGTTTTCCTTTTTTTAAAAAAATCACAAAATTAAAAAACCCCGCGGCGCACAAGAGCCCTGGAAATACCTAGTTCACAGGAGCCATGTGGAACCTCCTTCTGAAGGCCTGGCTTCTTCTGCCTGGGTGGAGGACCAGAGCGATAATTAACAAGATAAAAGGTGGAGCTGGGAGCAAGAGAAAAACTTTGCCTTTAAAAAAAAATGTAAAAAGGAAAAATTACAAAAAAAGAAGGGAAGACAAGCAGGGACAGACAGATACAGAGAAACAGAAATAGGGATAGAAGGCTGGGGGGGCTCCCTACAGCTAGCTTGTTTGCTGGAGGCTCAATTATCAGTAGAATGTCTTCATTTCTCTTGTGCCCTGCAATACCTAGTTCACGGGGAGCCATGTGGAACCTCCTTCTGGAGGTATGGCTTCATCTGCCTGGGTGAAAACAAATTCATTTTCTTAATCCTGGATAAATACAGAGGTTTCTAAAATTATAGCCATCTCTATCAAACTCTCTATCCCTTCTAAAAGTTGGTTCAAACCTCTGAGCAGGATCCAGTGCCTCAGGAGAAGGTAGGATTATTCAAATTTTGTCCACTCATCATGGACACCGTGTCCGGCAGAGTACAGTCAGCACAGTGGCAGGTTCTCCCCAGCGACCACGCAGAAGGCACTGAGCGCCATAGACGGAGAGATACATTTGTTATTTTCCATATGTTTGTGTCTATTCTTGGTTTTTTCCTTAGTTAATTTCAAGATTAATTCTGTTGTGGTCAGAGAAAATGCTGGATATAGTTTCTATGTCTTTGAATTTGTAACAACTTGTTTTTTGCCTTATCATTTGGTCAGTTTTTGAAATCATTCCATGTGTAGGGATGAGAAAAATATATATGCTGTGGTTGTTGAATGAAACAATTTTAGAATATCTGTCAAGTCCATTCAATTTATGGTGTCTTTTTTTTATTTGTTGAGATTTTTGCTATAGGGCACATGGGCTCGCCAGAAAGGCAGAGAGAGACAGAGAAACAAAAAGGGGAAAATCACTCCTCAGGTGGGATAGCCAGGCCACAAACCCTTCTCCTCTATTCTCTGAGGATCCTGGGAATGCTAGCACACTTGCACGCCCTCTGGGTGCGGGACTCAAACAGCGATCTACTACATGGGAGTCCAGTGACATAGCCATTACGCCAACTGCTGGTAACCCTGTATCATTTTGATTCTATATTTGCTTGCTTATTTTTGTCTAGAGGATCTGTTCAAAGGAGAAAATGGTGTGTTGAGATCCCCAATATTATTGGGTTGTCGTCTATCTCTTTATACTCAGCAGTCTTTTCTTTCACATATTTGTGTTTGCCATGTGAATGCACAGATAATGATAAATGTTATATATTCTAGGTGGATAGGCCTGTTTAGTGTTATATAGTGTCTTTCCTGCCAAAAGACACTATATGACAAATACAGATTTTGTCTTAAAATATATTTTGTCTGATGTGAGTATTGCGACCCCACCCTTTTCTTTTAAATTTCCATTTATTAGAATATCTTTTTGCAGCCCTTCATTTTCAGTTTATGTTTGTCCTTATCTGTGAAGTATGCTTCTAGTAAGCAGCTTTTAGAGGCCTTCTTTCCCCACTGTGAGCAAATTCGTGTCTTTCATGCAATGAGCATTTTCATTAATGTTCAAAGTTATTATCAGTATTTTTAGACTTATCCATGCCATTATGTTAGCCATTTTCTTGGCTGTTTCTTGTTGCTTATTCCTGTTTGTCTCTCCTGAGTTCTCCTGATAGAGTACTGCCTTCAGTACTTCTTGAACAGCTGGATTATTGCTGGAAAATCTTTCAGGTTTTGTTTATTAGTGAATTTAATTTTTTCCCATAAGAAGGAAAGTCTTGCTGGGTCTAACATTCTTGGTTGAAATTGTTTTTCTTTTAGTATCTAATCAAAACAGATGATTAATATAAACAAACAGTTCTCCAAGAAGGACATACAAATGGCCAAAAATCATATAAAATAGTGTTTGATATTTTTAATCAGAAGGGGAATACAATTCAAAATCACAAGAGGTATCAACTCACACGAGACAGATTATTTAAATAAAAATAAATTCAAATTCTGATGCAACTTTGGAACTCAAACATAGATTGTTGATAGGAACATAAACTAGTATAGCCACTGTGGAAAACAATATGGAGTTTCCTAAAAAACCTAAAAATAGAACTTTCTTTCAACCTAGTGGTTTCATCTTTGGGTATATACCCAAAGAACATGATATCAATCTCTCAAAAACTTACTTCTTTGTCCATGTTAACTGTAGCATTATTCACAATATCTAGCACATGAGATTTGCCTAAACGCCCGGCAACTGGTAAACGGACAAAGAAAATGTGACTTCTAGACACAATGAACTACTATTCAGCTATAAAGAACAATGAACTCCTGTTATATGAAGCAATTGCATGAACTTAGAACATGTAATGCTGATTGAAATTAGGCAGGCTATCAAAAACAAATACTTTACATCCCTGTTTAGCTGAAACTGAGTGTTATTTGTTAGTTGAAGTAGAGAGTAATGGTAAATATGAGATGCTGCATGGAGGAGAGGGAGATGGGGAAAAATTAATTAAAAACCATAAGAATGAATGGAAATAAGTGGAACAGGTTTTGGAACAGTGTACCACCATAAAGTGAAGAATACCTCTGACAGTGCAATACATACTTCCAAAATTGTACAGCAACTTTTGGTAGTATACAGCAGAATGGAATGCTACATGTTGAGGATACCTAGTATATTTGTAACACTAAATAAAGTATTAAAATGACTGTACTGTACCTCACAAAAACACATAAAGATTACATAGAAATAAGAAGAAATAGAAAAGCTTTGAAAAAAATGCAAAAGACCTTAACAGAGATTTCTTGAGAAAGGAAATAAAAATAAGCAACAGATACATAAAAAGTCTCAATGTTGTCAATCCTCGAAGAAGTACAAATTAAAGGCACAATGAGATATCATCTTACAACTGTTAGAGTAGCTGTTATCAAAAAAGATGTAGACAAAAGGGAAATGCTCCACACTTTTACTGGAAATATAAGTTGGTACAACCATCATTAAAAACAGTAGAAAATTACTCCAAAAAATAAAAATTTTAACTACCATATGATCTAGCAATTCCATTGTCAGTTATATATAAAAAATGTAAAATCAGTAGGTCAGACGGGGATTTGCACTCCCATGTTATGTTTTTCAGCATTTTTCATTATACTAAGATTTGAAGTCAACTGAAATATCTATCAATAGATGAATGGATAAAGAAAAGGAGGTATACATACATAATTGAATACTATGCAGCATTAATAAATGGAGCCTATTCATTTTTGACAACATGGATGAACTTGGACAATAAGATGTTCTGTGAGATAATTCAGGCACAAAAAGACAAATACCATCTTCTCACTTGTAAGTGAAGTGTAATAAAGTCCAGCTCATAGACCCAAAGAGTAAAATAGTATTACAGAATTTGGATACAAGGTGGATATTGAAAAGATGACTGAAAGAACAGAATTTATAAGTTGGACTACAGTATACACTCAATAATGTTACAAAAATTATGTTTTCGACTAGAACATTTCTAAAAGAATAGATTTTAAGTGTTCTCAACAAAAATTACATGCGAGGTAATGCATATGTTAAATAGCTTTATTTACTCATTCCAAAAAAACATACTATGGGATACTATAAACAGATACACCTCATAGCAGTCAATTCAAAAATTAAAAATAAAGAGAGAATAACATTTATTGAGAATGTTTTCAATGAAGACTGTTTAAAAAAATACCATAAGGGATGGTAATTAGGCCCAGTCTAAAAATATGTTTAGAAGTTAGAATGACAAACAATAAAGACTGGCCTTCTAATTAAGTTAGTGATAAGTAGGCAGCTTCTGTATGGAGAATTAGAAGATTAATGATATTGAGGAGAGTAAAATAAAATAAAAAAGAAGTCATAGGAAAACACTTATAGCTGCTTTGAGAAACAGAATTTATAAAAATGATTTAATAAGTCAGTATTCTTATTCAACAAAATTAACCTACACGAGGTCTCATATGTTACATAATTTTGCATATGCTTTGAAATCTTTTAAAATCTTTTAAAAATCTGTTAAAATCTTTTTTGTGGGGGGGGGAGAGATTTTCGCTATAGGGCACGTGCGCTGGCCAGACAGACAGAGAGAGACATAGAGACAGAAAGCGAGAAATCACCCCCCAGGGGGATGGTCATGCCTCAATCCCTTCTCCTCCATTCTCCTCTCGGGATCTTGGGCACGCACGCACACGTGCCCAGTGTGAGTTTTAAGCCACCAGGTCCAGGATGGGAACCGTGGTCGACTACGTGGGAGTCCAGCGACATAGCCGTTACGCTAACTGCTGGTTCCCCTGTCGCTGTTAAAATCTTAATAGACTATTTAATTATGAATTACAGACATCATACATATGTACTGATAAAATATATTGTAAACAACTATGTATATGTGTGTTCTTATATTAAATAGTGCCATGAATCTAACCATAAAGCAAACTTCATGATTTATGAATTTCATAGATCATGGTTCCTTTTCTGTTGGCAAAAAAAATATGTGACAACAAATTAAGGTGGAGGAAGGAAAGAATAGTTACTGTTTTTGTTTTTTGTTTTGAGAGGATTTTGTTATAGGGTGCATGAGTTTGCCAGAAAGACAGAGAGAAACAGAGAGATAGAAAGTAACAAATCACCCCCAAGGGGGAATGGCCAAGCCACAATCCCTTCTCCTCCATTCTCCTCTCTGGATCTTGGGCACTCATGGACATGCACCTGGCATGCGTTGAAGCCACCTGATCTGGAACTCTAACCACAGTCAACTACATGGGAGTTCAGCGACATAGCCATTATGCTAACTGCTGGTCCCAGGAATTGAATAGTTACTTTTTATTTTGACTTATTATAACGTGAAGTTGAAGAGTAAGTGGTTTGGTTGTGTGTAAAGATTGGGGTGCAGATAATCTTTTGATCTTTTTTTAAAATAATAATTTTATTTATTCATTCTTTTTTTTTTTTTTTAATTTGACCAGAGAGAGACAGAGGTTGAGAGTGAGAGAGAGAGGAAGTGAGAAAGCAAGCCACCAGATTCAGGACTTGAACCCTGGTCAGCCATGTGGGAGTGTCCAACGCCTTAATCACCATGCCACCTGCTGGTCCCAACCTTTTGATCTTTTTGGGACTGTGGACTTTTTCTTTGTTAAATAGGAAGCACATCATTTCTTCCTTCTCCAAGGCCTAGGGTGATGTCAGACATGGTAACAAGGTCTCGTGTGAGTACACAGGGGAACATCAGTGACTGGCATTAGCCCCTCATGGTTTTGGCAAAGCATCATTTGGAATTATGCTTCTAGTTGCTTTGTTGACTCAAACACCACCGGCTCTTTCTAGCTCCTCCAAATCCCTCAGAGCAGTCTTCTGACGCAAGTACCTTCAGGCCTTGGTGGTCACAAGATTATAGACCCTGCTGTTGAGAGATGATGTGGTCCCCAGAGCCTTGCAGGACCATGATGAAATCTTAACGGCCAGGGTTGACAGTAAGTCATAAACATATTTTTCCAAGTTTTTGTTTTTTTATTTTATAATCAGGATAGAGGATCACAGGTGCAGAGCCCTAGGGCAAGGGGATCCCAGAGTGGTTGAGTGGGATTGACGTGAAGCAGTGAAAAGATAGAAAAGTCAAACTGCTGTGAGCACAGTGACACTAAGAGCCAGCCCTCAGCACTGTGGTTCTCTTAGAAGTAACTGCCTATTTTTGTTTTTAGCTGTGTCCCTTGCCTGGTACACCAGTCTGACACATGCTTCTCACAAGTTAAGGGGGGACGGTAATAGTCAGAATCTTTTGTGCTCTACACAGAGATCTAATCTCCCTGCAGAAGGCTGAGCTTGTACTACAATCAAGAGAGCATGTCATTCTCTCTGATCTGTCTCCTCCTACTCCTGCAGTCTTCACAGACTGTGTGTGAGATGATTTATGAGAGCTGTTATCAGCCAAGTGTCTACAGGGATGGGGACCTTGTATTGGGTGGATTTTTTCCCCTTCATTTCATGCGACAGGAACCAGACACACTTCAGCTCTCCTTTCTGCTCAGACCAACTCAGGAAAGGGTACCTGAGAAGTAAGTTCCTTGTGTATGCGCAAGTGTCTAACTTTGTGTTTGTTTGTGATTTATGTGGATTTCTGTGCATATACATGTTTAATCTCCTGTTTTCAAAAACAGCAGAAGTGGGGAACCAGCAGTTAGCGTAATGGCTATGTCGCTGGACTCCCACATAGTCGACCGCGGTTCACGTCCCGGACCCGGTGGCTTACAACTCACGCCGGGCGCGTGTGCGTGCGTGCCCAAGATCCCGAGAGGAGAATGGAGGAGAAGGGGTTGCGGTGTGACCATCCCCCCTGGGGGGTGATTTCTCGCTTTCTGTCTCTATGTCTCTCTCTGTCTGTCTGGCAAGCGCACACACCCTATAGCAAAGATCTCTCAAAAAAAAAAAAAACAGCAGAAGTGTACACTGGTGAGTTATGGATGTCCTCTTTGTCCTTCAAATGCCTTCCTTTTCTTTTTTCTCTTCACTCTCTTCAATACAAAAGAGAGAAGACAGTATCTGTTGTTGTCTACACCATAGCCTGATTTTCAGAATCAATCCCTGAGAGGTTTAGATGGAGTGAGTGTTGAGACCCATCTGTGCGACGACCTCTGCCTGTGCTTTATCTGTCCTTCTAGATATTTTTAGTTTTGTCTGTCTTTATTTCCTTCTCTAACATTAGTCAAAATAAGAAATGGAACATTTTGTGGCAGTTATTTCATACATGTGGATTTTATGTTTTGGTGGAAGCTACTTAATTTCTTCACTTTATAAAAGTTAGGGTTTAAAGAAGTGATTGTCACCTGCACAGACCTCCAATCTCTGTTACGCTATATGGAAACTAAGAACCACTTGTCCATAAGAGCAGTGTGGGATGCAGAGTAAGATCCTTTACCTCATGTAATAAGGCTGGAGGCCAGTATTTACACTTTGAATCCTCTCCTCCATCCAGAGAAGATTCTGGGCAGAAAAACTCAGGCTTCGTGTGGCTGTCAAATTCTGGAATTTTCCATCCCTGGGTTGCAGTCACAATGCAGGCATGCAGTGTCAATTACATTTTTCAAATGGACTTTTCGTACTTAAATATATATTGTGAACATAATTTCAGTAGTCTAAATGTAAATTCATGTCATTATTTCTGTGCCTACTGAATATTATTTAATGTGGATGGCCACTCCAGGGAATCCTAAATTGGTCATTTCATATATGGATCATATGACTTGCAAGTAATACGTAAAAAATATATTCCTTCAAACCAGTATTGCATATTTCTCTGGTTAAGATTATTGGTGCAAAATTGCTGAATCAAGTGAAAAACTCATTCACAAAGTTTTTGTACCTGTTGCCAAATACTTGCTGAGATATTTTGATCACCCTCAAATAAACCCTGTTTCCCTTTGCATTGATTTTACTCATCCCTCACCTCTGCCCCCTCCACCTCCCAGCCATCACTGATTCAGTTTCTGTAACTCTGAATTTGCCTGTGCTGAGCATTTCCCATCAGTGGAATCTCTTCATTTTGGATATGGAATCGCGTGTCTTTTGTCACTGAAGTTCTCTCTTAGCACAGTGATTTCAAGGTTCATCCATGTAGACCCACATAGAATACTGCCCATTTTTATACTGCAAATCATATTGTAGGTATAAATGGAGCACATTTTGTTTATCCATTTATTAGTTAATGTACTTCAGTGTTGTTTCCTCTCTTTTGGGAGATTTCTATGAAAAATGTTGTTATATGCAATTAAGAACAAGTTTTCATGTGAATATATATTCCAATTTGTCTTTTCCTAGGAGTAGAATTGCTGAGTTATGTGATAAAACTTATGGAAATATTACCACATTGTTTTGTCATGTATCTGCACAATTTAAAAATCTTGCTCCAAATATGGGAAGGCTCCAAATTCTCAAAGTTCTTACCAAAATCCTTTACTGGGTATTGTGTTTATTATATTGCCCTCCTAGTGATGGTGATGTATATATACATTGTGTGTGTGTGTGTGTGTGTGTGTGTATTAATCATTTGAGTTCATTCAATAGCAAATTTTCTTTTTTAAAAAGTGAATTTCATTTCACCAGGTTTCAGTTCAGGAATGGGTGTACACACTGCTAAGATGATGTCACTCAGAGGCCGAGGCCACTTGAGAGGCCCAGGTACAATAGCTTGTATTGCCTAAGCAGGCCAGCTGACCTGGTGCACACCTATGGTACTAGCTGACTTGAAAACTAGAACAGAGGAACACAAAGTGGAGAAATCCTGTCAAATAAAAAGAAAAACTGAGATTTCTGAGCAACCCAATCATTCTGGGTCAAGTCTAACCCCCTTCTAATTTCATTTATGTACTTATTTTATTAGAATAAACATACATAACATGAAATCTACCCTCCTGACTAATTTTTGGGGGGGCTTTTTTGGAGAGGTTTTTGCTATTGGGCATGTGCGCTCGCCAGACGGACAGAGAGAGACATAGAGACAGAAAGCGAGAAATCACCCCCCAGAGGGGATGGTCACGCCGCAATCCCTTCTCCTCCATTCTCCTCTCGGGATCTTGGGCACGCACACACGCCTGGCGTGAGTTTTAAGCCACTGGGTCCAGGATGCGAACCGCAGTCGACTATGTGAGAGTCCAGCGACATAGCCATTACGCTAACTGCTGGTTCCCCCTCCTGACTAATTGTTAAGTGTGTAATACATTATTGTCTGCACTGGGTACAATGTCATATCGAACATTTCCATAGCTTATGCCTTTTGCTTAACTAAGACTCTAAAGACTAATGATTTTTAGTACCTTTTTATTTACTTATTGATTACTTGTATATCTTCTTTGGAGATATATCTATTCAAATTTTTTTCTCTTTTTAAAAATTGATTACATATCTATTTTAAAATTATAACTCTTCTTTTTCTATCCTGGATACAGATCTCTCATTAGAGTTGTGATTTGCAAATAGTATCTTCTATTATAGAAGTTTTTAACTTTCTTGTTTCCATTTAAGCTTAAAATGTTTTACTTTTGATGTCATCCACTTTATTTATTCATTTTTGTTCATTGCGTGTAAGTTGTTTAACTTTTTTTTTTATTACCAGAGGATGTGTGTTCTTGCCAGGGAGAGAGAGAGAGAGAGAGAGAGAGGAATAAATAAATAAATAAATAAATAAATAAATAAATAAATAAAAATAAAACAGTGCTGAGATTGGGATATGGTCATTCAACAAACACATTTATTGAGATTTTTGGAAGTATTCACATCCATTCAGCATGTTTATCAAGTAACGGGCTGGGATTGAAAACAGGGTCAGACATATATGATCTGGTACTTTTAGTCAATAGATTTTTTTATTGACATAATTGTACATATTTATAATGTGACTTTTCAGCCCAAGAATACAATTTGTAGTGATTAAATTGTTCTAATTTTATATCCATCATCTTAACATTTTGTCATTACTTTATGTTATAAACTTTTAAAATCTCATTTACATTACTCTAAGATATTAAATTATTATTAACTATAATCACCTACTGCATTCTGTAACACCAGAAATTTGTTCTACCTATCTGTAATTTTGATTATATGAAGAGACTTCACTCTGTGTTTCCACCTCACTATCCTTCTTTACCTCTTGTAGTCATTCTTAAACTCTACACTTCTTTGAGTGAAAATTTTCAGTTTCCTCTTAGGAGAGAGAACGTGTGTTATTTCTCTTTCAATGTACGAAAGTTTCTCTCAAAATCTTGTCTTCAGTTTATTCATTCTCTCTCAAATGACAGAGTGACTTTTTTTAAATGATTGAAGAGTATTCATTGTGTGTATACACTAAGCACTCATCTGTTGATGAGCACAGATTAATTCTATATCTTGATGATTACTAATCAAGTTGCAGTAAACATTGTTTTGCACAAATTTTCATGACATACTGATTTCCTTTTCTTTGGCTTGTTGTCTAGTAGTGGGACTGCTGGATCATACAACAGTTCTGTTAAAGATTTGTTGTTGTTGCAATAGGGCGTGTGCACTCACCAGAGAGACAGAGAGAGACAGAGAGTCAGAAAGCAAGAAATCAACCCCCAGGAAGGATCACCACGCTGCAATCCCTTCTCCTCCATTCTCCTTTTGGGATCTTGAGTGTGTACCCACACGCGCCTGGCATGAATTTAAGCCACTGGGTCCGAGACTCGAATCCCAGTTGACTACATGGGAGTCCTAACGACATAGCCATTACACTAACTGCTGGTCCCTGTTAAAGTTTTTTGTGGAACCTCTATAGTGTTTTTAAATTAATGTCTGTATTTATTTACACTTCTTCCAAAAATTTTCATTCTCTGAATTCTTATCAATATTCATTATTTTTTGCTTTTTGATAATAGCCAGTTAAACTAGAGGAAGATAATATATCATTGTGGTCTGATTTGCATTTATCCAATGATTGGTGGTGTTGAGCACTTACTCAGGATTGTTGAATATTTGTATGTCTTCTTTGGAGAATTATGTTCTTTACCCACTTGAAAAACAACGAATTATTTCTTTTTACTGCTGAGTTGCTTACGTTTCTGGTTATAAATCTCCTGTCAGAGGTTTGGGTTGCAAATATTTTCTTCTGTTGTGTGGATTGTCTCTTTGTTTAATCGATTTTTTTCTGTTCAGAGTCTTTTATGTTTATATAATCCAATTTGTCTGATTTTTGTTTTGTTTTCTTTTATTGAATGTATGGAATCCAGCCACCTTAACCAGCACACCACCAGTTGACCCATTTGTCTGTTTTTCGTTTTGTTGCCTGTGCATGTGAGGTTTTCTTTATCCGTCTCCCACATAGCAATGTACTGAAGTGTTTCCTCTGTATTTTTCAAGTAGCTTCATAGTTACATGCTTTATGTTTAAGTCTTTTTGGAGCTGATTATTTTATATCACTGGTCCCCAAACTTCTTGGCACAATGGATCAGTTTTGTGGAGAACAATTTTTTCCATGAATTAAGGGAGATGGTTTATGAGAGCATGCAACCTACGTCCTTTGTATACACAGTTCACAATAGGGTTCATGCTCCTATGGGAATCTAATGCCTCCACTGACCTGATGGGAGGTGGTGCTCAGGTGGTGTGTGAACAATAGGGAGTGGCTCCCCTGCCCATCACTCACCTCTTGCTCTGCAGCCCAGTTCCTAACACACCGCTGATTGGTCCTAGTCTGTTGCCCAGGTTGGAGACCCCTGCTTTATATATTGAGAGATTAAGGTCTAGTCTTATTTTTCTGTTATAGATATCCAGTTTTCCCATAACCATTTATGTGAGAGATTTTCTTTTCCCCAATAGATGTTTTAGGCACCTTGCTGAAAAATCAGCTGGTTGCATATCTATAGACTTATTTTTGAGTTCTGAGTTCTCTGTTCTGTTCCATTAGTTTATGTGTCTTTTTGTGGCCAACGCCATTTGTTTTGTGTCATTATATCTTGTAGATATTTTTAAATTTGTTACTGTGATGCCTTCAGCTCCATTCTCTTTACTCCGGATTATTTTGTCTATTTTGCACTTTTGGTGGCCCCATATAAATTTTGTAAACTTTTTTTTCTATTTCTGTGAAGATTTTCATTCATCTTTTGATAGGTATTGTGTTGAATTTGTAGATTGCTTTCTGTCATATGAACCTTTAAACAATATTAATACATCCAATTCATGGGTGTGTGATGTCTTTCTTTTTGGGTCTCCTTCAATTTCTTTCATCAGGGTTTTATATTTTTTATCATAGAACTCTTTCATCTCCATGATTAAAGTTATTCCTTGGTTTTTGTTTTCTTTGTGGCTGTTGTAAATGGGATTACTATTTTTTCCCACTATGCCATTATTAATATATAAACATTTAGCTAACATTCTGCCTTCTTGCCGTGGAAATCTTCTGCTGTGCTGAAGGTACACTCAGGACATGGAGTGAAATTCCATGTACCTGAAGACAGAGGCTTATTGAAGCAGCTGTGTTTGGGATGTGTCTTTTTTTTTTTTTTTTTGGTTGTAGGGAATGAGCACTTGCCAGAGAGGTGAGAGAGACAAAGAGACAGAAAGCAAGAAATTACTCCCCAGAAGGGAACGACCATGCTACAATCCCTTCTCCATTCCATCCCTGGATTTTAAGTAGAAAAGCACATGTACCTAGTATGAGTTCTCTGGTAAGGAACTCCAATTGCAGTCAACCACATGGGAGTCCAGCACCTTACCAAAAAGCTGCCTGCTGGACCCTAGAATTTTTTGTTTCCTTTATGAAAAAAGGCTTTAACAAATATTTTTACATGTCATGTATTTAATATAAAACAATTAAAAGGTTATATAAACAGTCCAGTCAATAAAATTTTTCTTTCAGGGAACCAGCAGTTAGCGTAATGGCTATGTCGCTGGACTCCCACGTAGTTGACTGCGGTTTGCATCCGGACCCGATGGCTTAAAACTCACTCCGGGCGCATGTGCGTGCATGCCCAAGATCCTGAGAGGAGAATGGAGGAGATTGCGGCATGACCATCCCCCCTAGGGGATGATATCTCGCTTTCTGTCTCTAATGTCTCTCTCTGTCTGGCGAGCACACGCACCCTATAGCAAAAATCTCTCAAAAAAAATTTTTTTTTCTTTCAGGTTGTATACTTTTTCTTCAAGATCTGTACATTTTTTTCTGATGCGTCCAAAAGAAGATCTTAAGTTTGATTTGACTCATCAGTAAATCTTTGAGAAGAAGTTCTATAGGATACTGATGCAAATTCAGCAGCAACTTCTCTTATTTTTCTAGTTATTTTTCATTCCAACTCCCTCTAGATCTTGAACAAGTGGTTCTCTAGACTCTTATTTGAAGGTCATGAGATTGAGGTAGGAATCATTGAGGTTTCCCTTGAAATAAGTTTTAGGTTGTGCACTAACCTATTATTAAGATTTCCAACAAGAGGTGACTCTAAGACTGCTCATAGTAAGGCTGTTGTTTAAAGATCTATTCTGCTGTTTCGCCACAAGAAATTTGGTACTGACTTCTGTGAAATTCTCATAGTATTGAAATTTTTAAAAAATTGAAAATGATGCAAAAACCTGAAGACATCTCATGCACCTGGATTAGAAGAATTAACATAATTAAAATGTCAATTCTACCCAAATTAATTTATAAATTTAATGTAATCCCTCTCAAATTACCAGAGATATTAGAAAAAATATCCTAAAATTTGTCTGGAATTATAATAGGTCCCTACCCACAAAGTAATACTGCACAAAAATAAAGAAGTAGGAGACATCTCAGTCCATAACTCCAAAATATATTAAAGAGTTTAAGTAACCCAAGAAGCATGGTACTGGCACAAAAATAGGCAGGAAAAAAAAATGGAAAAGAACTGAGCACACAGAAATAAGCCCCAAATCGGATAGCCAACTGATATTTAACAAGGTGTCCAAGACAATCAGTGGGAAAGAAAATACCATCAGCAAATGTACTCAAAAACTGTATATTCTCCTTCAGAAAAATAAAATTGGGCCCTTATGTACTACCATTATTAAAAATCAATTCAAAATGGATCAAAGATCTAAACATTAAGCTCCAGTTGTAAAACTACCTATGGAAAACACAGGGGAAACTTTTAGAGACATTGTAGTAGGGAAATCTTTTTAAATTAGATCCCCAAAGCACAAGAAATAATACAAAGAATAGACAAGTACAATTTCATTTATTAAAAAGCATCTGCACAGCAAAAGAAATAATTAGAGTGAATTGACCACCTTCAGAACGGGAGAAGAGATCTGCAAACTCTGCTTCAGGTAAGAGACTGATAACCAGAATATATAGGGAACTCAAGCAGCTTCCCTGAAAAGAAACTAATCAACTCAATTTTTTTTTTTTTTAGAGGTTTTTGCTATAAGGGCATGCACTCACCAGACAGACAGAGACAGACAGAGACAGAAAGCGAGAAATCACCCCCCAGGGGGGATGACCATGCTGCAATCCCTTCTCCTCCATTCTCCTCTCGGGATCTTGGGCATGCACGCACACGTGCCCAGGGTGAGTTTAAGCCACCGGGTCTGGGATGCAATCGCGGTAAACCACATAGGAGTCGAGCGACATAGCCATGACGCTAACTGCTGGTCCCAATCAACTTAATTATTAAAAGATGGGCAAATGAGCTGAACAGATCAAACTCCAAGGAAGACATATGAACAGCTAAAAAGCTTATGTAGCAATGCTCAACATTTTTTATCATAAGAGAGATGCACTTAAAAATTGCAGTGAGATACAACCTAACCCCATTCAGAATGGTTAAGATTACAAAACTAAAGAATGATAAATGCTGGTGAGGCTTTGGTTAAAAGGTACCCTTCCTACACCATTGGTGGGAATGTAAATTACCCTTCCTACATCATTGGTGGGAATTTAAATGATCAGAACCACTGTGGAGAATAATACAGATGTTCCTCAAAAACCTACAAATAGAACTATATTATTCAACAATTCCAGCCCTGGGTATCTTCCCAAAGGATAAAAATATACTTAATAAAACACTTGCACATCCATGCTTATTACAGCATTATTCAGAATTGCTAAAATATGGAATCAACACAAATGTTCAAAGCCAGATGAATTTTTTGAAAACTGTGGCATATATAAAGTGTGGAACACTACTCAGTCATAAAAAACAAAAGACCCTGATATTTGATACGAAATGGACAAATATAAAACATTTAATTGTAGCAAGTCAGACTATGAAAGAGACACATTGCATGTCCTTACTGTATTCTATGGCAGAAATGGAAAGATTAGAAGGTATAAAAGCATGGAAAGCAACTGTAGATACCAGGTAGAGTGTGGAAAGAGGGTGGGAAATGAGGGTGGTGGGTGAGAGAGAGGCAATGAAAAGGGGGGTGAAAAACAAAACATTCAATGGACACAAAAATGGAAAAGTATCTGTAGATAACCAACTGTGTTTTCATGCTAGAAAAATTCATTTTGTGTACAGTATAGATATATAACAATCAAATGTAAAACAAAATCAATATAACTTTTAAATTTCCACAAATTATTTTGTATCTTGCAACTTCACAAAAGTTTTAAAAAATAAATTTTTAAGAATCTTTAGTGTTTTATATACCTTAGAATTTGTTGTCTGATGATAGGGATACTTTGAACAACTCCTTTCCAATTGGAGTGCTCTTTATTTCTTTCTCTTCCCTATTACTCTGGCTCAGAATTCCACTGCTGTGTTGAATGTAAGTGGTAAAGTGGACATCTTATGTAGTTCCAGTTCCTAGGAAAAAGAGTTCAGCTTTTCCCCACTAGGTATGATGTTAGCATTAGATTTGTTATGTATGGACATTATTTTGTTGTACATTTCTTCTATACCTATTTGATGAAAGATTTTCTTTTAAAGTGATGTGAAATATTTCATTTATATTTATTGAGTATGATAATATTGTTTTTGTCCTTCATTTGTTGATGTGATTTTTTCACATTTATTTATTTGTGTATGGTAAACAATCCTTACATCCCTGGAATGATTTATAATAATTTTGATATGCTATTGGAATTGATTTTCTAGTGTTTACTTCAAGATTTTTGCACCTATGTTTATCAAGAATATTTGTTTCTGGTTTTCCATTTTTAAAATTGTTTTATTATGTCTTTGTCTGGTTTGGGTTTCAGAGTAGTGCTGGCCTCATAGAATAAATTTGCTGGTAAAAGTGGAAGCCTCCACTTATGCCTCTACCTTGTGAAATATTTGAGGAGGTATTAGATGTTCTATAAAGCTTTTTTATAATTCAGCAGTGAAGATATCTGGTTCTGGATTTTCTTTTTAGTCTATTCTGGTTTTTTATTTCTTCCTTGTTTAGACTTGGTAGGATGTATGTATATAGTAATTTGTCTATTATGTCAAGATTTTTCAGTTTCTTAGCATATAGTTCTTTATAATCTCTATCTCTCGTGTTTTTTTTAAAAAATAAGTAAGCAATATATTTCATTTCTCATTATCTTGCAAAAAAATTAAATGAAAGTATGGATACTCTTAAAATAAGCAAACATTAGAATTAAAAAGATGGAACAATAAATATATATAAGAAACAAGAAATGACAAATTGTTGATAACATGTGTAATATGAAACCAGCAGTTAGCGTAATGGCTATGTCGCTGGACTCCCACGTAGTCGACCGTGGTTAGAGTCCCAGACAAAGTGGCTTAAACTCACGCTGGGTGCATGTGCATGTGTACCCAAGATCCTGAGAGGAGAATGGAGAAGGGATTGCAATGTGACCATCCCTTCTAGGAGGGTGATTTCTCTCTTTCTGTCTGTCTCTCTCTGTATTTCTGGTGAGCACACAAACATGTATAATTAATCCACTATGCAGTGTATTCTGGATGGGAAATCACATTTCGTATGCTGTGATGATGCTCAGTGAATGAATGTAAAATAAATTAATAAAAAAATTAATAAGTTAGGAGGCACTGATAAAACTGGCACTTTTCATTTAACAGGTATATTCTGATAAGACTCTGGAATATAATTTTTTTTTTTTTGGAGAGGTTTTTGCTGTAGGGCACGTGCGCTCTCCAGAAAGAGAGAGAGAGAAACAAAGAGATAGAAAGTGAAAAATCACCGCCCTGGAGGGTGATGGCCATGCCACAATCCCCTCTCTTTAATTCTCCTCTCGTGATCTTGGGCACACACGCACACACGCACTCAAGCCCAGAGTGAATTTAAGCCACCAGAGCCGGGAGTCAAACCACGGTATAACATATGGGAGTCCAGAGACAAAGTCATTATGCCAACTGCTGGTTCTTAACTCTGGAAAATATTTGAAATCAAGTTTTTACCCTCTACCTTATGAACTTACTAATTCCTTTACTAAAATAATAAAAATGTGAGGACATTCATCTCAATAGTTACTGTGGGCTGGCCTCACACAAAGTACACAGAGTTGAATTTCAC
>NW_006160121.1:54303-63233 GCF_000334495.1 Tupaia belangeri chinensis
GAGGAGCTGGTGTGATCAAGTGTGTTGTGTACCAGGCTCAGCACAAGTCAGTAGCATAGGCATTCAGAGCCTAACGTGGACCCCAGGAGGGAAAGGCTGTGTCCTCCAGCTGTGGTGTGGGCTGAGCTCCAAGCAAGTCAGGGACTGTCAGAAGCAGAGTCTACTACAGCAGACAGAGGCTGTGTGCCAGAGCCACAGACCAAGTCGGGCTCAGCAAGAGAGCTCCCATATGTTTACCTGTTCTTTTGAGCCATCCTCCATCTGCACTGGTCCATTTCTTTTGGAATATATAATACTGCATGAGGTTGGTTGGGAGGGCCCCAGGGGATCAGAGGCTGGCAGTGCCTGTGAAGATGCCTTAGAGGAGCTAGATGGACAAAGTTCAGATGAAAACGCAAGCAGACTGGAAAGTGATTTCTTGGAAATAGCCAACAAGTTTAAGAAAAAATCCACAAGACAGATGTAAGGAACTTAAGGAGGCAGAGGAGCATCTAAAGCTGTCTTCCAGTTCTGATGAATACCAAGGAATTCTAAGGAAATGGAAATTCTATGACTTGATGAATGTGCAAAGTTTTTATTTCTTTTTTAGTTTTATTTTATTTTATTTTATTTTTTGGAGAGGATTTCATGATAGGGCACATGCGCTCTCCAGACAGACAGAGAGAGACATAGAGACAGAAAGTGAGAAATCACCCCCCCAGGGGGGATGGCCACACCACAATCCCTTCTCCTCCATTCTCCTCTTGGGATCTTGGGCATGCAAGCACACGTGCCCGGTATGAGTTATAAGCCACCATGTCCGGGACGCGAACCGTGGTCGACTACGTGGGAGTCCAGTGACATAGCCATTACGCTAACTGCTGTTTACCCATTTTTAGGTTTTTGTCATAGATCATTCATGCTCACCAGAGAGAGACAAAGGGAGAGAAATTTAAAAATCTACTCCACAGGTGTGACCACACCATAATTGCTTCTCCTCTTGAGATTTTGAGCATGCAAACATTGGCACCCTGAATGAATTTCATGCCACCATATTTGTAACTTGAGCCACAGGCCATGAAGGAATCCAGGGAGTCTAGTGCCTTAATGGCACCTGCTGCTTCCAACTGTCACAGATTTGAACGGGAGTTCTCACCTCATTGGCCACCTGATAATCCACACTGGAGAGAAGCCTTTAGAGTGTAATGAGTGTAGTACAAACTTCAGGCAGACCTCTCAGCTTATCGTTCATCTCAGAACCCACACAGGGTAAAAACCCTATGCAACAAGTTTAAGAAGACCTGTCTGCACAGCTCCAGTCTCATTCAATACTAGAGGCTCCATAATGGGGAAAACTTTATAAATGTGGTGAATGTGCAAGAGCATTCACTCAGAGTTCCCAACTTATTGATTACCACAGAGTGCAAACTGGCATAAGACCTCATAAATGCAAGGATTCTGGAAAGGCATTCATATAGAGCAACAGCCTTGACCAACATCAGGTCCTTCACACAGGTAGGAATCACTATGAGTGTAGTGAATGTGAATAGCTTCCTGCTCCAATAGAAATCTTACTAGCTATCAGAGAATCCAAGCAGGAAGAAGTCTTACGAGTATAATAAATGTGGCAAGGACTTCATTCCAAGTATGTGTCTTATTTGGCATCAGAGCCTCCACATGGAAAGATAACTATACAAATGCAGTGAATATAGGAAAGCATTCATTCAGAACTCTCAGTTTGTTGACCATGAGTGAATTCATATTGGAGAAAAAAAAACTTGATGTAGTTAAGTGTGCAGAGACTTACTCAGGTGAAAAACCTTATAAATGCAATGAGTTTGAAAAATTCTTCAATAAAAATTCACACCTCATTATGCACCATGAAATCCATGCTGGTCAGATATCCTGTGATTGTAATGAGTGTGGAAAGGTCTTCAGTTACAGCTCCAACCTTATCATATAGTAGAGAACGTATACTGGGGGAAAAAAATCTACAAATTCAACAACTGTGGTACAAAGCCTTTAGTGATAGCTCACAACTTTTTGTGCATCAGAGAGTTCACACTGGAAAGGAACTCTGTGAATGTAGTGATTGTGGGAAAGCCTTCAGCCAGCATTCCACTTTGAATCATTACCAGAGAAATCATGCTGGAGATATGCCCTTAGGTTTGGTTTGGCCAGTATCATAGGACCTGAGTCTCTAAGATGAGAACAAGAAATTGGCTGTGGTATATTGATGATGCATGCATATTGGAAGGCTAGAAGTCATATGGCCCATTATGGCCTCATATTCTTGGGTCAGTGTAAAAGTTTTCGAGGAAGGTGTGCACTGGTACTCAGTATTTGTGGGAGTTGAATGTCTAGAGAAGGAGGACTGTGGTATGATAAGAACCTTTTGAGGGTGCTTCTCTCTATATCTCTTTTTGCCTCTGTCTATCTTTGTCTCATGCATGTATACATACACTGTCATTAAAAATCAGAAACAAGGAACTGTGGGTTATTTCTTCCTCATTAGAAGGAGACACCTGCAGTCTCCTCTTGGAAACACTGATCAAAGTGGGCCACTCTCTAACTGCTTTCCTTTGGTGACTGAGATAGGAGAATGAAAATAACAGAGCAACTTTCCTCATCTCTAAGGAAATCTAGCCTACATCTTCCATTGTAGTTTAAAGATGAAAGCTGTATTCTTACTGTATCCATTTCATTCACATTTAAGTGTCCTTCCCCCCCCTTTTTAATTAAATCTTCTTAAATCTATTTTGTTTCTTAGTAATGCATCCCATAGTTAGACTGTGCACTACTGAAGAACAGAGATATTTTCTCTGTTTTATAGATTCACTGTTTCACCAATGATATATAAAATCATTCTACAGGACTGTGGTTTGTTAATTCCTGCTTCTGCTTATTAACTCTGGCCCTCCAGGCTTGTTTTTAAAACATGTTGTCATCTGCAGCCTGTCATTTCTTGTGTTTCCTATCTTGATAATCTTTTCTTCTGATTTGCTAATGTTATCTCTTATACACTTTAAGATATTACTCTTATTGATTAGACCACAATGCTAGTTAATTTTATGTTAATGCTAATTGTAGTTAATGCTAATTGTACAATTAGCTAGTACTAAGATGTTCAAGTTACTAAATTGCCTTCTAAGCTATTTGAACGTAATATGTATCTTTATATTTTCATACCAACATACTTCGTGACTTTTAGCATATAGATAATAGTTTGTATACACTAGTTCTTAAATAACATTTTATATTCATAAAATACTCTTATGTCAAGTATTTCAAAAATTTATTGTGTTATCAGGTAATTTTATTTCTAGGTTTTGTTTGTTTGTTTGCGTTTTTTATTTTGAGCAGAGTTCAACTGAGATCAGATAAAGGAAATCCAAGTCTTTAATTCTTTTTTTAATAATTCTAGAGAGTGCGTTTTTGACAGAGATAGAGGGACAGAGAGAAAGCACCAACCCCAGACAGGGCATGGTTATACCAATCCCTTCTTTCTCATTTCTCCATTTTATGATAATTTGGGAAACACATATATGGGCACCTAAGATGTTTGTGTTTGTTTTTCTAAGCAACTGAAGGACCTGGATTCAAGCCATGGTTTCCCTTATGAGATCCATTTCCCTTAACACTGACTCATCAGCACAGCTTCAAATCTCAAATTCTTATCTAAGTTTTCTGGGAGATTTAAACACCACACATTCCCAGCTCTAACTCCTTGTTAGATTTTTAGAATTGAAAGGATCATCTTGGGCTTAAAATATGGAGTAAAAAATCTCCCAAGGTGCATCTGAAGGATGGTCACTTTGAAAATCCCCAAGAAACCTGCAATACTATTACATTTGTGATTAGTCAATAAATAATGCAAAATAATTTTATGCTTGTTTCACAGGTATTATTTTGTACACTTTTTTCTTATATTGATATTATTTATTATTAAATACTTACATTTACTAATTATGTATGCTTTTATTAAATTATTTGTATTTATAATTCAAGTATAATCATTTTCACTATTTGTATAACTTTAATTATTTTCAAAGTTTATTTATCTATTATTTTCATGATAGTGACAGAGAGAGGCATTCGTACAGGGTCTTCATGCCGTGGTCCACCTCCAGTCTTTACTACCCCAAGTCACTAGCATGTGCATGCACCTTGCATGTACAGGGAGGTCCTGGGACCTGACCGGGGAACTCTTCATGGGTTCCAGTTGTATTAATACTGCCTCAGTGACTGGCCCTCTTCAAAAGTTTTTATTTTCCCAAATCATTTACTTTTTAAACAATTCATTAAGATATTAGTTACATAATATAAGCCACACACACTTGAAATGTGCCATTTCAAATGATTTGACAGACACGAACATGTACAAATACATAACCAGATTCAAGATAATGAGCCTCAACATTATTTAAAAGTTTCCGGGAAATTCTGTTGCATCCCTTCTCATTACCCAAGCAACCAGCCATCACCTTTCTATAAACTATTCATTGTATTTCTAGAATTATAGAGTTTGGACTACATTTTGCTTTACTCCATTCACAAACACAATAATTTTATATAAATACATAGTACTGTATTCATAAAAAGCTCATTTCCTTCTTTTTTATTATTATTTTTTTTAGAGATGTTTTCTATAAGGCACGTGTACTTGCCAAAAAGACAGAGAGAGACAGAGAGATAGGAAGCAAGAAATCACCCTTCCTCCGGGGGGATGGCCACGCCACAATCCATTCTCCTCTTGAAATCTTGGGTGTACACACACACACACACACACACACCCATAGTGCGTTCAAGCCACCAGGTCCGGGACTTAAAGCACTGTCAACTACATGGGAGTCCAGCGACATAGCCATTAAGATAACTGTTGGTCCCTAAAGCTCCTTTCTTTTTGTGGTTAAGTAATGTTCCACTGTTTGAATAGCCTATTGCTTCCTAATGCAATTTATCTTTTGCTTAGTGTTTTCTTTATAAAATAGTAAATGATATTTTAAATAATGTCACCACACTCATTTTTGTGAATATTTTTATATAGACACATTCATTTATTTATCTTAGGAAAACACACAATAGTGTAATGATTGAATCATATAGTACTTTTATATTTAAGTTTAAATGACAAAATTAAATGTACCTTTTACTTTACCATTAGAAATTTGTAAGATTTCCAGTTCTCCCACAAACTCGACATTGCGTGTTGTGATTTGCTTTCATATTCCTCTAGAACGGGTAAGAGTTGAGAGTGATGGTGATACTGGAGATAGTGCAGGTGGAGGGTGGGGCATGGGGGAGGGCAGGAGGGGAGACTCAAAGGGACAAAGAGGAAAATGAAACCTTGAAGGGACCTGAGGTAGACAGAAAGCTGCTGGTGATAGTGTGTGTGGTGGTGGTTTGACTGAACCAGAATACAGTGTATCTACGAGTTGAAAATTCACTTGCTATAATATAATGTAATATAGCGATGGAGTGTGAAAATTAATCAATTAAAAATAAATGAAAGTGTGTAGACTAAGACCATAGTCATAGTACATTTTAGTTTTTATTTACATTTCCCTTGATATCTAATGGCAAACATTATTTCCATGGTCTATTGATGTTTAAATAAACTTCTTTGTGTATCCTGTTATAAAGGATTGAGAGTTTATTTTATATTTTAGGTATAAGTCCTTTCTCAGATATGTCATGTGCATGTATTTACTTCCAATTTGAGGATACTTCTTTCTCTCAGTATAACTTCTAAAATGTAGTTGTTATTTATTTATTTATTTATTTATTGGAAGATTTTTGTTAAAGGGCGCTTGCACTTGCCAGAAAGACAGTGAGAGATAGAGAGACAGAAAGTGAGAAAGTGCTCCCTGGGGGAACGTCCAAGCCAAAACCCCTTCTCCTCCATTCTCTTCTTGGGAATTTGGGCACACACTCACACACACACATGTGCCCAGCATGAATTTAAGTCACCAGTTCCGGGTCTTGAACCGTGGTTGACTATGTAGGTGTATAGTGACATGACCATGATGCCATCTACTGGTTCTATGAGTAAATTTTTAATTCATATAAAACCTAACTTAATATATCTTTCCTTTGTTCATTGTATTTTTGTGGTCATATCAAAGAAATCTTTGCATACTCTAAAGTCACAAATATTTTCTGCTAACCCTTTTTCTATTATATGTTGAGTAGCACTTAATTAAAGTGCTCAGAATCAGAAAAATCTCTTATTTAAAATAGTTTCAAATTTTGGATCGGCTTCATATACATAATGCTAAAACCCAGTTCTCAAAAAGAAACTTGTTTGCCTTATGTATGCCCTATACACAAAGCCTGAATGCAAGTTTGTACAATATTTTGATATGGCAGCATTTTGACTGCAACCCATTCCATGAGGTGAGATGTCAAATTTTTCCTATGTAGCATATCATGTGAGAGTTCCAAATATTTCAAGTTTTGAAGCATTTGGGAATTCAGATTTATGGATTAGGGACACTCAGCTTGTAGTTTCATGTTTTCAGGTTTTACATTTTAGTCTGTAATAAATTTTTATTTAATATCTATATAGTTTCCAGGTATGAATTCAGTTTCAATTTTCCACATACAGATAACGAACTGCTCTAGTAAATTGTAGAAATGGTTCTTTGTTACACTGTTTTTACCTCACACCATTGTTTAGAACCATCCATGTTGGTCTAATTTTTAACTTTCTATGCTGTTTCATTGATCTATATTTGTCTATCATTATGAAAATACTAAGCTACTTAATTTACTCTCAATTTATTATCTCTTGAAGATATTTCGTAGTTTTATTAAGAGTACTAGGGAGAAATGTTCACCTGTTGAAATATCCATTTTGTAAAACAAATAATAATGTGATTATATGTATGGAAGAAAAATGAAATGAAAAAAATAATAATTAAATAAAATGTAAAAAAAGAAAACTAAAAAAAATACTTGAAGTAGAATTGGTTAGAAAGTTTACTACATTATTCCTCTTGTACAAATTTTAAAATATACATTTTTGGACTAGTAGGTGGCATGGAGGTTATGGTGCTGACCCCACAGAGCTGATAGTGCACTTTGAATCCTGGACCAGCAGCATCAAAACACACTGTGTGTGTGCATTCTGAGCCAAAATCCAAGAGGAGAGTGGAGAAAATTTAATGTAGTGTGGTCATCCTCACTGATGGGTGATTTCTCAAATTTTCTATCTGTATCTCTCTTTTTCTCTGACAAGCATACATATCATACAACAAACAAATATTATAATTGTGCCTAAATTTTAGTAAAGAACACTTGTAATCTGTATCTGAGGCATTGAACAGCATGTGGTAAAACTCTTACAAACTTAACTTTGATAATTATTATCTCTTCAGGTTATTTATAAACTATATACAGAGGCAAGAGCGTAACATCTGGCAAGTTATAAATTTTTTTGTGTGTGTGTCATTTTCTATTTTTTTTCCAATTTATTTATTTGCATTCATTCACTGTACATCATTACAGCATACAAAATGAGATTTTCCATCTAGAGTACACTGTATATTGTCTCAATCAAGCACATCAACAAATATGTTATTCTTAGCAAATGTGAAATACTATTAAGCACTGGCAAACACTCATAATTATATTGCTGAATATCTCAGTATTTATATTAATCCTCTACATGAACTATAAACATCATTTTTAAGTGTTAAAAATGTAACATAATTCTGTTGAGTGTTGACTGTTTAGGCAACAAAAGAAAATTGTAAAGCCCAGAATAGGAATACACTGTTGAAAAATATTCAACAGCACGTGTTAGAGCACAGAAGGGAAGCTTTATTTA
Source organism: Tupaia belangeri chinensis (assembly GCF_000334495.1). NCBI lineage: Eukaryota > Metazoa > Chordata > Mammalia > Scandentia > Tupaiidae > Tupaia > Tupaia belangeri. Next base: position 62,114 of record NW_006160121.1, read on the forward strand.
GGACTATAAACGTTGGTATGAGACCTTGACAAGTGATTTTTGCAGTAAGAGAAAGATTGTGCTCAACTATGAATAAAGCTCAGAAAAGAGAAAATTCATAGCCAAGAAAAGAGTGAGGTCAATAGACAAAAGCACACAAAGAAATGACATCAGAAGTAAGCGGTGGGGAATAGCAAATGGCATAATGGTTATGAGGCTGGACTCTCACATGGCTGACTACAGTTCACATCTCAGACTCAGTGGCTTGAAACAGGTTAGGTACATGTGTGGGCCAAAATTCCTTTAGAAGAATACAGGAGAAGTGGTTGTGGGATGGCAACCCCTACCAGGGGGTGGTGTCTCACTTTTTATCTCTCTGTTTCTCTGGTAAGTGTACATCCCCTAAGGCATAAATCTCTCTAAAGAAGAAAAATAATAAGGGAGGGGAATCCTGGTTAAATTAATTGAACTGGATTTTAAAAAGCAATAAACAAATAGGACTAATGAAAGGTTAAAAAGCACCAGTAAATATTGATCTAAGAGCAAATATTTGTCAATAAAAAATAAGGGAAAAGAGGAAAATGTTTTCATAATAAAGTACCACCATTTTGAAAATATTGAAAAATATATAAATACTATGTTTAAGAGTTAACATTTAAAAAAAAAAACTAAATCATGATATAGATTATCACAGCATTGAGACATACAAACCAACAACAAAAAAAAACAAGTAAAATATTGATTGGTTAAAAAAAGGAAATTCTTGGGGCTCCTGCAGGTGGTGTGGTGGTTAAGGGTGCTGGACTCCCACATGGCTGACCATTGTTTAAGTCCTGAATCTGGCAGCTTGCTTTCTCACTTTCCCTTTTTCTATCTCTGTCTGTCTCAGGTCAAATTAAAAAATAAAATAAATAAATAAAAGAATTTAAAAAAAAAAGAAATTCTAATATAATTTATAAATAAATATATTTTTAAGAGTTAAATTCAGGTTGAAATGTAAGAAAGTAGTAAAAGACAAATAATTTTAAGAAGCAACAATAAAAGAATAAATAAAAAAATTAACTCAATAAATGATACTCATAAACAGATAATTCTGAAATACAAGAAATTATATTTTTAGGTAGTCAATTTAAGAAAAACA
>NW_006160121.1:66004-72986 GCF_000334495.1 Tupaia belangeri chinensis
CTCTCTGTCTTTCTCTGATGCACACACATACCCTATAGCAAAATTAAAAAAAAAGTCACAGTAAAAAGTGTCATTAAAAAAATAAGTAATGGGGCTCCTGCAGGTGGTGTGGTGGTTAAGGGGGCTGGACTCCCACATGGCTGACCATTGTTTAAGTCCTGAATCTGGCAGCTTGCTTTCTCACTTTCCCTTTTTCTATCTCTGTCTGTCTCAGGTCAAATTAAAAAATAAAATAAATAAATAAAAGAATTTAAAAAAAAAAGAAATTCTAATATAATTTATAAATAAATATATTTTTAAGAGTTAAATTCAGGTTGAAATGTAAGAAAGTAGTAAAAGACAAATAATTTTAAGAAGCAACAATAAAAGAATAAATAAAAAAATTAACTCAATAAATGATACTCATAAACAGATAATTCTGAAATACAAGAAATTATATTTTTAGGTAGTCAATTTAAGAAAAACAGAGAATGTTCAAGGGTAAATGGTAAAAAGCAGGGAATCAAGGGAAAGGACAAAGAAGCAAAATATTCAGGGAACACAACATGGAAATAAAATTTATTAATTATAATTTATATGGTAACATCTGTGACTGGACTGAAATGCAGTCTATTTATGGTGGGAGAATTCATTAGTTATGCTTCAATTATACAGAGTGATTGAATGTAAAAAAGAAAGAGAAAGAAAGAAAGGAAATTTTTTGAGTTCTTTTACTATAGGACACACGCACTCCACAGAAAGACAGAGAGAAATAGAGAGACAGAAAGTGAGAAATCACACCCCAGGGGGTATGATCATGCCACAATCCATTCTCCTCCATTCTCCTCTTGGGATCTTGGGCACACACGCACACGTGCCCAGCGTGAGTTTAAGCCACCCCACTGGCCCAGGACTCAAACTGCTGTCAACTTCAGGGGAATCCAGAAATATAGTCATTATGCCAACTTCTGGTCCTGAAAGAAATAAAATTTAAGAAAGAACAAAAAAAGGAAAGAAAGAAAGATAAGAAAGAAGAAAGAAAAAGAAAGAGATAGAAAGAAATGAAAAAGAAGAAAAAATAGAGAAGGAAAAAAGGAAGGGAAACATAAAGAGGGAAAAGGCAGGAAGAAAGAAAGAAAAAGAAAGAGAAAGAATGAAAGCTGAAAGAGAAAGAAAGAAAGAAAGAGAGAAAGTAAGACATAAAAAGGAAGGAAGAATAGAGAAGGAAAAATAAAGAGGGAAACAAAGAGGAATGAAAAAGAAAAGAAAGAGGAAAGAGGGTAAAGGAAAAGAAAGAAAAAGAAAGCATAACCAGTTGATAGCATTATCATCTATTTAAGATAACCTCATTCAATTCAAAAACTTATTCAATTCAAAAAGCTTTGTCTATCTCCCTTGGTAGCATGTTCAGTTTGCTTTTTTATAGTAGAAGAGTCATTTTCAGATATTCCAGACTCCTTGGTGCATTATTTGCATAACCGCTATAAGTCAGAGCTGGATAATCTCTCAATAGCATACAAAATCTCCTATCTCTTGGGGTCAACTTAATAGCTGTCTTTGAATTACATGAATTGACCATTCTCTATAATGCTTTCCTGTGTGCCTAGGTGGTTTTGGAATAACTACCAGTATGTACTGGCATTTCTCTTTGCCATTGAGGAGATCAACAAGAACCCCAATCTGCTACCCAACATTTCCCTGGGTTCTGACATCTACAATGCCCTTCCCAATGAGCAATGGACTTTGAAGAATGCTTTACTGTGGCTGTGTGGAGGGAATCAAGAGCTCTCTAACTACAAAGTGCCAGACACATAAGAAATCTTTTGCCATTGTTGCAGGAACCACATCGGCATTTTCAGCTCAGATTGATACCTTAATGGAGCTCTACAAAATCCCACAAGTAAGTGGGTTGTGAAATAGGGGGAGAAATATTTAAATCTACTATAAAGTGTTTTCTCATTTTTATGAGAAGCAAATGTGAAAGCTGGGTTTACATATCCTGTGAGAGTTATGAACAGATTTTAGGGAGTAACCTGGGCCATGGATTATTAAAAGTGGCAAGAGTAGGAAAGAGAAGAGTGATGGATGCTCTGAGCTTTACTCCATATTTCTGTCCATGGACAATGCATCCATTTCCCTGCTGCTGGGCATATTGACTGATAACAACTGGCAGTTGTGAACCTCCTAGGAAATGTCCAAAGAATGTGGAACTGCCTTATTTTAAAATAGGACTCCCTAGGGTATATCCATAGGAAAATGACTGTTAGATGTGAAGATAGAAAGACCTGTACATATGATATTAATTTAAGACAGAACTGAAGAACCACCCCCCTGAAGATGTCCTTGAGGTTGGCCAAGATTCAGTAACAATTGTAGTTTATGCTCTCCCTCTGCTTAATTCTGCCTTACATTCATACAGGCAGATCTCTTGAAAGCCCTTCCAGTATAAATACATTTCCCACATATAACTTTACATCTAAGAAAACAATTATTTTACTTTCTATTTTTTCCTTTTTTTATTAACTTATTTATTTTACATGCTTTTACTGAACATTATCACAGCATACAAAAAGAGATTTTCAACAGAACTATTCCCAGCTCTCCAGCAGAGCCCACTTCCCTCTCCAGACCCCTGACACTGAGACAGAGTTCCCCACCCCAGTTCCAGCTCCGCTCCAGCTCACCACAGCGATGCTCTTTCTCTGTCAGCCAGGACTGCTCTGAACTGTACAGCAGAGTCCACTTCCATCTCCAGACCCCTGCCCTTAGGGACATTAAGGCAGGGCACCCAGCTTTGGCTTCCCCAATCCAGCAACCCTCTCTCCTCTGTCAGTCAGGTAGTCTTTTTTTTCTCTCTCTTCCTCTTTCTTTTGTTCATTTCCCACTTCTCATTACCCCATGAGACATCCCTCCACTCTACGGCAGAGCCCACTTCCATCTTCAGGTCCCTGGTGAAATCATGTGCCATGCACTAGTGCAACTTTTTCTTTATTGTCTTCTGTCTTATATTGTCATCTCCTGGTTTTCCTATGCATAAATAAGGGGCTAGACAGGTCTAGAATCACAATTTTCTAATATCCTGGTATCGAGAGGATCCCTGAGATTCTTCCTTTTACTTAACCACCTGCTATTCAGACTCCTGAACAGAAGATTCTTCCTGTGCAGACCACATTGCAAAACACAGCAGAAGAGAGACATAGGCACACATCAGTCAACAGCAAAAGAGAAGCACACTGGCTCCCAGTAAAAGAAACATTCTCAAAAAAGGTTATCCAAAAGTGAATACATCTCCCCATGGCTGGAAATAGAAGAGCCTCGGGTCAGAATAAACCGGGAACTAAATCTCCATCAAAAGAACACAATTACTCCCTTCCATCTCTTGATAAACCAGAAGATGTTACCAAAATGTCAGAGAAAGAAGTTACAACATTCATGGTGACAAAATGCTATGAGTTGGTACAGAAGAGAGACAATGAGCTAAAGGATATTAGGAAGTCCTTCCTCAATATGAAAGAAGAAATGGACACTCTAAGAAAAAATCAGATGGAATTATTAGAGATGAAGTCTATAATACAGGAAATCAAAAATTCTCTTGAAAGTATTAAAAGTCGATTAGACCATGCTGAAGATCAGATCTCTGACATAAAAGATAAAGCCTTTGACCTGGAAAAAAACACCAAAAACATAGAGAAAATAACAACGATTAAAAATAATGGGATAATATACAAGAAATACTAGACTCCATTAAACGTCCAAACATCTGAATAACTGGTATCCCAGAAGGTGAAGAAACTAATAAGGGCATGGAAAAATCTATTCCATGTAATCCTGGAAGAAAAATTCCCAAGTCTAGAGAAGCACTAACACATCCAGACCCAAGAAATACGAAGAACTCTGAATACAATCAGCCTAAGAAGATCTTCCACAAGGCACATCCTAGCCAGACTGACCAAGCCCACAGATAAAGACAAGATACTAAAATTGGCAAGAGAGAAATGAGAAATGACTTACAAAAGTCATCCCATCAGGCTAACTCCAGACCTTTCAACAGAAATGATTAGATCAAGGAAAGAATGGGAAGATATACAGAAAGTGTTAAGGGAGAAACAATTCCAACCAAGTTTATTTATATCTATAAAGATTATCCTTTGTAAAGAAAAAACTATTAAAATTTTCCCAAACAAAATCTGAAAGAATTTAACAACAACAAACCAGCTCTTCAAGAAACTCTGGAGAGGGTCCTGTACCAGGAAAACTAAGAATGAACAGCCAGAAATAGGGAATACAAGACAACCAAAACAATAGCCAACATAAAGGTAGGGACAAGTCTGGAAATATCGATAAAATCATTAAATGTTAATGGATTGAATTGTCCCATCATGAGACACAGACTGGCGGAATGGATAATAAACCAGAAACCCTCTATCTGTTGCCTACAAGAAATGCATCTCAGGGATAAAGATAGACATAAACTTAAAGTGAAGGGCTGGAAAAAGGTATTCCATGCAAATAGGAACCAAAAAAAAAGCTAGAGTAGCAATACTAATTTTTGATAAGATAGGCTTTAAAAACAAAAACTGTTCGAAGAGACAAAGAAGGACACTATATTTTGATAAAAGCTTTAATCCAACAAGAATATATAACGCTAATAAATATCTATGCACCTAACACAGGAGCACCCAAATATGTGAAGGAAAGACTGTTATATCTAAAAGGAGAGAGAGACTGCAACACACTAATTGTTGGAGACCTCAACACCCCACTATCTCCTCTTGACAATCACCTAGACAAAAGTAAGTAGAAAGATAAAGGATCTAAATGATACGATAAATCTAATGGACTAAACAGACATCTAATGAACTTTCCACCTGAAAACCATGAGATGTATTTTTTCTGATCCCCACTTGGAACCTTTTCGAAGACTGACCACGTGATAGGGCAAAAAGCAAGCCTCTACAGAATGAAAGGCATAGAAGCTATCTCCTGAAACTTCTCCCACCGTGATGGAATTAAACTTGACTTTTAATTAATTAATTAATTTTCAATTAATTTATTAAGTTTATTTATTTATATATTTTATTATTATTATTCATACATTAAATCACTATACATCATTGATATTGTGAAGAAACTTTACCCAGCATGATATATACCACAGTCCAGCCCAGTTGAGACCCCCATACACATCCTCATCAACACATAATAAATCTGATTTTAATTTCAAGAATACACAAATACATGGAAACTAAATATCCCACTCCTTCCTTCACAACTACTGAGGAAATTAAGACTGAAATAAAAAGATTCATGGAAGCCAATGACAAAGAGGACACGAATTTCGATAATTTGGGGGACACCACAAAAGCAGTCATAAGAGGGAAGTTCATAGCAATTAGTGCAAATAAGAATATAGAAAGAAGGCAAATGGATCACCTAACATCGTGCCTCAGAGAATTGAAAAAGGAATAGCAGAAAGTCCAAAAAAATCCAGGAGAAAGAAATAATAAAGGTCTGAGCAGAATGAAATGAAATACAAAATAAACTAACTATACAAAACAATAATGAAAGTAAAAGCAGGTTCTTTGAAAAGATAATCGATACATAAGTAGTAAGACTTACTAAAAAGAGAGAAAGGAACTAGGTAAATCAATTTTGCACTGAAACTGGCAATGTAACAACAAACATAATGGAAATACATCATTAGAGGATACTATGAACAACTATATGCTAACAAACAAGAAAATCTGGATGAGATGAACAAATTCCAGGACACATATTATCTATGAAGATTGAGCCAGGAGGAAGTAGAAAGTGTGAATTGGTCCATAGCTAGCCAGAAGATTGAATCAATAATAAATAACTTCCCAACAAAGAAAAGCCTTGTACAAAACTTTTAAAGAAAGTTAACTCTCATTTTGCTCAAGTTATTTCTAAAGATTGAAAAGGATCAAACTGTCCCAAATTCATTCTATGAAGCCTCCATCACCCCTATCCACAAAATAGATAAAGACAAAACAAAGAAGAAAAACTATAGACCAATATCTCTGATGAATATAGATACTAAAATTCTCAGCAAGATGCTAACTAATTGTATCCAACAACATGTAAAAAAGATTATACATCATGACAAGGTATATTTTAGGGATGCAAGGGGCTGGCTGAACATACATAAAACTATAAATGTAATACACCATATTAACAGAGGAAGAGAAAAACCATATGACATCTCTTCATGATCAAGACTTTCATCAATATTGGCATGGAAGAGTAATTCTCAACACGATAAAAGCTAACTATAAAAAACCCATAGCTAACATCATCCTGAATGGAGAAAAGCTGAAAGATTTTCCACAAAAAACTGGTAAAAGACGAGGATGCCCACTTTCTCCACTTCTTTTCAATGTAGTACTGGAAGTCCTCACCAATACAGTTAGAACAGAGACTAAAAAAAAAAGGCATTCAAATAAGAAGAGATGAAATTATCTCTATTTGCAGATCACATGATGGTATCCATGAAAAATATCCTGAAAGAAATACATGAATACAGTAAAGTTGCAGGATACAAAATCAACATACAGAACTCTATAGCATTTCTATATATGACAAGCAGGTAGATTGAGATAGAACTGAAAATGAAATTTCATTTACCATAGCCACAAAAAGTATAAGGTATATAGGAATAAATCTAACCAAAGATGTTAAAGAACTCCACAAGGAAATCTATGAGAAGCTAAAAAAGAAATTGAAAATGACACAAAAATGTGGAAGGACATACCATGTTCCTGGATTGGAAGAATTACTATAATCAAAATGGCAGTTTTACCCAAATTAATCTACATAATTAACCCACTCCCAATCAAAGGCCAGAGAAATTCTCCAACGATCTAGAAAAGACAATTATAGAATTTGTCAGGAATCATAAAAGACCTTGTATTGCCAGAGCAATCCTGCACAAAGAAGAGTTGAGTGGGTGGCTTCTCACTCCCTAACCTAAAAATATACT